>NC_090921.1:377992513-378308584 GCF_040938575.1 Ambystoma mexicanum | reverse complement strand
GTACACCCAGCGCTCCACGCCCAGATCCTTGAGAGGGAGACCCGTCTGGAGTTGAGCGGTAAGTGTCCGAGCATTACTGTGTGAGACAGGGCATGTTACGGTGTGCTGGTTCTATGATACTTGCCTGTATGTGTGCCATAGGCCATGTATGAATGTATGTGTGCAGGGACATCATGGTAATGCATGTGCGACCAGTGATGTGTGAGCCACATGGTTGTAGCATGTGTTTAAATGCCACATGGGGAGCACTATGCAGATTATGAACATGAGAGCATGCCGACGAGACCCATCCCGCACCCCCACCCATGTCCACCCATGTCTCTGTACCTGGACATGGGTGGGGGTGCGGGATGGGTGCTGATGCCAGGTACATATATGTTAGCCATGTCTGTGTGCCTGACCTGCGTGTCTGTGACTTGTGCATGCCATGGATGCATGACACATGTGTGTGACAATGCACAGATTCAGTGAAGCAGCCAAATTACCCTTGTATCCGCTGTGTTTGGGGTGTATGGGGCCAGATGGATGTGACTGAGGTGAAGTGTGTGCATGTGATAGGCATGACCCATGATGCATGTGAGTTACATATCATTGTATGTTTCAAGTGTCCATTGGACATGCATGGAAATGTCCATGGCATGCACCATGCCTGTGACTGTGTGTGTTTTGCCTGGACTGACCCATGTGTTGTGGAGGGACATGATGGAAGTGTACTTTGACAGTGGTGCTCATCTGCTATTGCTTCCTGTCTAGGGGACCAATGTACAGTACCCTGATGCTTGTGTTCTTTGTCTCCCTCTACGCAGCGGCTAGTGAAGAAGAGGGCGGAGACGGCGCTGTGGAGCAAGGCGGCGGGGATGCCCCCACGGCTGCAGCGGAAGGGGTGGGTGAGCCCCCACAGGGGCCTGCTACGGTGGGAGACGGTGAGGAGCCATCCAGGTTGGTGGTTTGCACAGAGGAGGAGGAGGCCGCCACTGGGGCGCACATGGGGCCTGGTGGGGGCATCCCTGCTGGTGCAAGTGGTGCAGTCCAGGGCCAGGGGCAGGAGGCAGCACAGGTCACCGTGGAGGGGCCTGTGCATGTTGCTGTCCCTGACCCTGTGAGTGCACCACCATGCACCAGCAGGGATGCCCCATCCCAGGCCCGTCCGCAGGTAGAGGGGATGTCCATGTCACCTGACTCCCCTCCACCTGTGGACGAGGGGACCCCTGGCCGTGCGGAGAAGGTCCTGATTGGGGTCGCGATGCGCACGGCTGTGATTCGTGATGCCGTGCGTGCTTCCCGGGAGGAGCACGCACGTCATCACGAAGTGCACCGTGCCGACGTGGCCCAATTGGGATCGGCCATATTCGGGCTTTCCTGCATGTGTTGGCCAATCTGGCGGCCCTCTCCTCCTCTGTGCAGGCTATTCACCAGTCGTTCTCCTTGCCGTCTTCCAGCCCAGATGCCACCAGGGCCCCCTGTGGACCTACCCTGACCAATGCAGCCAGCTCGGTGGAGATCCCATCCCTGCCACAGTCTGGAGTCGCAGGTCCAGCAGGGGTGGACAACACAGCAACTGGACCCCAGCAGATGGAAGATGTGACAGCATCATCGCGCAGGGCACGTGCACGACGGCGTCGGTGGTTTCCATCAGCCTGGATGCCGTCATGCTGGCAGAGGCAGTGGCGTCGGAGGCAGCAGCGGGCTCGACGTGGGAGGCATCATGGCTCGGGGCCATCAAGATCAGAGGGGCAGGCATCGGCCGGAGGGCAGGGCAACCCTGGGATGGTGGTGTCTTCCGTGTGGGAGCAGTTGGTCCAGTGGATAGGTGCGGAGCGGCAGCGGGCGGAAGAGGAGCGGCTCACCATCGTTAGGGCGGAGTTCTCCATGCGTCGGGCGTTGAGGCGGGCTGAGTGCCTCGAGGAAGCTCGCAGGGAGTTTGAGCTGGACATGGGGTTATCCCTGCGAGACCTCGGGGCCAGGACAGAGTCCCGCCTCCAGGACATCGACATGGAGTTCGATGATGCCCTGGCCAGCAACATCACCGAGTGAGCCGCAGGACTTGCCCGCTGCCTTTGTATATAGTTATTTAGTTAGTTAGTGTTAGGTTTCCTTTATTCATTTTTATTTATTTGGACCGCTCGGACAATGGCCACTTTTTTGTATATATTTTTTCATTAGGTAGTAGTAGGTTTCATTTATGGTGTTGGGCTCATGGACCCTTGAATTTTCGTGTATATAGTTTGCTTTTTGAATGGACATTTCTTTTATTAATTTTTGTGTTCACCATGAGGAAATGGTTTTTCATTATTTTCCTTCCACATGATTTTGCTTTGGACTACATTTGTTTTTGGATTCCTAATTTTTTTTATTTTTTTACATTTGTTCTCGGACATGGACCTTTTCTTTTGTTATCCCCATTGTTGTGTGTTTGATTTGTTTACTTATTTCACATCTTTAATACAATTTTTTTTTACTTTCACTTGTGGTATTTTCTCATTGGTTTCATACATGTCATGATATGGGTTTTGACATTCACTTGCACCCATTGTGTATGTGTGTGTGACGGACATGTGTTCATTTACATACTTGCCATTGGGGTTGTATCATGTAATTGCATTCACTATGTGGGTGGATGCAATCCTTGCCTGGGTGTTTGTGCTGGGTATGCTGCCCATTACTGCCATGATTGAGTATCGTCAGGACCTGGGGGCAGGGGGACATGTGTCGGGGCCTGGTGGAGGGTGCCCCTGGATGCTGGGGGGTGGGGGTGGTGGGAGACATGAGTGGGGGCCTGGTGGAGGGTGCCCCTGGTGGCAGGGGGCTGGGGGTGGTGGGAGACATGAGTGGGGGCCTGGTGGAGGCTGCCCCTGGTGACTGGGGGGGTGGGGGTGGTGGGAGACATGAGTGGGGGCCTAGTGGAGGGTGCCCCTGGTGGCGGGGGGGTGGGGGTGATAGGGGACATGAGTGGGGGCCTGGTGGAGGGTGCCCCTGGATGCTGGGGGGTGGGGGTGGTGGGAGACATGAGTGGGGGCCTGGTGGAGGGTGCCCCTGGTGACTGGGGGGGTGGGGGTGGTGGATGACATGAGTGGGGGCCTGGTGGAGGGTGCCCCTGGTGACTGGGGGGGTGGGGGTGGTGGGAGACATGAGTGGGGGCCTGGTGGAGGGTGCCCCTGGTGGCGGGGGGGTGGTGGTGATAGGGGACATGAGTGGGGCCTGGTGGAGGGTGCCCCTGGATGCTGGGGGGTGGGGGTGGTGGGAGACATGAGTGGGGGCCTGGTGGAGGGTGCCCCTGGATGGTGGGGGGTGGGGGTGGTGGGAGACATGAGTGGGGGCCTGGTGGAGGGTGCCCCTGCACTGCTGGGGGGTGGGGGTGGTGGAAGACATGAGTGGGGGCCTTGTGGAGGGTGCCCCTGCACTGCTGGGGGGTGGGGGTGATAGGGGACATGGGTGGGGGCCTGGTGGAGGGTGCCCCTGGTGGCGGGGGGTGGGGGTGATAGGGGACATGAGTGGGGGCCTGGTGGAGGGTGCCCCTGGATGCTGGGGGTGGGGGTGGTGGGAGACATGAGTGGGGGCCTGGTGGAGGGTGCCCCTGCACTGCTGGGGGGTGGGGGTGGTGGGAGACATGAGTGGGGGCCTGGTGGAGGGTGCCCCTGGTGACTGGGGTGGTGGGGGTGGTGGGAGACATGAGTGGGGGCCTGGTGGAGGGTGCCCCTGGATGCTGGGGGGTGGGGGTGGTGGGAGACATGAGTGGGGGCCTGGTGGAGGGTGCCCCTGGATGGTGGGGGGTGGGGGTGGTGGGAGACATGAGTGGGGGCCTGGTGAAGGGTGCCTCTGCACTGCTGGGGGGTGGGGGTGATAGGGGACATGGGTGGGGGCCTGGTGGAGGGTGCCCATGGTGGCAGGGGGGTGGGGGTGGTGGGAGGCATGAGTGGGGGCCTGGTGGAGGGTGCCCATGGTGGCAGGGGGGTGGGGGTGGTGGGAGACATGAGTGGGGGCCTGGTGGAGGGTGCCCCTGGTGACTGGGGGGGTGGGGGTGGTGGGAGACATGAGTGGGGGCCTTGTGGAGGGTGCCCCTGCACTGCTGGGGGGTGGGGGTGATAGGGGACATGGGTCGGGGCCTGGTGGAGGGTGCCCCTGGTAACTGGGGGGTGGGGGTGGTGGGAGACATGAGTGGGGGCCTGGTGGAGGGTGCCCCTGGATGGTGGGGGGGGTGGGGGTGGTGGGAGACATGAGTGGGGGCCTGGTGGAGGGTGCCCCTGGATGCTGGGGGGTGGGGGTGGTGGGAGACATGAGTGGGGGCCTGGTGGAGGGTGCCCCTGGTGACTGGGGGGTGGGGGTGGTGGGAGACATGAGTGGGGGCCTGGTGGAGGGTGCCCCTGGATGCTGGGGGGGTGGGGGTGGTGGTTGACATGAGTGGGGGCCTGGTGGAGGGTGCCCCTGGTGGCGGGGGGGTGGGGGTGGTGGGAGACATGAGTGGGGGCCTGGTGGAGGGTGCCCCTGCACTGCTGGGGGGTGGGGGTGGTGGGAGACATGAGTGGGGGCCTGCTGGAGGGTGCGCCTGGATGCTGGGGGGTGGGGGTGATAGGGGACATGTGTGGGGGCCTGGTGGAGGGTGCCCCTGGTGACTGGGGGGGTGGGGGTGGTGGGAGTCATGAGTGGGGGCCTTGTGGAGGGTGCCCCTGCACTGCTGGGGGGTGGGGGTGATAGGGGACATGGGTGGGGGCCTGGTGGAGGGTGCCCCTGGTGACTGGGGGGGTGGGGGTGGTGGGAGACATGTGTGGGGGCCTGGTGGAGGGTGCCCCTGGTGGCAGGGGGGTGGGGGTGGTGGGAGACATGAGTGGGGGCCTGGTGGAGGCTGCCCCTGGTGACTGGGGGGGTGGGGGTGGTGGGAGACATGAGTGGGGGCCTGGTGGAGGGTGCCTCTGGTGGCGGGGGGGTGGGGGTGATAGGGGACATGAGTGGGGGCCTGGTGGAGGGTGCCCCTGGATGCTGGGGGGTGGGGGTGGTGGGAGACATGAGTGGGGGCCTGGTGGAGGGTGCCCCTGGTGACTGGGGGGTGGGGGTGGTGGGAGACATGAGTGGGGGCCTGGTGGAGGGTGCCCCTGGTGACTGGGGGGGTGGGGGTGGTGGGAGACATGAGTGGGGGCCTGGTGGAGGGTGCCCCTGGTGGCGGGGGGGGTGGGGGTGATAGGGGACATGAGTGGGGGCCTGGTGGAGGGTGCCCCTGGATGCTGGGGGGTGGGGGTGGTGGGAGACATGAGTGGGGGCCTGGTGGAGGGTGCCCCTGGATGGTGGGGGGTGGGGGTGGTGGGAGACATGAGTGGGGGCCTGGTGGAGGGTGCCCCTGCACTGCTGGGGGGTGGGGGTGGTGGGAGACATGAGTAGGGGCCTTGTGGAGGGTGCCCCTGCACTGCTGGGGGGTGGGGGTGATAGGGGACATGGGTGGGGGCCTGGTGGAGGGTGCCCCTGGTGGCGGGGGGGTGGGGGTGATAGGGGACATGAGTGGGGGCCTGGTGGAGGGTGCCCCTGGATGCTGGGGGGTGGGGGTGGTGGGAGACATGAGTGGGGGCCTGGTGGAGGGTGCCCCTGGATGGTGGGGGGTGGGGGTGGTGGGAGACATGAGTGGGGGCCTGGTGGAGGGTGCCCCTGCACTGCTGGGGGGTGGGGGTGGTGGGAGACATGAGTGGGGGCCTGGTGGAGGGTGCCCCTGGTGACTGGGGGGGTGGGGGTGGTGGGAGACATGAGTGGGGGCCTGGTGGAGGGTGCCCCTGGATGCTGGGGGGTGGGGGTGGTGGGAGACATGAGTGGGGGCCTGGTGGAGGGTGCCCCTGGATGGTGGGGGTGGTGGGAGACATGAGTGGGGGCCTGGTGGAGAGTGCCCCTGCACTGCTGGGGGGTGGGGGTGATAGGGGACATGGGTGGGGGCCTGGTGGAGGGTGCCCATGGTGGCAGGGGGGTGGGGGTGGTGGGAGGCATGAGTGGGGGCCTGGTGGTGGGTGCCCATGGTGGCAGGGGGGTGGGGGTGGTGGGAGACATGAGTGGGGGCCTGGTGGAGGGTGCCCCTGGTGACTGGGGGGTGGGGGTGGTGGGAGACATGAGTGGGGGCCTTGTGGAGGGTGCCCCTGCACTGCTGGGGGGTGGGGGTGATAGGGGACATGGGTGGGGGCCTGGTGGAGGGTGCCCCTGGTGACTGGGGGGTGGGGGTGGTGGGAGACATGAGTGGGGGCCTGGTGGAGGGTGCCCCTGGATGGTGGGGGGTGGGGTTTGTGGGAGACATGAGTGGGGGCCTGGTGGAGGGTGCCCCTGGATGCTGGGGGGTGGGGGTGGTGGGAGACATGAGTGGGGGCCTGGTGGAGGGTGCCCCTGGTGACTGGGGGGGTGGGGGTGGTGGGAGACATGAGTGGGGGCCTGCTGGAGGGTGCCCCTGGATGCTGGGGGAGTGGGGGTGGTGGTTGACATGAGTGGGGGCCTGGTGGAGGGTGCCCCTGGTGGCGGGGGGGTGGGGGTGGTGGGAGACATGAGTGGGGGCCTGGTGGAGGGTGCCCCTGCACTGCTGGGGGGTGGGGGTGGTGGGAGACATGAGTGGGGGCCTGGTGGAGGGTGCCCCTGGATGCTGAGGGTGGGGGTGATAGGGGACATGTGTGGGGGCCTGGTGGAGGGTGCCCCTGGTGACTGGGGGGGTGGGGGTGGTGGGAGACATGAGTGGGGGCCTTGTGGAGGGTGCCCCTGCACTGCTGGGGGGTGGGGGTGATAGGGGACATGGGTGGGGGCCTGGTGGAGGGTGCCCCTGGTGACTGGGGGGGTGGGGGTGGTGGGAGACATGTGTGGGGGCCTGGTGGAGGGTGCCCCTGGTGGCATGGGGGTGGGGGTGGTGGGAGACATGAGTGGGGGCCTGGTGGAGGCTGCCCCTGGTGACTGGGGGGTGGGGGTGGTGGGAGACATGAGTGGGGGCCTGGTGGAGGGTGCCCCTGGTGACTGGGGGGGTGGGGGTGGTGGGAGACATGAGTGGGGGCCTGGTGGAGGGTGCCCCTGGTGACTGGGGGGGGTGGGGGTGGTGGGAGACATGAGTGGGGGCCTGGTGGAGGGTGCCCCTGGTGGCGGGGGGGTGGGGGTGATAGGGGACATGAGTGGGGGCCTGGTGGAGGGTGCCCCTGGATGCTGGGGGGTGGGGGTGGTGGGAGACATGCGTGGGGGCCTGATGGAGGGTGCCCCTGGATGGTGGGGGGTGGGTGTGGTGGGAGACATGAGTGGGGGCCTGGTGGAGGGTGCCCCTGCACTGCTGTGGGGTGGGGGTGCTGGGAGACATGAGTGGGGGCCTGGTGGAGGGTGCCCCTGGTGACTGGGGGGGTGGGGGTGGTGGGAGACATGAGTGGGGGCCTGGTGGAGGGTGCCCCTGGATGCTGGGGGGTGGGGGTGGTGGGAGACATGAGTGGGGGCCTGGTGGAGGGTGCCCCTGGATGGTGGGGGGTGGGGGTGGTGGGAGACATGAGTGGGGGCCTGGTGGAGGGTGCCCCTGCACTGCTGGGGGGTGGGGGTGATAGGGGACATGGGTGGGGGCCTGGTGGAGGGTGCCCATGGTGGCAGGGGGGTGGGGGTGGTGGGAGGCATGAGTGGGGGCCTGGTGGAGGGTGCCCATGGTGGCAGGGGGGTGGGGGTGGTGGGAGACATGAGTGGGGGCCTGGTGGAGGGTGCCCCTGGTGACTGGGGGGGTGGGGGTGGTGGGAGACATGAGTGGGGGCCTTGTGGAGGGTGCCCCTGCACTGCTGGGGGGTGGGGGTGATAGGGGACATGGGTGGGGGCCTGGTGGAGGGTGCCCCTGGTGACTGGGGGGTGGGGGTGGTGGGAGACATGGGTGGGGGCCTGGTGGAGGGTGCCCCTGGTGACTGGGGGGGGTGGGGGTGGTGGGAGACATGGGTGGGGGCCTGGTGGAGGGTGCCCCTGGTGACTGGGGGGGGTGGGGGTGGTGGGAGACATGAGCAGGTGTGCAGGGTAGTCCCCTGTTTTGTGGGCTGCCTGCAGGGGCCGTGGAGGGTGTACAGGGAACACCTGTGAGGACCCACCCAGCCTAATCGCGTGTGTAACTTCCCACGCACCCCTGTGATACACGTACCAAGCCAAATCGCGTGTGATAATTCCCGCGCACCCCTGAAATACACGCGCCCAGGCTATTCGCGTGTGGAAATTCCCGCGCACCCCTGAAATACACGTACCCTGCTGTAATCGCGTGTGGGACTTCCCGCGCACCCCTGAAATACACACACCCAGGCTATTCGCGTGTGGAACTTCCCGCGCACCCCTGAAATACACGCGCCCAGGCTATTCGCGTGTGGAACTTCCCGCGCACCCCTGAAATACACGTACCCTGCTGTAATCGCGTGTGGAACTTCCCGCGCACCCCTGAAATACACGCGCCCAGGCTATTCGCGTGTGGAACTTCCCGCGCACCCCTGAAATACACGCGCCCAGGCTATTCGCATGTGGAACTTCCCGCGCACCCCTGAAATACACGTACCCTGCTGTAATCGCGTGTGGAACTTCCCGCGCACCCCTGAAATACACGCGCCCAGGCTATTCGCGTGTGGAACTTCCCGCGCACCCCTGAAATACACGCGCCCAGGCTATTCGCGTGTGGAACTTCCTGCGCACCCCTGAAATACACGCGCCCAGGCTATTAGCGTGTGGAACTTCACGCGCACCCCTGAAATACACGCGCCCAGCCTATTCGCGTGTGGAACTTCCCGCGCACCACTGAAATACACGTACCCTGCTGTAATCGCGTGTGGGACTTCCCGCGCACCCCTGGAATACACCTACCCTGATGGAATCGCGTGTGGAACTTCCCGCGCACCCCTGAAATCCACGTACCCGGCCAAATCGCGTGTGAGACTTCCCGCGCACCCCGGTATACACGCACATGTATTTTTTGTCAGCGTGTCCGTGTTTGTGGGTACCCCTTTGCACGTCATTTGTCCTGGAGGGCCACAGTATAGGACATTCATCATGGCAGTATATGGGTGCTATTTGTTGGCGCACCTTTTGGCGCACATTTCTTACAGCCGCAGAGACGCTACCACCTGCTTTCTTGTGGAGGTCGTGTTTGTGCCTGTGCGCTGGTTTGAGCGTGGGCTTTTTTGCCCTATTCTATTCCATGAATACGTGTTGTAGGCGAGCGTGTGGGCGTTCCGCGCACTTGTGCCCTGTACTTCCCCCGTGACGCCCACGTTTTTGCAAGTTGTTCCCCATTCCGAGTGTTACGCCCGTGTTCCGCCTACTTTTGTTGCGTGCGCCGCGCTATGTGCGAATTTCGCTGTGGCCTGTGCGATTTTCGCTGTGACCTGGCGCACGCTGTTAGATGGCCTGTGCACCAACGTGCGCGGCGCACTTTTTATCGCACATCCGCTGGTTTTCTCGCGCACGGACTTCCATGAATCGACGTGCGCTGCTTTTCGTGCGATTTTCGCACTTGCACTGCGATTTTCGCTATTCCACTGCGATTCGCACGTTTTTGCCCACTTGCGCCGCGCTAATTATTCCATGAATCGGCCTGTAGATTTACTATTTGTACTTTTCCACACCACTAGCTTACTTTTTTTTGTCATCTGAACCCCAGTTTAGTAACACATAAATTCAAGAATACCTAACCCTACTAGTTGTAGTTCCCAATGCACAATCACACACCATTGCATACATCTTTATCATCTTACTGAAACACTCATGCACACAGCACACATACATTCCAGAACACCCCAACCCATATCTTCTTTATTTTTTTCAACAGACCCTAAAGAATGCCTACCAAAAGTCAAGTCCGTAGAAAGCAACGCAAAAGTAGAGCAAATGAAAATAAAAGTGTCCAACATAAGCATCCATCTCTAGCAGAATTTGTAAAAAAAGTTGAAACAAAACAGCTAATACAGTCATTTAGTGAAACACAAGAAGTTTCAAATACAAAAACTTTGCCTCCTCTATCAAAATGTAAAACAAACCAAAAAACAATAAACAGAAAATCAGCTATCACTACAGATAAAACTACTTCTTCAAATTTTAATATAGTGCAAAGTAAGCATACCAAGAAAAGTATTTTAGCCAAAATGTACCATCACAAAGTCCTTCAAAATCTTGTAAAAACAGGAGAGAAATCAGGTTCAATGCTTAAAACCTATCGTAGGAAATTAATCTTAGAAGCGTTGATGGACAGTGCAATTCTTCTCAAAAGAAAGTTATTTATTTTACTGTTAAACAAAATGAAACCACTAACAAAACTAATAACTAAATTACAAAAAAGACTTCTCAATAAGCAAAATGTCAACAGAAAGAACTTCTTAAGTATCTGCGGAGGTGAATGGAATCACACTACGAGCACAGAACCATATTTTAATGAAGAAGCGTACAAACAAAAGCAAACAAATACAATTGCCATACATAGCAGTGGTCGAGGTTATGAAAAAGTCAATAATACCATAATGGAACAAGAAGTACTCCTTACAAAAATATGGCCTGAAAACTTAGAATTACCCCTCCATTCAACTGAATCAGAACGTCTAGTGTACAAATGGCCATGCACGTCAATGTGTAACATTCCCAAACAATGTTTCAAATCTTTACGCCAATTCCTCAATAAATATGTAAAAAGCAAAGACAAAATCAAAATTAAATTACTGCAAAATATGGATACCTGTCCAGTGCGCAAGTACACAGGACTACAAGGACATTCATTGGCTTGCATTACAGGACCTACTTGTAAAACCACTTTCCATGATATTGAAAGGATATCAACACATCATTCAACTATAAGAAATCTAGTCTATAAACTGTACTATGCTAAAAGTCCTGCTTTAGCACTAGCAAAGTTAAATAACATCCTTCTACATGGTACAGCAAAAGACCTACTTGAAGAAATTCACTATATCCAGAAAAAATATTTTGGAAGTGAAAGCCATTTACAGAATGAAATAGCTTTAAACCAATTAAGCAACAATTCTACACATGGCAACCTTTTGCTAAACACATACAAAAAAGAAATACTAAAATTTAAAAGTACATCAGCTGAAGTACCAAACCATGTATGTGTATGTTGCCGTAGAACTTTTTATAAAAGTAATACAAAAACTGTAGACCTATCATACAAAATAGAAGACAATGAAGATTCTAAATGGTTTGAGTTAGCTCTCTACCTTGTAGCAGAAAACAAATACGAAATAACTGAGCCCTTAATACTTTGCAGTTACTGCACTACAAAACTTGACAACAACCAAACTCCTTCACGTGCTATCACAAATAATTTGGAATTATACCCAGTACCAAAACCCCTACAACAACTTAATTTATATGAGAGCATCATAATTCAAACAGTACACCAATTTCAAGCATTAATACGCCTTGAACCAAAAACAGCAAAATTACCTCCCTCTGAATTGGTAAAAGGCATTCGTGGAAAAGTAGTTTATTTACCATTAGATCTAAAAGAAAATGTGCATACTCTAGGAGTGCAACGTCCAATGCAGCAATCTTTAATTATCTCAGTAAATGGAGTACCTACAAAAGACAAAAAAATATGGCAACAGCTGGTAGATTTATATAAAGTTAGACAAGCCTTCCAATATCTTAAAGAGAATAATGAATATTACAAAGAAATTAATATTGAAGAAAACTTGAAAGATACAACTGAAATAATTCAAGAAACACAAGAAGCTTGTCAATTTGAGCTACTAGATCCTGCTACAATATCAAATACTTTAGACCATTATACAATTCATCATTTGCACTGTAATGACACCGTAGAAGATGTACTGGAAACTTACCAAAAGCGTCAAACAAAAGGATCGCCAATCAGGATATGGGAAAAAAGTATAGAAGCACGTGCTTTTCCTCTACTCTTTCCTACTGGCAAAGGAGGAAGGTATGATGATAGACCTATTCAAATATCAGCTTCAGAATACCGCTCATTACGGATGTATTCTGAAGATCCCAGATTTAGACAAAATGTGGAATACATATTCCACCTACTGTTTGAAAGTGAACTAGCAACTTTATGTTACGGAGTTGCACACATATTAAAATCAGGATCACACTTTCAAAATATGACAGCTACACAATTATTAGAAAAAGTGCAACAAAAGGATGAGGTTTTACAATCAAATATTACAAATCTATTAGCAAATATGCGTGGTACTAAAGAGTACTGGTTTCGACGTCATGGAGATGAATGATCAGAAACCTTGGCCCACCCACTTGGTTTGTTACATTAAGTTGTGCAGAATATGCATGGGAAGATTTACATGATTTCCTACGCATATCAAATAAAAAAATAAACATAGATATACTAACACCTGGAGAACTTTGTTCTTTGGATCCTGTTAATGTTTCAAGATATTTTCACCATCGCTTCATTGCTATGCTACATTTTATTTGTAATAAAACTGTTCCTCCCCTTGGAGAAGTGCAACACTTCTTTTGGAGAAAAGAATACCAAGCCAGAGGAGCACCACATATCCACATGCTTTTATGGATTAAAGATGCTCCTAAATTTGGTCAGGACAGTGATGCCACTGTTTTACAGTCTATTGAAAAATATGTCACTTGTGAAATTCCAACAGAAGCCACAAATAGTGATCTTCATGCATAAATTTTACAATTTCAGAGACACAAATGTGGAAAATATTGTCGTCGCAAATACAAAAACAAAGGGAAATACTACACCAAATGCCGATTTGGTTTCCCTAGACCAGTTACAAATACAGGTCAAGTGAACAACCTCATGTCTTCAGTTAGACATAGTGTTAAAGGTAAGTCACCTAAAAATACATATTACATAAAAAGAAAAGAAGAAGAAAAATATATCAATGATTATAATGCAATCATTGCCCACTTATGGAATGCAAACATAGATGTGCAGTACATTGCAGACAATTCTACTGCAGTTGCACGATATGTCACAGCATACTTAACTAAAGCAGAAAAGACAGAGCTCCAAGACCTCTGGAATGACCTGTCATCAAATAAAACAGTATCTCAGAAATTATACAGCTTGGGAATAAAAATGCTCACCCATAGAGAATGTGGATCATATGATACAGCTGATCGTTTAACTGGTACTGCATTGTATGGTAAATCTGAAAATATAGTATGGCTAAGTCTTGGTCCAGCTAAATCTAGAAAAAGAGTTCTAAAATCATATGAAGATATAGAAACAATAGCCAAACATGATCCAAACAGCCAAGACATTTTTAAAAAACAATTTATTGGACACATACTACCCAAACAGAAGTAATACTTTGGAAAACATGTGTCTATACCACATAGCCCAAAACTACACATACAAAAATAATATGAAACCTGATGAAAAAAAGGTAAATATAGAGTGACAAACTGTGAAGGCAGCTTAGTTAAACTCACTAAACCTAATTTAATTAATCATATCAAATTGTCATTAAAGACTCCTCAACATAAAGAAGTATTTTACATGTCCCTGCAACAACTCACTCTTCAAACCATGGAGAAAAGAAGAACAATTACTAGATAACTATGACTCATATGAGGATGCGTTCAAAGCAAATGAAAGCACTATAACGGATGTAAACTTTACACAGTACAAAACAATGTTGCACAATGAACAGCAACACGAAGAAGAACTCCAAGCCCAACTAGATAAGGACACTCCTGACAGTAGTCAACCTTCTGTAACAGGAAGCCAAGAACCACTGGGAGAACCACTAATAATAAATGAGGCAGAATTAGCTATGATAGAAGTAGAAAACACCATGTGTGTATGAAGATAAGGAAGACTTAACTATACTACAATCAAAACTAAACAATGAGCAAAGTAGCATTTTTCAAGAAGTAACAAAACAAAGTGCACATGGTGTAAAACATGAAAATAAAGAATGTTCCTGCCATAATTATAAACCTATACTACTGTACGTCAGTGGTGAAGCTGGTTCTGGCAAAACATTCCTAATCAAAATCATTAGTAAGTTCCTTCAACAATTGACAAACAACAAACTGTCAGCTGTTGTCACTGCCCCCACAGGTTTAGCTGCCTACAACATAGGTGGTGTTACATTACACCGATTACAACTATTACCAGTAGAACACCAGAACAAATTAGACTATTACAAACTTTCTGCAGAAGCTTCAATGGAATTACGCAGAGTATTGAAACAAATGAAAATGCTACTAATAGATGAAGTGAGCATGGTCTGCAACCTGATGTTAGCTTTGATTCTCCTCAGATTACAAGAAGTACTCAAAACAGACTATGAAGAGCTCTTTGCAGGAAAACACATTATTGTTTTTGGAGATCTGCTTCAATTAACACCAGTAAAAGGTGAGCCTATTTTTAAAACATTAGGACATAAACTCTGCCGTAAAACTGTTGGCAGCATTGGAAATTTCAACCTTTGGCAACATTTCCAATACAGAGAATTAACAGAAAACATGCGGCAATCTGCAGCTCTCACTTATGCCAACATTTTAAAAAGTATCAGACTTGGTATACTTTCTAAAGAAGCAGAAGCAATATTGAAAACCTGGCACATTAATGCACTTTATGGCGATAATGCATGTGCTACATATGTTATGGAACAATTAGCCCACAAAAATGTCAATTGTATGGCCTTAATGCCAACCCTTGCAAGCTGTTTCAAATTCAATGAAATCATGCTAAGTAAAGAAATGCAACCAATCATGGAAATTAGCGCCACAGACAAACCAGATGTACATGGTATGACACTACCCATGTGTGACCAAGCCACAACAAGACTAAATAGTTTAGAAAAATCAATCTCAAACACAGCAGGCTTAGAAAAGATATTAAAATTATCCTTAAATTGCAGAGTAATGCTTAAACGTAACCTTGACGTGGACCAAGGACTAGTTAATCGAGCACTGGGTACAGTTGTTGGCTTTCAAACATACCCACGCGACAACAAAATTCAGTTTGTCAATATACTCTTTGACAAACTTTCCGAAGTAAAAAGGATAGGACGCTCAACAGCTAGATTCCTTCTCTTCAAAGATATGTATGTACGCAGAGAACAATTTTCTCTAACTCTTGCATACGCAGTCACCATTCATAAATCACAAGGTCTTACCCTAGACAAAGCAATGATAGATATTGGTAACACAATCTTCAAAGAAGGCATGAGCTATGTAGCACTATCACGCTTACGTACACTTGACGGTCTATTTCTAATCAACTTTGATGCAAGTAAAATAAACGCTGATATTCCTTGCATTTTAGAATACAATAGACTTCGCTCACTATACACCTCCCACCTAAACACATATTCTGTTCCACAACAAGTAAAACGTTATAAAAGAAAAATAAATCAAACCGAAATACAACAGGATGTCACTGCAAATCCTCCAAAGAGAGTAAAAGAAACTAATACTTCATCAAGTACCACAAGCAAAAAAGAATCAATTAGGGAAAGTAAACCAGGTACTTCTTTAAAGAAGGAAGACAAACTCCAAAAAAAGCAGTTAGATACAGAACTAGCTGGACCATTTAAATTCTCAAATATAGTTGGTGTAAGTTGCTACGCAAATGTAGCAATGAATATTCTATTTCAATTACCACCAATTGTTGAGAACATTTACTTACACAGTACAGACCCATTGTGTTTGCAAATGTTAGTACTTCACAGAAATGCAGCAAACAATCCTGACAACACGTATAGTGTTTATGGAATAACACGACAATTGGACTACTATGCTGGAATGGTGAAATTCACTATAAACTCACAGGAATATCCACAAGAATTTCTAATGTACTTACTATTAGTACTGGAAAACAAAAACATACCTATAAATGAAATCTTGCAGATTTCATACATGTGGAAACATACATGCACTCTCTGCAACAATGTGACACAAGAAGAAATCCCCAATGAACGCTTCATATATATATCAATACCAAATTGTGAATCCATTCCATTTCAGCGACTTGTACAAAATGCAAACCATGGTAGATTATGCTCTACCTGCAATTCAGATAATCGCTCCACGTTAGTAATACAAACACATAGTAAATACATAATACTAATGCTTCTACGTTACAATGCAGATGGTACCAAAAACAACTGCAAGCTGACTGGATTCACACATGGTCAAATATCACTTGGTAAGAAAACCTTCACAACAATAGGTATAATCTACCACACAGGAGCCACAACCAATTCAGGGCACTACACTGCATATATAAAAAAGAAATGTGGATGGTTTGAATGTAATGATAGTACCATTACTCTAAAGCAGAGTTTACCAGGAAATCTTACAAACGCTTATTTGATGTTCTTAAAACCAAAATTTGATAACTAAACTGTATTTAAACCCTAAGTAAACTTGTGTTAAAAAAATATAAACTGTTAGAATACTCCAAAAGCTATCTAACTGCTCAAAGATTCTACAACAACTAATCAGATAAATGAATACCACTAAATTAGACCAAAAAATACACAGTTAGAATACGCCAATTGGTATCTAACTGTCCCAAAATTTAACAATATCCAAATAGATAAATCAATACCACTAAAATATATCAAAAAAATAGACAGTTAGAATACGCCAATTGGTATCTAACTGCTCAAAAATTTTATAATATCAAAACAAATAAATAATATGTTACTGCTCCAAAAAAATACAACAAGCCAAAGTATAAAGCATTAGCCAGAAACAACAAGTGAACACTGAAAACAAACAAATAAACTGTAGCATAACAGAAAAAGCTTTTTTTTTTAATCCAACATGGATTTTTTTTTCTCCCACAGACCCAATGATTTTAGCAACAAATACAGAAACTGAGCAAATTGCACAGTACTCTGATTTGTAATCTACTAAATATGAGGGTCCAAAAAAAAAAAGTATATTGATTATACAATGTAATAAGCCATTACAAAATACTAATACTGACATGCTATTTTCTTTTATCACAGAAATTAACAAGAAATACATGTACTCCGGTTACTAGACCAAACAGTAAGTATACAATAATAAGGAGAACCATAGCAGCATATCACATCCATAGTATCTAATACCTATGTTCCGTATAGATTTGTTTTTCACCCAAAGTTATAAGCAAATATGAATGTGATATGCTGCGGTGGTTGTTGCCAGGGCATAGAGTCTTGGGTGCATGGCCAAATGGCCATGCACCCAAGACTCTATGCCCTGGCAACAACCACCGCAGCATATCACATCCATAGAGTCAAACATTTCAACTATGGTCTATGGAAACTTTTAAGGTCCGCGGACATTATGAGTGTTCTTAGAACACTTTCAACTTGCCAGCGAACAATACGGACAGCGTTTTCAGGACACCCCCTACGAACATTTCAGAACAACACGATAGTTCTTAGAACACTTTCAACTTGACAACGAACAATACGGACAGTGTCCTCAGGACACCCCCATTTTGTTTATTTGCGAACATTTCAGGACACTGCGAGTGTTCTTAGAACACATTCAACTTGCCAGCAAACAATACGGACTACGCCTTCAGGACACCCCCTACGAACATTATAGGACACCGTGAGTGTTCTTAGAAACGTCTTCAGAACACCCCCATTTTGTTTATTTGCGAACATTTCAGGACACCGCGAGTGTCCATAGAACACATTCAACTTGACAGAGAACAATATGGACAGCGTCCTCAGGACACTCCCTACGAACATTCCTTGGACACCACAAGTGTTCTTAGAAGCGTCTTCAGAACACCACCATCTTGTTTATTTGCGAACATTTCAGGACACCGCGAGTGTTCTTAGAACACATTCAACTTGACAACGAACAATACGGACAGTGTCCTCAGAACACCCCCATTTCGTTTATTTGCGAACATTTCAGGACACCATGAGTGTTCTAAGAACACATTGAACTTGACAGAGAACAATACGGACAGCGTCCTCAGGACACCCCCATTTTGTTTATTTGCGAACATTTCAGGACACTGCGAGTGTTCTTAGAACACATTCAACTTTCCAGCGAACAATACGGACTACGCCTTCAGGACACCCCCTATGAACATTCCAGGACAACGGGAGTGTTCTTAGAAACGTCTTCAGAACACCCCCATTTTGTTTATTTGCGAACATTTCAGGACACTGCGAGTGTTCTTAGAACACATTCAACTTGACAGAGAACAATATGGACAGCGTCTTCAGGACACCTCCTACGAACATTCCCCGGACACCGCAAGTGTTCTTAGAAGCGTCTTCAGAACACCACCATCTTGTTTATTTGCGAACATTTCAGGACACCGCGAGTGTTCTTAGAACACATTCAACTTGAAAGAGAACAATACGGACAGCACCTCAGGACACCCCCATTTTGTTTATTTGCGAACATTTCAGGACACCGCGAGTGTTCTTAGAACACATTCAACTTGTCAGCCACAACCCCCATTCATATTTGTGAACATTTCAGGACACAGCGAGTGTTCGACAACGTCTTCAGAACACCCCCATTTTGTGTATTTGCGAACATTTCAGGACACCGCGAGTGTTATTAGAACATATTCAACTTGACAACGAACAATACGGACAGCGTCCTCAGGACACCCCCATTTTGTTTGTTTGCGAACATTTCAGGACACTGCGAGTGTTCTTAGAACAGTTTCAGTTTGCTTGCGAACAAAACGGACACATATTGAGTCCTCAGAACACCCCCCAGTCAGTTTATTTAGAACATTTCAGAACACCCGTGATGTCCGCAGACAAATCGAACACAAAAAGAACGTCTAACACATAAAAAACACAACTTTCATCCTATCTCATACACTCCCACCCTCCCAAACACTCCTACACACCAACACACACTCTACTAAATACAAATTTTGAACAAAGTTTCATCGCGTGGTCCGCGGACAACCGCGAATCCAAGATGGCGGGCGCTACCGAAAATCTGACGCGCTTCACGCTCCACGCCGTCCAATCAGCGAACACGTTGCATGTCCGCGAACATCACGCAAGCCGATTGGCCAATCAGGACACTGTCCGCGGAGCGAACAGGGAAGTGTGTCCGCGGACCGAACACAGATATCACAAATTTTTTTTTACCTACTTTTTGGTCATTTTAAAAAAACTACTGGATGGATTTTCACCAAATTTGCAAAAGCACGCTTTCGGGACCAACCCTCTGCTCCTGGTCCAAATTTGGTGAAAATCCGTCCAGCGGTTTGGGCTGTAGACGCAAGCAAAAAATGTTTCCCATTCAGTCTATGGGAAAAAAAAAGGTTTTGGGACCCCCCCTATAACTTTGCCCCCCCTGGAAGAATCCTCACCAAACTTTGCAAAAGAATTCAGAGTGACCCAAATACTTTTTTTGCAAAGTTTGGTGAGGATCCGTCCAGGGAGAGCAAAGTTATAAGCCGCCCAAAAAGTGCTCTTCCTATGGAAACAGCAACTTAACCATAACTACATGGCTACTACTGTGGCCATGTAAGATAGATAGATAGATAGATAGATAGATAGATAGATAGATAGATAGATAGATAGATAGATAGATAGATAGATAGATAGATAGATAGATAGATAGATAGATATGGGGAAGGAAATAGTGACTCAAAGGGTGACTAAGTAGCAAAAAAGGATACCGGGGAGGACACCCGAGAAGAGAGAGGATACTGGGGGCGGTCATCTGAGAAGAGAGAGGATTCGCCTAGTTCCTATGCTTTAAAATAGCGGCTAGAAGAAACTTGCATCCATAGTCCTGAATAAAAGAGGAACAAATAGGTCACCACAGCAGTTAAAGACGCTTGTGAAAGGGATGAGTTTACACTCTATGAGGGGTAATATTAGAGGCAGAGGTATGTGTATCCAGCTGGACTTTGTCTAGTCTGTGAACGTCTGTCTTATGTGTTATTTGTTGTGACGTCATAGGACAACATTGTTTCCTTCGAGCAACTAGCATAAAAAATTACGCAATTGGATTCTTGAAATATTGTAGAATACAACCTCAGGTTTATTGAGTAAAATAGAAGATATAGAGTTTTGTGGGAACACAGGATTGGAGCTTGCGATGACTGTTGAAAGTGTTTAAATAACGTAAGACATAAAAGTGTTATATAAAGAGAAAGTGAACAGATTTAAATATGGAAGACATGACTCCATTAGTACATCTGTGCAAACAGTTGCCAAAACATGCACCTAAGCTAAAAATACAGTGCAGAATTGGATTCTTGAAATATTGTAGAATACAACCTGATGTTTATTGAGTAAAATAGAAGATATAAAGTTTTGTGGGAAAACAGGATTGGAGCTTGTGATGACTGGTGCTCGCTCATACTGTTCAAAGTGTTTAAATAACGAAAGACATAAAAGTGTTATATAAAGATGTTATACAAAGAGAAAGTGAACAGATTTAAATATGGAAGACATGACTCCATTAGTACATCTGTGCAAACAGTTGCCAAAACATGCACCTAAGCTGAAAAAGTACAGTGCAGAATGGGTTAAAGGAACTGCAAACAAGATGTTTATGCCATGGCCCCAAGGTGGATCGTTATCCAAATCGGTCCTAGAGCACATGATGACATATTTGCATGCCACATACACGGGCAAAAAGTTAGACAAACACCTAGCTAGTCTAGAGTTATGGAAAATGTACCAACCGGATAAGGAGGAGGTGCTGCCAAGAGATTGGATACTTAACATTTGCTCAGAGGGGGGTGAGACACCCTCAGCACCACCCGCCCCATCTGAAACGAAAATTGAAGACAGTAAGGACGAATGGTTATACCCGCTAAGAGAACTTAAAGCAGGCACAGGGTATAGCAATCCGGCATATGAGTCACCTACACAAAGTAGTGACGAAAATCTAGACAAGGGTAAAGATAGAGATATCACTTCCAAAGTCCCAGGTGACAAGGAGAGACGCGAGAACGAGAGAAAAGACCAGGCACAAACAAGTAAATCTCTCGACACAGAGAGAGAAGGCAAACGATGGAAAGGAAATGAGGCTAGAACTGATGAGATAGCATTCACACAAAACAAATGATGGGAGGGCAGATTTTATTGAAACTCGATGGTAAAGGCATAGATGACGTAAAACGAAAAGAGAAGCTAGATGACTTACAGAGAAAAGAGAAGGACAAACAAAAAGGATTGAGAGATGAAAGAATAAGGAAAAAAGATAGGCAGAGACGAGAACAGTTACATCGCGAAGAGCAAGAAAGGCAACGCGATCGTAAACAGAGATCAGCCAATGATCAGGACAGACAGGAGCAGCGTAGGATAGAGGAAGAACAAAGGATACGGGAGAAAATAATAAAGAGACGAAGGGATGAGGAAATCCGAAGGGCAAATGAACATAGAGATGCAAAGAAAGAGGAAGAAGATAGGGTCAGAGAAGAAGCGAGGAAGCTTAGAGTATTCGATGACGATGTACAACGTAAGCGAAGAAAGAGAGCACGCGATCTTGAATATCTGGAAAGGGACGTTAAAAAACCAGAGCCAGTAGAAGATTGGGAAGATATAGAAGAATTCTTTCCTGAGTACGATTCAATACCAGGCACGTCTAGGGCAAACTATTGTTGAAGCGTCGGAGAGACGATCGATAGAATATATGATGAAATGGGGCTGGAACAAGTACCCCAAGGGGAGAGGGAAGACAAGCGCCTGGAGAGCACTCAGCTTTACGCTACTGAGGACGTCTCCCAAAGTAGTGGAAATAGAGAACTGTCCCTAGATAGGTTGGAAATCAGTAGCAACATAGAGGATGCAAGAAGTTGCACGAGTTGGACATAGACAATGTCTGACACTGAAAGAGAGGAGCATGAGGAGAAGGAGGAAGAGAGGAGACGGGGAAAATGATTCTCAGGAGGGAAAGGGATAAGATGGTTAGATTCTAGTGGGTCTGCACTAAGGGCATCAAAATCAGCCCCACAGTGAGACCAACATGAAGAAGTATCTCACGGCCAGAGGGGGGTGTCTCCAAAACCCTGTGTGAGCCAGCTAAGGACATTGCCAGGTAGGCGATGATGCAGGAATATTACTCCTGCAATAGACAGAAGAACAATGAGAGAAGAGAGAGAGGGCTATTCGTCCCAATTTCCGTTGTTCGAGAAAGGTGGAACGAGACCACAGTATATTCCATGGCCACACATAGATCGGAAAACCTGAAAAATAAGCTTCGAATGTTGACATCAGGAGCTGGAAAATGGATACACGAGATAGAAAAAATTACGGGAGGGAACACGTTAGCTATAGGGGATATCAAAGGTCTCTTAATCGCCATACTTGGTGATAGAGCAGACGATGTGTGGACATGGGCAGGTTACCCTGGTGTGACCACAGTTAATACCGTGCATGACAGAGACGCAGTATAATAATTAATAATTGCAGAGCCACAGTATGGAAAGCATTACGATTGCTATATCCGGATACTTCTGACATGGGAGCTATAATGACACGTAAAATGAAGGAGTCAGAAGACCCTTTCCTTTATATCCAGAATTTCCAAGACACATGGGTACTCGAGACTCAGGAATCTTGGGAGAAATCTATACCTGTGTTTTACCATATATTATTCCAAGGGCTGCCAGATCTGGTACAGAAACAGCTCAAGAAACTGGTAGGAATAGAGGCCAAACCGTGGTCTGATATACAGTTGACCATTGCACACAATTGAAGGCTGCTGCAAGAAAAGATTTACAAAAAAGAAGCTGCACGAAAGGGTGAAGAGGCACAATTAGTGCAGAAGTATGTGTCAAAATATGCCCATGAAGGGCCAATGATAACTAGAACAGACGGGACGAGCATGCAGCAGGTGAATAACCCACAACAGAATAATCAGGGCAATACTGGGTTTTACCATAGGGGAAGAGGATGGCAGAGTAATCAGGGGGGCTTTCAGAGTAATCAAGGAGGCCTTCAAAACATGCAAACATGCAATCAAGATATGTCAAATGGGCAAATAATCAGACCACTGCCAGTATGTTAGTTGTGTGGGATGACATGGCATCTAGCACGCACATGCAGAAGTCAAGGCATGATGCAAAATGACCAAGGAACAAGAACAGGTATGGTGAATGCACCTGTGTTTTTACAGCAGGGAGGACATGGCGTTACACAGAATCACATGGTGCAACAACAAACGCCAGGAGTGTAGCAAAGCTCAAAACCTCAGAATTCAATGAGTTTTCCACAAGGACAGTCTCAACAATCGCTGATGCAACTGTCACAGACAGTAAGGGCAGGACAGGCTGTGAATCCTGGAATAAGAAGTAACACTGGTGATGTGGGAAGTCCATTCACGCAAAATGGCACAAAATTATATATGGACTAGGACAGCTCACTAGGAACCTTGATGCGTTCTATCCTATCAGTGACACCAGACCCTCACCAGGAACCAAGGGTGGATGTCGTTATAGGGGATAAAGATTATTCCTTCTTAGTTGACATGGGTGCTACACATTCGTGTATACGTGAAGGCAAGTTTCCCTTGTCCGGCGATGCTATAAATACTCAGAGTTTCACAGGAGCTACCTTGTGTTCCTTTTGCAGATGCACTTCCAGTCTCTACAGGAGAATGTGATATGAATGTACCGCTATTATATTCGCGAAAAACCCCAGTAAACATATTGGGTCGAGATCTAATGACAAAGTTAAACATGACAATGTCATTTACGGAGGAGGGCATAGTATGTTCAACTCCAGGAATGCACTATTTGAACGTATGCAAAATGATTAGAGCATACGCAGAACACACAGCTATGATAGCTGTACCATTAGAGCCTGAAATATTTGCATATGGGGTACGCATGCTAATGACAGGGCTGCCAGGCCTTGCTGAGAAAACCATGAGGACCCCAGATGAATTTCTATTTAGGCCAAGAATACCTATGCACGAGGAGAAGGGACAAGTATTCCCCTTGAGGATACACACAGCAGCGATATGAGGAAAAATGGCTTTGATCGATGGTTGTGATGATGAAGGCCGAAAATGGTGCACACTAATTGCCATTGAAGAAGGGTACAGATTCACTGACGTCACTGATGACGATCTGTTTGACAAGCAAGCATATAGGGGAGAAACAGTAGTTGAGGTAAACCTCACTTTTTGGGTGAAAACAATCAAAAGAGAAGTGCCTCAGAGAATGATGTTGGCACAGAACCGTCCTGAGTATTTCGAGGATGACATGGCCCAGGTGCCTGTCTCAGTGTGGACCACAGGCCCCTGTGATTTAGGCTTATTGAAAGGAGTAGGAGAAGTGTAAATTAACTGAAGCTAGGAGCAATTCTTCCAAAAGCACGACAATATCCCATGTCCAGGGAGGTAGATGAAGGAATTTTTAAGACAATTTCGGCTATGATGGAGCAAGGCATCTTAGTGACATCAGAGTCGTCATGCAATACTGCAGTTTATCCTATCAAAAAATCAAAGGGAGGGTCTTGGCATTTAATTCAGGATTTATGCCCAATAAATGATATTGTTGAGGCCGAGTTCCCTTTAGTCCCTAACCCGGCTACAATTCTATGTAATATACCTGTTGAGGCAAAATATTTCATGGTGATTCACTTGAAGAATGCTTTTTTTTCAATCCCATTGCACCGAGACTTGCAAGATCTGATGTCATTAACGTTCAGACAAATACGTCTGAAAAGCACAAGGCTGTCGCAGGGGTACTGTGAGTCTCCTTCTATCTTTAACAGAGTCCTGCAGATGAACCCAAACAATATTGCATTAGAAAGTGTTGTCGTATAATATGTGGATGACATCTTAATTTTCAGTACTACAGAGATGCGATTCTATTCAGCTATTGACTATGTTGGCTGAGAAAGGCTATAAGGTTGACAAAGAGAAGTTACAATATTGTCAACAAGAAGTGCTATACATGGGTCAGCTGATCTCATATGAGAGGAAAAGGGTTACCCCAGAATGGGCTGAAGCCATACTGAACACAGCTAAGCCACACACGATAAAACAAATGCAGAGCTTTTTAGGCCTTTGCAATTATGTCAGGGCATGGGTTTTTCACTACATCTCATATACCAACCCTTTGATACAGGCCCTAAAGAAGGCACGGGTGATGAAAAAAAAGATTGAATGGTCTGAGACCATGGAGGAAGGGTTTGCTGAACTCAAGAGAGCCATTTGCATTGCACCAGTTTTAGAAATTCCCAATTATGCAGAGGAATTGTACTTGTTTTCACACACGAATGGCAGTGTTATGACGGCAGTGCTCACACAGAGAACCACATTAGGGTATAAGCCCCTGGGATATTATAGTGCAAATTTGTACCCAGTGATGAGAGGTCATTTCCATTGTGAACAAAGTTTAGCTGCTGCAGCGTTCACCATAGAGATGGCTACAACCAGTGTAATGGGGATGCTCAATGACATTGTACGTCGAGCACTCGCTATTTGCTATTCTAGAGAAAGCGAAGGGTACACTGACATCTCAGAGAGCTTCTGCTTATGAAGTGATCATATCGAATCCATCGATTAAGATAGTCCGATGCAAGATAGTCAACCCAGCTATGTTCATAGCAGAGCCAGTCACTGAAGGAGAGCCAATACATAACTGTACAAATTATGATGAATTCTATGATGAAATTCCCAGAGTAAAAGAAAATGCATTGGCAGAAGGAGAAATTCTCTTCGTTGATGGTTCTTCGAGAATCGATCAAAGCGATGGACAAAGATATACAGGCGCTGCTGTAATGAAATACACAGAAAATGGCGAATTTTGAGTGCTTCTTAGTGCACAATTACCATCTCATTATTCAGCACAGGCTGCAGAATTATTAGTGTTGATACTTGCGATTGAGAATCACAGAGAACAGGAAGTAACGGTGTACAGTGACTCCGCCTATGTGACGTCAACAGTGCACGCAGGCCTAGCGCGCTGGAAAAGGAGGGGCTACCTCCGAGCGGATGGCACACTAGTACAGCATGCAGCCCTATTGAACAGGCTGATTAAGGCACTACAGCTCCCAGTGGGCATAGCGGTCGTGAAATGTGCCACCCACACAAAAGGGACAGATTTTATCTCATGTGGAAATCAAGCAGCAGACATAGAAGCCAAGCTTATGACATCCAAGAGCGAGACAATCATGGATGTGGAAGTCACAAATGTAAATGAAAAAATGATTTTCGCACGGAGTGAATATGAAAGCTACTATAATATGGGACAAACACAGTTAATGGAACTCCAAGGGGAGGAACCACAGGAGGAGAAAAATCTTTGGAAACGGCAAGGGTGTTCTTTAAACCTCTCCGAAAGCTTGTGGCGACCAGACAGCACTGGTAAACCAGTAATACCTATAGCCCTGTTAAAAATATCATTGGAGCAGTTACACTATCCAGCACATTGGACAAAAAAGAATCTAGCGGCAACACTCGCTGAAGACTGTTTCATACCGAATTTAGCAGAGCATGTTGCATTTTTTATGGTGAACTGTATAATTTGCAAACATTTCACGGCTGGGCACACACTAAAAGTAATTAGAGGAGTCATCTCAAGGCCCAATGGACCTTTTCAGAACTTGCATATCGATTATGTCAATGTGATTCAAGTATGTAACAGTTACAGGTATTTAATTGTTGTGGTGTGTACATTCTCTAGATGGATAGAAGCAGGTCCATGTAAACACCCAGACTCTACCTGTGCAGCCACATTTCTAGTGAGAGAGGTATTTCCCAGGTGGGGAGTATATGAAGTCATGAGATCAGATAATGGGACTCACTTTGTAAATGAAGTTTTTGGACAGATTAGCTTGTTGCTTGGTATAAAGCACAAGTTCACGTCGGTGTATCACCCGCAAGGTAACAGGAAATGTGAGAAGCTCAACAGCTTGTTAAAAGAAAGGATAGCCAAGTTGAAGCTTACTCTAAGAAAGGGATGGTTACATTGCCTTCCTTTGGCACTGTATTCACTCAGAAATCAACATGGTTCTGACCATCATTTTATGCCGCACGAAATAGCCACAGGAAGAAGAGCACTCCCCTGCCAACCCGAGACATAGCTAGATGAGATGCCCAGCCAACAAGAGAACTTTTAGGGTTGAAATGCAAAATTACTTGAATTGCCTGACATCTTGTTTTACTGTAATTTCAGGCCAGCTGCAGCGACGACG
This sequence comes from Ambystoma mexicanum, assembly GCF_040938575.1. Lineage (NCBI taxonomy): Eukaryota > Metazoa > Chordata > Amphibia > Caudata > Ambystomatidae > Ambystoma > Ambystoma mexicanum. Next base: position 378,281,522 of record NC_090921.1, on the reverse strand, counting down.
AAAAGGGTGCAGGGCAGCACGGAAAACAGAAGGAGATACTACTGCAGACACAGCTCAAGGACTACGTATTCCATCAATCTTCCCTGGAGACACTGTCCTGGTGAAGAACCACACTAGGAAAAAGTGGGACGAACCAAGGCTTAACGGTCCCTTTAGAGTGGAAGACTGTACTCCCTCTGCAGTGAAGCTGCACGGAAGAAGAGCTTAGATGTTTTTGGGTGACATCAAGCCATACATCGGAGAAGGCCCCCTGCCTGCACCCCACCGCAAAGAGACTACGGACGATGGGGAAGAACCACAGCATGTGCAGATGCGATCCATGATGAGGAAGAAGGACGCATGACCAACAGAAAAGCAAAGACAAAGAACTTTTGTGCAAAGTTGTGGCTTCCTTTGAGACATTCCTTTGAACAAAAAAAAAGAAGATAAGGACATAAAAATGGACACTCTTTGCATCTTAGTTGCAGGGTGAAGAACAAAATTGCACGTGTAAGCCACAACATAGTCTTTTGACTTTGAACTTTGGACTGAGGTACGCTGAAGCCTTGATTAGAAAAGAATATGCCAAAGTTTGATTGAGGACACATAAATTGGAAGAAAATACAGTATCCAGATTCTTTCCACACAGAGACTTTGTTCGGAATCACTTATGGTGTCCCACATTAGCGACATCACCAAAGATGTGTTAACATATTTCAGATCTAGTGCTAAGATCATACCCGTCACTGGTGGGGAGGCTTACCAGTATCACTGACTTTCTTCAAGATCCTGAAAATGAAAAGACTATTAGGAGGCTGCTCACTGTAATTGCCGAGCAGTTCCTCCTGCTTCCGGAATATAGCGAGGAAAACCCAAATGTCCCAAACGGAGGAAGAAGTGAATAGACTTATTACTGTACTATTCTTTCACCTAATTGAAGACCGTCCAGATCTTTTCAGAATTACTACAGATGTATTGACATTTCTTTGAGATTCAGCAAATACAGAACATCTAAGTATAATCCTGAACAGAATTATAATTCAAGTTGCTCTTCACACACACCGAAATTGCAGAAACTGTTCACAATGAGTGGAGGCCATACAGTCCCAAACCTCAGCAGGGCAAGACAAATGTCCCTGTCACCAGAAGACAGCAGGTTGGCGAACAATGTTTTCTTTCGCCTAATCAAGATTTTCCAGAACTTGTGGCGAGACCTGTCGGTGTTGACATCCTCACATTAATCAGACACCCAGCTAATTCTACGCAGATGAGCATGCTCTTGCATGGTATTGTGATGCAATTCAAACTTTCTTACCATCAGCAGAACTATCTGAAAAGATTTTAAACTTTCCGCCGAGGGACAGATCGAGAGAGTAGTGCAAGAGATTTCACTTTTTGTTATACTGACAAGGACACAGCATATCTTTGGGAATGAAGCAGATAAGAGGCACCAATTGGAAACTTGTATATTTTGAACATGCACAGTAAAGAGACTTGCTAAATTATTGCCTGATTTTGATACTTACCATAGCCTAGCAAGAGATCTGTATCCAGAGATAACTGACAATCCATTGTTCAGACAAAGGGGGACAATTGTTTTAGTACCTGCAACTCACAAACAGAACCAGCAGAATCCAGAGATAATATTGTTTAGAAGTTGTATTAAAAGTTAGCATCTTTCAATGGATGATCGAGATGAGGATCCAAAGCAGCAATCTCATCCTCACTCAGGAGGAGAGACGTTCATACTTTTCTGGAAGTAAATGCTGTAGATTGACCTACAGGGGTATTATGTACTTATGCATTATATTCAACATTGTTTTACTGTCATTGATGATTAGAACTGCATTTTTTATTGGTGCACAAAGCGTTTCAATCCTAGTGCACCCACCTAATGCTGCACACATGAAGCCCACAAAGGCACCAATACCTTACATAGTCATTTCCAGTCCCTAAAAGATCTGATGGTAGAATGAATGAACTTGAGATGGATATGACACACCCACACTTATGGTAACGGGCAAATTGAAAAGCCGGAGACAGGGTCGGCAGAATATAAATGTAAAAAGGTTACTGACAACCACACACATGCAAACATTGAATGCACACACATCAGGCGTAGTGTCAATAACTACAGAACCACAGGTCAAAGACGAGGGGAAGGTTGGGCAGCCAACAATGAGAAGCTACCCTATAAGTAAAGTGATAAAACAAGTGGGAAAAGATGAACGCTTGAAGAGACAAGAGGAGCTAGAGAGGAAACCAACAGAAATAACATTAATGAACACCCCTGATACGACACTGATGGAGACAAAGACACGCTCAAAGAAAATCTCAAGAACTGCAGAATCAATATGGCCATCGTTAGCCAGAGCCAGGAAGAGGCAAGTGGAAATAGAAAGAGTTGCCACACTTTCCTCCACTCGACTGGCACAGATGAAGATACCTGTATATGGATCACGATACCTGAGAACCCTCCAGCAAGAAGAAGCCATATGGATGCATTCAGGGATGTAGTTGTCACAAACTACATGAAAAAATTAAGAATCAAGTGAAGCATTCATGGAGATGACAGTGAACTAAATGATTAATTGGACAGCACAGCACATTTGGTAAACAAATCTGGTACCAGCACATGAAAGAAGTTGGAAGACGAAGTTCAGAGGGGCAATGCTTTGTTTGTGCACTTCTACCTTACAGCATGGGGAAATCAAAGATCTTTGTAGCTGTAGAAATTGATGTCCAGACAGCACTCTGTCTATCACACGTAGCAATGTGCAAGACCAGAGGCCAGTTCATGGAAAGTGATGCCTCACTGAAATGGGCAACTGAAGCGACGGATCCGAATGAAGACGATTATGTCCAGGACATAAAGACAAGAAACAATGGAAAGACAAAACACATTGTGATCAGATATGAGAAGCCTGGAGTTAAAGGAGCAGAACTCAGAAGACAAGCAAACCAGAAGCTAAATGTCCAAGGAAAAACTCCAGAAGAGGCTCGAAGTTTGGACGAACGGAGGGCAAATGCAGATTTGGGGAACAGTGCTTTCACCAGACGAATGGGAGAAATGAGTAGGTATTTGCAGAGCTTGGATGGTCCTTGCAGCCTGCAAAGAAGCAATTGAAAAAAACACAGAGGATATGCAAGCTTTTGTGGCCAAGGCTTGCAAAGCTGCTGACATGGGTTGAAAACAAAGGGGGACCCCTGTAGAAAGTACCACTGGAGAGCTCAAAATTGTGCTTCAGGAACAATGGCACAAGAAAGATGGGACAGAATCAGAACTGTGGACAAATCTTTGATGCTCCAGGAATGGAGCATGGAACTGCAGTAATTATGGACAATTGCTGGGCATGTGGATCAATAAGCATACATCAGACTGCAAAAAACTAGGGAGGTATATGCACAAAAGTGAATGTCCATGTCCCAGCATTGGTAATCCCGAAGAGTGACCTGAATATTGATAGTTTCCCGAAAGCAGAGGCTCACCTGAGGAAGAAGAGATCCGTGGAACTGCTGACTCGAATGAAGAGAGAGAATTACTTTTCTGCCAAATCACAAGAGGCTTTTCATGCAATCCCATATGAACACAGGCTGTTCAGCCTCACTTCACCAGTGTTCATGACAATCTTCATGCCAAGATTTTAGGTTGGAGCAAATACTAAATGGTTGCAGATAACCAGATGGGAGTTACTGTAGACCATCAACACAACCATAAAGGGATTCAACGCAAACAAAGAGGAGTTGAGCGCAATCCGACTGATGGCTCTCTAGAACATATATGTACTAGACATGATCACAGGTATTGATGGAAGTGTTTGTGCAAAAAATAGGAGAATCATGTTGCACATTTATACCATTTCATGATGAAGAAAATGGAACTCTAACAGAGGCCATAGGTATGCTGACGAAACTACGAATCAGATGATTGATCAAACTGACAAGGTTGATGATGACAGCTGGTTTGGATCACTATTCTCATGGGTTCCACAATGGATGGCAGATGCATTCAAGTTCCTAGGAGCCCTGCTAGTGATGATATTGCTAGGATGCTGTGTTATCAAGAGAATAATCTCTCAGTGCCAGAATACAGTGAAAAAAGTCATAGGAATGAAGATCATTATTGATGTCGAGCCAGGATGGAAGCCCAAAGACCTGACTGATGAAGAAATGAGAGACTTTGTGAAGGCAAGCATTCATGCACCAGACGGAACAACATTTCTATATCCCAGGAGGTATAGAAATTATGTGGGAAGATGGGTTTACTGCAGCCAAAATGGACAGTGTCAACTGATGACGTGGAACAAGGACGAAAATGTGAGAACAGCAGGAAATTTAAAAGGAGTAATAAAGATATGGCCCCGAAAGAAACATTTCTTCAGACCATCATGTGTAGACCCAGAAGATGACAAAAGAATGGACCCAAGCGATGAAGTGAATGTGAATACAGAGGAACCAAAGAAGAAGGATCCAAAGAAGGAGGTGAAAGTGGTCGATGAATCGCCCAGAGGGAGAGTGTAGAGGAGGTCCCAAGTACAGCCCACACTATAACCGTCCATTTTGAAGTTCCAGGAATATTCATGCTGAAATATGTGACGTATGATGAGCAAATAAACCAGCAGAGAGTCGCAGTGGGGCTCTGTCCAGTACCCATGAGAAGAAAAACTCCTATTGAAGTGCCAATACCAAGGAAACCATGGACAGTAAGGTACCCATTGAGCAAACCATATCAACAAATGAAGCGAAATGAAGATCATCTAAGTACAGTCCTTGAAGAAGCCAAAAAGGTCTTAATGGAAGACAAATGGTGACGACACAAGAACCCAGACTGACTCACATATAGAAGAAACGACAACCAGAGAATGACGTAAAGAGATGAAACGCCATGAACAAGGGATGTCGTGGACCTAAATCGAAAAGACGATGTCAAATGTAAAAAGCTTAAGCTGCAAGCATGATGAAGATATTCAACCAGTTTACGCTTGTACATATGCTTGGAACCGCAAGAAAGCTAAGATGATCGTGCGGCTTGCTATGCTTAGTAGAAAGATAATGCGGCAAGCGCCACCTACTCATATCTACCTCAACCATAGAACGTTATATAACTATACTTCCACTTTGCACAAGAAGCAGAATTAACCAAAGGTTACTAAAGGCCACACAAGGAGACCTTCATATTTAGCAAAATTGAGAATAAGCGGCAGAAACTAAACTCAGCAGAGGCAAATCGTGCCAAGAAAGACAAGGTCATATCAGTAGAATAGATGAACAGTAGCTACAATTAATTGAAGCTAAGAACAGAATATCCTGCTTCAGAAAGGTCAAGATAAGAAACTGGAGGCAGGTGATGGGTGAAACGAAAATCAAATACACAAATTACATGAAGAAGAGGCACGATCACAGTGTCTGAATCACGTGACCAGCCAAGCGAGAAGAAGCAAGACTTTCACACCTATGCATGTTAGTTGGCCAGGCGAAGATAGCAGAACTTTTCAGACAGGAGGTGCAGTCTTGAGGCCAGCCACAGTGAAATAATTGACACATGGACACTAAAGTGATGATTGATTGTAACAATAATTGGAAGAACGGCTGGGGAGCTAACAGGCAGCCTGCACCTGGCTGACCATTCTGCGTGCTGCTAGGCAAATGGAAAAGTATGAGTGGGGTTGGTGCAAACCCAATCATAGTGGACCAAGTAATCTAGGGTCCTATAGTTAGTAGAACCAATGGGACGTCGTACTTTTAGTGACGTCTACAATAGCCATTTTAAGGAAGGGCTTAGATGCCCCACCTGACCGTGTTTATTCAATCCCCTTACTTCATTACCATATACAGATATAGTACTTATATTAAAGTTACCTTTCCTGAACCAAGAGAATTGCCTGACAACGTTTAAGCGTTAAAACGTCAGTGATGACAAGTTTTCAATATAAATGTTATGTTTTTTACAAAGTTTGTTGGAGTTGTGAAGCGAGAGAAAAGCTCACGCATTCGCTGATATTTATGAGTCTCCCTGTTTTTTGTACTTGTCATTAAACGGAATCCCATTGCCAAACCGTTGAGTTGTCATTATTGACTTGATGTTGGAATATTAATCTATACTCCCATCCATCTCAAGGGTGCTGCTATCTTATCTTAAAGTACTTCTGGGCAAACCTCAACTCTATGGGCTGGTTGGGGGTCCCGGACAGGGAGTACAGTCTACATCTTTGTTAACCCTTCATTAACTTCTGACATCCTTAATTCTGAAATTGGCTCTATAACCATCTCTGGTCATGCTTCTGTCTCTACCATTTTAGAATGGATAACTACCCCTAAACTCTCCCCAAGATGGAAATATAACTCTTTTCTCCTTAAGGATAGTTCCTGCTTTGAAAAAACAAATTCTTTTATTGAAGATTTCTTTCTCCATAATCACCCAGAACCTACTTCCATTCACAATAATTGGAATGCCTTCAAAGCCATCCCCGCGGATTTATTATTCAATTCTTGGCTATTAAAAAACAACAATCTGAATCCATTCATAACACATTATTAGCCTCCATTAATGATCTCGAAAGGTCTTATTATGCTAACCCAGATCCTATTATTGCAAAAACCCTCATGAGTAAACGTATTGAATTTAATAAATTATGCACTAATAAAGCTGATCATTCTATACTTCGCTCTAAATTTAAATTGTATAGTGGCTGCAACAAATCCGGCCAAATTTTGGCTTCTTCTTTAAAAAAGTAAAAAAGAAAAATCGCTCATCACTCATATCACCTCTTCTGATGGTTACAAACTACCTAATCCAAAGGACATAAATGGAGCCTTTCTAGATTTCTACTTTAACCAATATTCCCCTGACCCCTCTGTTAAGGTATACAAAATCCACTCCTTTTTTGAATGAAACAAGAAAAATTCTACTGACCCCATAGATCTTTCTCCTCTTAATAGACCTGTGTCCTTAGCAGAAATTAAACAAGCTATATTAGATCTAAAACCGAATAAATCTCCAGGCCCTGATTTTCCATTGATTGTTATAAGATGTTTATTGATTCCATCTTGCCAAAACATTTACAACTATATTTTTACTTTGCTGAAATCGGCCATAGCCTTGGTTCCTTTGGCAAAGTCCTTCTTTTTTTTTCCCACAGCGATAAAGATCCCTCATTTGTTAAAAACGATAGACCTATTTCCCTTATCAAATCTAATTCTAAAATATATGCTATACATTTAGCTAACTGTCTAGAAAAATATCTTTCTAAACTCATACATATTGATCAATCAGCTTTTATTAAAGATCGGTACGCCTCCTCCAAAACTAGATTACTTTTTAATATTTCATCATATTCCCGAAAATCTAATTACTGATTAGCCCTTCTTGCACTTGATGTGGAAAAAGGTTCTGACCGTGTTTCTTGGACCTTTATGTTTCACTCCTTAAAATGTCATGGTTTCTCTCCTTTTTTTATAAACCGTTTTGAGTCTTATACTCATCCCCTTCCAACCGAATTCTCATCAATAACTCCCTCTCTCCTTTTCAAAAAAAGAGGGATACTCATCAAGGCTGCCCCATCTCGCTCTTATTATTTAACTAGCTCTAGAACCCCTCATACAAAGTATAAGAGCAAGCACTAGAATAAAAGGTATCTCCATTAATACCGTAGAAGTGAAAATCTATGCTTACGCTGATGATATTTACTCTACCTTTCTAACCCTGCCTCTTCCTTTCAGCATTTAATATCTACCATAATAAATTTCTCTAGTGTGTCGAGATACAAATTGAATCTTGACAAATCTGAAGTTATGCCTCTTACTAACTCCTGTACTTTAATCAACTCTCCACGGTTCAGTATGACATGGCAATCTTCACATATCACATATCTAGGACGACATATTGCTAAAGATATTCATACTACAATCACTCTTAACACCAACTTCTTGATAAAAGAGGTTACTAAAATAGTCTCTGGGTGGTCACCTCTTTTCTTGTCTTGCTGGGGATGCCTTGATTCTATAAAAATGATGAACAATCCTATAATTTTCTACTCTTTAGCTAGGATTCCCGTAGCTATTCAACCTACATTTTCAAAAAACGTAGGGATATTGATCTGTGGATCAATATTTAGGCCAATATTATTGCCCCACTCTCCCTCTTTATTTATTTATTGTTTGCTTGTTAGGCGCTTATACAATAAGAATATACTCTTTCAAAGCACACACCGTGCAGGGTGGGAGCGAGGAAGGGAAGAATAATTACAGCATTTTAACACAATATTTAGGAACAGAGGGGGAAGAGGAGAGGGGACAAACCTACTCTGCCTTGTGAGAATTCAGAACGTGCAAGTGCAGAAAGGAAGAGGGAAGAGGGGGTAAGTGTTGCATAGTCTGTGCCTGTGAGTGAGCCATGGATGAAGTACTAGAGGTTGAGTGCTACACGGCCTGGTCCGCAAGAGGTGTAGTGGAAGTCTGAGTAAGTGTGAGTCTCCATTGCGAAAGGTATGAAAATGCAAAGTGCTGCGGAGAGAGAGGAGGTTGAAAGAATTGGTGTGGGAGGTCAAGGCCCCAAAGATGCATAAGGCCTCACTTCTTAACTATCTCTGCATGGCCTAACATCAACTTATTTCCACTTATTTCCATCTCTACATTTTTTCAAATCCATTTGGAATAAACGTCCAGCCAATTCTTTTTCCGGAACTAAATTAGGGGATATTTTCATTTAGTTTAATAAACTTTGCCCTATCAAATCTAACACTATTCATATTTATAGATGGTACTCATTAGGTATGAAACTCGCGACACACCTGTTAGATAATTCTATAGAAATCCCTTTTGTACAGCTTTATCTACAATACAATATCCCTGAATCTGATCTACCCTGTCATAGATCTCTTCTAAAATCGATAGCTAAATCCTTACCCACATTAACCCAAAATACCCCATCCTATCTATTAGCATTTTAATTAGCAATCCTTCTATAAAAGCCGTTAATTACATACTTTTTTTAAATGATGCTCTGTCTTCTAACTTGTTAAATTCCAGTAGTATTAGGCAATGGGAGCTCAAATGGAACTTTCAATCCACTTCAGAAATGTGGTCTGAAATATTGAAACTATATTATTCAAAATCTGTAGCTGCCAATCTAACTCAAACTCATTTTTCTTATTTACACTGAGCATTCCTTACTGCTTTAAGAATTGCAAAAGTAACTAATAACTCAACCAATAATTGCTGTTCTTGTCATTTACCTAATGCCGATTTCTTCCATTTAATTTATGATTGTAAATTTGAATATGCATTTTGGACAAATATGTGGATATGCCTGCAAAAGATTTTCCATTTTCAATAACCATTGTCACTTTGTAATCTAATGATTGGCTCTATTGTTAATCAATATTTACATCAGATAGAATCACCTGCATTAATTAATGTATTTATTAGTATTGCTTTCCACAACATTACTTATAATTGGAAGCATACTTCAAATGTCATGCTTTTTCTGTTAACTGTTTGAACAAACTTAACAAAATATTGAATGTTTCTATCCAATACCTCAATACTAATAAGGATGCTTCATTATGCATCACCTATATCACTGTATCTAGATATCATTTGCCCTTTACCCTACCTTCCCTATTGTATTCTGTCTAGATTGTCTGCCCTGTATGTCTCATTCTCAATTCTCAAAATAACTTCTTTATGTTCTACATATTAAACCTGTTCAATCAATTTTACATTGTTTAATGTTCTATAAAAGTATAAAATTGCCCATACCGTATTTAATATGTCTAAAAAATTATGAAACACGAAATTAAACAGAAAACAATACTACATGCATAAACCTGACTCATAAAACACATAAAAAAGAAATATGAGGCATAAAACATAAGGTACATAAATATTAAACCAATTTCATCCAATTTCATCCAATTTCATCCAATGTCATCAATTTCATCTTAAAAACACACATATGTATTCAATATGAAATACAGTAAAATATACCTTGATGCTAAAATCTATAAAAAACTAACTTCCATAGAAAATTCATACAAAGTAATTGCAGCATTTCAGCCTTAACCCTAAAGCACAAAGTGCCCATATTCCTGGCTACCTACTACCCTACTATTCACTGGGAGGGCCACCTCTGGGGCACCTGAAGCCACACCTGGCGTAAGGCAATCTCTGAGGAGATGGAATCAGTGTTTAAATAATAGTTCCAAAATCTCTCTGTGGTGATAGACTTGTACCTATGTACCAGACCCCCCAGTACACACATATATATGGGACCCATGTCTAAACATTGTGTCAGAACATATCTGGCTGTCACCCTCTTTTCTGGGTTTTTACAGATACAACAGAACCGTGCTTCAGGGGCAAGTTGTTTGCGTGGGCCATACACATCCACACAGGAAGTTGGTTCATTCTAAGCTTTAAAATAAACCACCTTACTTCTATCTCTGGGCATAATAATAGATAGGGCTGGGTTTTCCTATACCTGTGCACCACGTTTACAACTGCCTCGCATCCCTTGAGTTTAGAGAGGTGTATATAATTAGTGCACCAATCCCATCTATTGAGATGCCTCACAAAGGCCCCCTTCAGTTTGGTGCCAAATTGATCGTATCAAATGTGTCAAGGTTCAGTTTCATAAAATGACTGCCCCTATATACTACTTCTGTATCACCACTATCCCCCGACCGAGCCAGCAGAGCACAGCCGGGTTGGCCTTAGACTCCATAAAGAAGCAGCCACATGTCCTAAATGCCATACCGCTGAGTGATGTTAATCCTAATTCTAATTGTAGGTATTCCATAGGGCAAGAGGGGCTAAGATTCAGAACTGTACGCCAAAAGTAGCCCTCTATTTTATTTAACCAAGCAAGGTCTTTCATGGCCAGGGCTTCAAGCCCATAAAGGACTGTAGGGCAGAGACATTATGTATAAATGTTATGATTCCCTTGATTCATGCGCTAACTCACAGACTTGTAGGGTCAATTGTTTGGCCCTTCTGACCTTGCTCACAATGATATGGTCATACGCAGTTAGGGCTTTCAATTCCAAGCCCTAATATGGGTAAGAAGGAACATAGTCTATATAGACTTTCTTCAAGATATTAACATAATCTGTTTCTTGCCCAGATTAATAACCAGATCATGCGTGTTACCATATGTTATCAATTCACTGAGCAAGTTCTTCACACCCACTAACGTGCGCTCACAAATGACCAAATCGTCAGCATACATCATGGCAACTGCTGGCACCGGTCCGATCCTGGGGGGGGAGTTAGCTTTCCCAAGCAGGCTCTTAATAAGGTCACATATGTGTAGGTTTAACAACAGGGGAGCCAACACACAACCTTGCTTGACTCCTGTGTTGACTCTAATCATTAACGTCACTGTTCCTCGATTATCCAACCTACCACCAGCCGATTGTTACTATGGAGCTGAATTAACACTTGCAGCAGCCAATGCGGGCACTCCAAATTGCCAAGTTTGGTACATAGTAGCTCCCTATTTTCTTGGTCAAAATCAGATTTAAAATCCACAAAGGCAATGCACAGTGTTCATGAGCTATTTCCACAAGTAGATTCAATAAGAAAATCTAAGGCTCTAATGTTATGGGCTGTCCTTGACCCTGGGTGGAAACCAGTCCGAAACGGGTAGGGGATATTATTCACATCCACCCATTTCTGTAATGCTTTTACGACCATTGTCTTGAACAGTTTTCCGGTAACGTCCAAGATGGACATCTGCCTGTAGTTGTTAACATCCATTCTCTCGCCCTTCTTGTAGATGGGAATGAAGGCAGACTGCTGCCAGAAGGTCATAATCGCAGGATCTCTGCAAACGCGGGCAAACAAAATAAGCATAACGTTTGCCCAGTTCTCAGTTCCCCTTTTAAGACCACATTTGCTAGGCCATTAGGCCCTGGGGCTCTTGATTTCTTTAATTTGTTTATAGCTAACAAAAGAGTATTCCTGTTAATTTTCAAAGGCCAGGTCAGCCCATGGAAATACACATGGAGCTGAGGGATCATAATATTTTGTGCTAATATGGGCACACCAGGCCACTCCTGAAATCGATTAGCACAGTTCTTATCTTTTCCCACCCTGGCTTTTGCCAGTAGTTTCCACAAGGCTCTAGAATACTGTCTCGCATACAGCTGAAATAACTATTCAGATTTTGACTTTTTAATAGTGTCTTTGTGATATTTTAACCAAGAACAGTATTCCCTTTTAATTCACGCAATTTCAAGCACACAGTCCCATAATTGCCCATTCAGGTTTGTTCGCAACCTAAGGCGGTGGATGTCCCTACGCATTAGGCGCTTACGGACACCGATCTTTATATTGAAGACTAGGGTGGACTTGTTGTTGCTCACCACCGTAGGCGCTCCATTACAGCCCCCCTCTTCGTGTGCAACAGTTCAGAGCCATGCCTTGATTTCATTAGCCTTGGGGCCTTTCCAATCAAAGCAGCCCTCTTTTAAGACCCTTGCACACAGTTTACTGATTTTGACCTCGGTCCAACAAAGATTGTTCCCTGCATGGTTTGGATCAACATTGCCACACTTGGGGATGTTAGTTTCACTCAAATTCACCTTTAGATCAAGTATCAACACAGCGTGGTTATTGTATTTATTAGGAACAGATCTGAGAGTATTAACCATTTCGAAAAAGCAATTGTTACCCGCAAAATAGTCCAATGTCACCTTTTTCCCACTACAGTATATTCGCCTGGGCAGTCCCCTTTCGTTGGTCCATTCAGCAGGAATACATTGTAGTCCTTCAAGTAACTAAGCCACTGCCGGCCCCTGACATTCACGGTTTTGTGTGGCATGGAACTTGATTTGAACTTCTGATCTATCCACACATCTAGCATTCAAATCTCCACACATTATTAGCGGGTTAAGGGCTGCCATTTCTACCCAATCAGTCAGGACAAAATCTAAATTATCTAACACATCCTCGGCAACTTCCTCATCCGGCGGGTCATAGATGCTTATAATTAACATACGTTAAAGGCCATTCCCCACTTTCCTAGAAATCTTGCTGCCTACAACTTTCCCATTGACTAATTGGAGCCAACTAGTGAGGGGTTTAGTCATTTCTGACCCCAATCAAGACCCCCCCAGATGGTTGGCCCACTTTCCCTTTGACAGCCTTAGATTAAAATACAACAGACCCATCAATGTCGACATGACATATTACCCAATTGTCTTGAAGAGCAAAAATGCCAAATTTGAGCATGGAATTCCGGGACCCCCCTTACTCGTCCAGTGTAAGAAGCCATGAGTATTCCAACTCAATATCTTACAGCTTCAATGGTTATGCCTGGGGGCAGCACACTGATACAATGGCCCTTATTACAACCCTGGCGCTAAACCATGGTGCTGTTAGCACCATGGTTGGTGTCGGTGTTGTAACGAGCCCGCCATGGTGGAATGGGGAAATACCGCCCCATTCCAAGGTTGGCGGGGCGGTATTTCCCCATTTCACCATGGCCCTTCCCCATTCCCATTTTCGCCCCGTAGGGCTCAATGGGACTGGGGAAGGCGCTAAGTATGGACCGCAAATTGCGCTACCGTAATTAGCACCGAGGTCCCTTTGTGGCACCCTACTACCAGCCGTTAAGGTCGGGTCCCGCAAAGGGACCACGTAATCAGGCGTTAAGGGTTTAACGGCGCCGACACCTTTTACGGCGCCGTTAAACCCTTAACGCCAGGGTCGTAATGACCCCAAATATTTTTATCCATCTCAAAGCCCAAGTAATCCAGAGATGCTGGTGTTGTTGAATCATGGATGCTGTTTCGGGCAGGCAGCAATTGATCCTGGTGGCCTTGCATGGTGTGGAGGTAAGGGGTTCAATAAAGTCAAATTCACCAGAATTCCAAAGGTCTCAAGGAGGGGACTTTGCAAAGAAGCGCCATGAGTGTCAACTTGTTCAGGTTCTGGCTGCCCTTCGTGACTGAAGCTGGCCTAATTGTAAGGACTTTAGGATCAAGTGCCCAAACCTAGTGTTGCTCAACTGAGAGTACGCTCAGTGACTCATAGTTCCAGGAGATTTCATCCTCTGCTTTTATTACCACAGGAATGGCCACCCTTGCCTGATGAACAGTAGGCCGACTAGTAGGCACAGGAGGCATTATGGTAATTGCCTTGTGTGGACCATCTTCATTCATCAGCCAACTGGTCAACGTACCAATTCCTTGGGCAGCTCTCCTTTTACGGCGGGTGGCTTGTTTGCTTGACTTTTTAGTATTTATTTTAGTATTTATAAGGATATCAGATCTCACAGTGGAATTAAGGGGCTGGGATTCGATGGTGACCACCTGTGTATTCTGGCCCTTTTTGCCTCTGCTGCAAAGGTTTATAGGCACTTTTTCCACTGTAGCTGTTTACGGGTAAGTAGACTAGTTTGTGAAACTTGACTCAGTTCATTTGCTTCATTTGCAGATTTTTAATCAGCAGGAGTGATGTTAGAGCATTGCTGTGCTAGGACATTAGAAGCTATGTGCGAAGTTTAGGTTTGCTGGTGGGAGGGGACTGCCTGTTTGAGCAAGTCAGGTCAAGGAGAAGTGACATCATAGCCCCTTGATTTTTAAGGTCTTCGTGAACTGCCCCACAAAGGTTCAAAAACATTTGACCACAGAATGAACAACCCCAAAACTAAAGCCACTAGTGGGCTCATCCACTGAAGTAACTTGTGGACTAAAGTTGTTATTAGCAGGAGAGGATACAAAGTCTGTGTTTATTTCATAGACCATTTTGGGGCTCTCTTGAAGGGATTCAACATGGAAAACATTTGTACCCTGATCATGGCCACCCTCACTCAAGGCCGGGTGACACACGATATTAGTAATTTCCCTTTCCTCTGCCGGTGCATTTGAAGGGCCTGCTTCCTTGGATGGGATGTTTTCTAAGCTTTCATGTAAGGCATAGCACAGCTTCAACAATGAATTATTGTCAATTTCATGAAGCGAGAAGCTCTGACTCTCCTGTATGGGGTCTGCATTCTCCTCCAGAATAGACAAGTTTGATGGCTTTGTCAACCCCCAGGCTTGGAGGTGAAATATCAAAAATATAGGGGTTACCTGCACTTAATCTCTGGTTCTTCAGGTAAATCAACAGACAGAATATATAGTAGTGTGAACCAGTAGATAGAGGATGACAGGATTATCTAGCTCAATTTATTTTTAAATACAATTTTATTTATCAATTCAAACATATATAAATGTGTATATCATTTTCAATCTCCAATACATACAAACATCATAAAAATCAATATCAGCATCAAACTAATACAAATTTCAGCTCACACTAAAAGTTGTCTCTTTCATTCCTTCAAACACACACACACACACACTTTCACATCAGCAATGACTCTCCACTTTTCTGTGTAACCAGAACCTCTTATTACACCATATTTCAGACAAGTACTTTTACAACATGTTTGGACCCTATCAATGATACAGATGTCACTATCTGTTTGTTACAGTTACAAACAGTTTTCTTGGTAAGGACGTGAAACAACAATCTTGTTAAATCTTGTTAAATCTTGCCTTACATCGAATGGAGTGAGCCATATCATCTACACAAAAACATACAATAAAATCTATAAAACCTGTCATGGTCCCTTGTCATCCTCATCTCTTTTATAAATGCTTTCACTGTGTCAAAAGCAACTCTACAGATAGGCGCATGCACCTTACTCACCTCTGTGTACACACTCCAGAGATGTAGAAGGTGCAACTGAATCAATCCCTCGCTGGTATCTAGATATGATATCTTCAACCTAGTCCTGCGAGATGCAAAAAATGGGAATCACCTGTTTTATTCACTCGTAAAATACACCCTTATCTTATAAACTGGTGTCAAGTTCTACATACATAATTAGAAAGTTACCTTCAAATGCACAATGGGCTGCAGTACGCATATAGTCCTATTGCTGAACAATGCACTGCCGCTATTCAAACAACAGATGTGTTCCTAATGATTACCTACCCTCCATTTATTCTCGACCAGTCATCTGACTTCTTGGTAAATCTCATCTTCTTAGCATGCATCCACCCACTCACTCTCCTTGAGACACTCTTCTACAGAAAATATGTCCATGACGTCAGCCTCCACTGGCATGTCAGCATCATCCTCATGAACTACAGGATTTCTCAACAAAGTGTCAGCAACAACATTCTCCTTGCCATGAACATGTTCCACAATAAAGTAGTAGCCTTGGAATTTGGTGATCCACTTCAATATCTTCCTCGAGACATAATCCAACCCTTTCTTGTTGAAAATTGCTACCAGAGGTTATTGGTCAGACCAAACTACATATACCAACATGACTGCCAAAGCCTTCTGTGCAATAACAGAATACTGAGCCTAAAAAACTCTTTGACGGTCCGAGACATTAATGCAATGGTGAGTTCACCTGCATGGTCTTCTTGCGTGAGGACTACACCCAAGCCAAGCTATGTTGCATCAGTGTATAGTATGGCCAAGCTCCTCCTCTGAAAACCTGCAACACTAGGGCATGCGTGATATCATGCTTCACATGCACATATTCATCCTCAAATGTGCTCCCTTTCTGGTTGGTCAGAGTCTTGTTTGCCAACCGCTTCACAAACCTGGAGTATTACACAATCACACCTTAAAACAAGGCCAATTCAACTTTATTCTTTGGGGGTGTCTCCACAGTTACCCTGACAGTAATTGAGCCTTGGACGCAAACCCTGCTCAGACAGCCTATAACCCAAGTAATCCACGGTGGACTTACCAAATCTGCATTTATCTAAAGTCAAGGTAAAACCTACCTCCTCCAGTGTCTTTAATATCTCCTTCAGTCCGGCATCATGTACCTCTCTGACAACACCCCACACAAGGATATCATCCTGATGAATGTGTACTCCATCTACACCACCCAAATAAATGTGCATCAGTCTGAAATATGCTGGCCGCTGAGACTATGCCAAATGGCATCCCAACACACCTGAGCATCCCCACATGTGAGAATGTTGTAGGGATATGGGTGCATGCGAATTTGGTGATATGATAATATGAGGTCTAAAAGGGAGTAGACCTATGAGCCAACCAAGTCAGTGATCAACTAACACATTTTGGGTAAGGGAAACCTATCTGTAACAATATTCTTATTGACCTCCCTCAGATCAATACAAGCCGGATGGTCCCATTGCTCTTCCTAACTACCACAATGGGCTGACCCATTCTGAAGCATCAGCATTCCCAATCACTCCTTTCCATGACATCCTGTCTAGTTCGAATTCGACCTCCCTCCTGAACCACATTGGTACAGACCTAAGTTTGGCAATAGAGGGAACGGAACCCTTCTTGAATTTGGTCCTGTGAATGAAACCTTTGAGATATCCAACACTGTCTCCAAACACACTGGGGTTCCATTTTGCCACCTCCTGCTCATTCAAATCTTTTACCTCTGAAACCATATCGCTACCCTGATCCAGCCCATTGGGATCCAGTTTAATGCCCAAAGCAGCTTGCCAGCTCCAAGACAACAGATTACTACGCACATTAGTCTCACACACTCAACTGACTGTGCTCCTCCCCTTGAACACCAATTTAGCTTGTAACTCACCAATGATATCGATACGAGCCAAGAGATGGGGCTAATTAGTTGGGTGCCCTCCCCTAGTTTCCATAGTGGCCATCTTTATGCAGGCTTGTTTTCCTTTCATGTAAGGAAATATATTTTTTCAGTATGATGTAATTTCCTTACTAAAGGTGAGTAATGATGTCACTTCTAGACTGTAATAAAAACTATGTACAGGTTTTCATAAGGATATTTCTGGCTGCTGGCTGCCATCTGTTATATGTTTGTTGTACACTTCCAAATGGTTGTTATATTATGTTGTAGTTTCATTTCAAGCCCCTTAGTTCTCCCCATGTACCGCAAATGGAAAACTCAGGACCTGGGCTACCCTGCATGCACACTGAACAAAATGGCTGAACAAATTAAATAACAACTGTGTGGGGTCAGAAATGTGAGTACCACGTTGTGAAGTTTTCTCCAAATATGCCTGTTTTTCAGAATATCAGGTTGGATGAAACCTACCCTAACGAGGACTTTTCTGCCTAAAATAAACTAAAGGAAACACTCTAACACAGGATATCTGTACCTCACACTTAAACATAGAGAAATTAAACAAGGAAATACATGGGAGCTCAAAACACCACTGATTAAGTACATAAAGCAACTTCTCCACTACAGCCTTGCTTGGATTTTCCTCCAACCAATAATGTCTCTGTTAGGACCACCTTGTAGCCTTCTCCAACATTCGTTTGGCCTGCTTCTTTGCCAGGCCTACAATCTCCAAATATTTTCCTTTCGGATATACGCCAATGCCCGAAAAGCTTTTCACAACAACAGTACTTTTTATTTTCATTGTCACTGACAAGGGATTTTACCAGCACGACTGCATTCAAAAACTGACAGCTTCCAGACTCTCAACACCCTTTCAGGGAAGACTGCATTCACACTGATGCTCTTCAACACTTTTCGGTAAATGATGTTCCTGTCCCCAGAAGGATAGTCTTTTTGCCACTCTTGTTTCCCCACTTTATAAACCACCAAAGACTGACAGGGATAGGGTCTCCTTTTACGTTTCCCCTGGTTTTGCCAAATTGTGGTTATCCTAAAATGTACCCGCTGTTGTAAAAATGATGGGCACTTAGTTCCAGAGTTTACATCCCTTGCGTTAGCCCCCTTCAGCTGTTTGCAATATTTGCCAGATTGAGTTTGTTTTATTCCAGCCTCTCTTTGCTTGGGCAATGCATACTGACATCAACTCATATTAACAATGCCCCCACCGTTGATTGGGTTTTCCAGAAAATCCCTCTTTCAATATTACAGCACTTTGGCTTTAGTTCATTACGTCTTAGCTGTTTTTCCCTTGCTACATATGCACCAATAGATTGAGAACCACGTTTACTCTTCTGCGAGTGCTGCTTCTGTTGTTTTAAAAATGTGCAGTATTCAACACCAGCGTGTGATTTATCTTTATTCACACGCGAGTGAAACACAGCACTTCTTGTTCTACTTCTACGCGAGTGCCTCTCACTCGCACGCCTGCTTGCCGCATGCAAGCAGGGCAGAGCGCGCTGGCTTCACTCACCGGTCTCTACATTCCCCTAGTGTTCCACAGTACATCTGCTGCAGCGGCTCTTCATGATGCAGCAAACCTCTCTGGTAAGCCGGCCTTTGTTCACGCCACATCCAATTGGTGTGTCACTTCGTCCGGACCCCTCCAGGTGCATGCCAGCCACCAGCAACAGTCTCGAGGCTTACTGGTGCACGCAAGCCAGCCAACACAGCCTCCTGCAAGCTTCTCCAAGTGCAGCCTGTGCAGAACGGGTCAAAAAAGGGAAAGCCTTCCTTCTGCACGCTTCCCGTGGTGCGACCTCAGCTCTTCAGGTTTCTGGGGATACTGACGCTCTCAGGACTGGCAGCTGGAATCAACCCTGAGAAATGGTCCCGACTTCTCTCTTTCCTCTAGCTTCTGTCGGGACTGCCAACGCGATACATGTATTTCCTGTCACATTTATGTTGTACCAAATAAATCCTTATTTTCAATGGAAATATAAAATGACATGAGCATTTTTGTGGCTTCACCCTCCTTGCTCCCACCATACAACCCCCTCATGAATATTAATACCAGTTTACACAAATCACCAAAAGTGAACTCATTAGTAAATGTTATTGATAATAACCTGTTTTTTTTATTATGAAAGACGTGCAAGGAACACACATCAGACCAAAATATGCATCTGATTCGTCCAATCATGATAGTGCAATCAATCATCATGCCCAGGGTAGTCACGACAGATAAATAGGCAGCGATACATTGCCTATCTTGAATGCTGCATGCAGTGGATGCCATGCTTGTCTGAACCATGTTTTTGACATGGAAGTAGTTGCTTTATGAGAAATCATTTAATAACATAGTGTTGAGCGGAAAAACATTTCTGCACATACTTCCTTGGCTTGGTGGGTATAATATGTCACAGCTGTTTGTGGAGGGCAAATAAACTCTGCACCTCCAGTCAACCTTTAACACGCTTATATAGCATATGCAGACATACCTACATACACAACCAAATTTGTATTTGATGACAAATGCAATCAACCTTGCACCACAGTTTGCAACGTTATACAGTAAACTTCACAAAGTGTGTGATTTCACACAGGCCTAATGCAAACCTACTTTATCACACGTCTATGTCTCCTCAAATGAAACATGCCATGATTTAAGCTGAGTCTCAGCACTGCAAATTGTGGAAGAGAAGGAAAGTGACAACATTTGATGGCGTGGACCCGACTCAATGCATTTATAGTGATCAACAGTACAGTATGCCATCGCAAATAATGTTTGGTGCACACCAGTCACCACCCTTGCACGCTGTGCAACAAGCTAAATGACTAAAGAGAAGATCAAGAAAATACCTGCAGCCACAAGAAGTTTCTTAGTATTGTAGATATTTACCAAAAGTCACAGAAATGTTTGGCACATTATCAACCCTTTTCATAAAGCATCCACCCAAAAGACAGACGTTCCTTCGTCAGGGAAATATCTGTGAACAATATCAAAGATACCCCGTTAGAAATACCAAAACAACAAATAAAGTAGGCAGACAGCAAACATGCTTGAAAAATAAAGGGGCTAAGGGAACTGAGGCAAACGGGTTTTCCTCGGATCACGCATTTTGCACACATAGAATAGCACCGATGTATGGTACTTTTACAATTACACAAACACAAGTTGCACAGGTGCAATTATTTCAATTGCAGTGAAAGCACATAGTACTAATTGGACTGCACATGAGAAAAAGCAGTTTGTGCCCCCAGCTTCCCTGCTCTAGAGCTCAATGTTTGGCTGCTAAACCACAGCTGATTCCAGGTAGACAGTAGTTTCTTTGACAGAGATATTTCAATTAATGCGCTAGCCAGAGACTCTGGGAAGCATACTGCCATGGGGTGCTTTTGGCACAGGAGGCATCATGTCTTCACCCTGCACTGTAGAGAGACATGTCACTCATCGACTAATCAATTCATAGGAGCAGCCCTGGGCTGTTGCATTATAGATCACATTGAGGCCTTCGCTGGAGATCTCTGCAAGCCAGTGCTTCAGACATTCAGACTGATGAAGAAGCTCTGGTTACAAATGCCCTGATTGGCAGCATTCTATTGCATGTCTACTACAATTGTTGCATTGAATGTATTGTGTCTTTAGGAACGGCTTAATTCTTCGAGGTGCTGGACATACGCGCAGGGGGATAAGTGGGGGAAAGGGCAGGCTGACAAAGTGCTGGGAGATGGCAGGAGAGGGACAATCTCACTGCACCGCAGGGCAGAGTAGGTGCGGAAGGAGGCTGAGGGTGCAGGTGAAGGGGCTGCTGGGGAGAGAGGTGGAGGCGGGGGTAGAAGGAGGAGGGAGGAAAGATGTGAAGGTTGCAGGAGACACTATTGCCTCTGATCAGGCTCGGACTGACCTATAGGGAAATAGGCCCATGGCCGAATCAAACATGTAAAATGCTGGTGTGGGCCACTTTGTTGGCCATTGTGGGTCAGTCTGATGAGTTACTTGACTATGTGGCTAATAGTTTTGACCAGTGTTGCTGATTAAATATTCTTTAAAATGCAGTGTGCATCACATTTCATTAAAAAAACTCAACCTTGGGTACTATTCAAACAGTGTCACAAAAGGAATGAATGGCCATTTACAACGGTGGCCCACTTTCTCATTTTTGCCCGAGACAATTATTTTGGCCCAGTCCAACCCTGCCTCTGACAAAGACAGTGAGCACCAATTCCAAAAGTAGAGAGACACAGCTGGTGGAACTCCCATTGGTGCAGCTAATGCAGATGCTCTGGCAATGCTAAGAAGCGGGCAGTCCCAACCACCCAGCAAATTCTCATGGTACTGCATGTCATATACCAATGTTTATCTGCAGCCAAATCACAAAGGTTCAGCGTTATAACTTAATGTATTATTGTTGCTATATTTAATTGAGAGAAGAGCAGTTTCTAGATAACCTGGTGCCCAGAGCGAATCACCAGACAGTGCCCTCCTCCCTCCAACTGGCACTTCCAAACTACACCTCTGTGTCACGTGACAAAACCCCTCCTGAATATCAATAGATCATTGCTATACAAATGAACCTGGTTTCATTACATTGTGATTTAAGTACTTTACAGAAGAAATCTAATGTGAAAACACAGCTGCCCAAGTAAATTGTTCTTCTGTCACCTGCTCTTAAGGAAGGCCTTGCCTGAATGCAGTTTCAAACTGTCCGTACTGGCACACTGCGGTGTGGCCAGCCTGCTGGGGTTTGAGCGCCCACTGACCACTAGCCCTGTGTTTCAGGCATTCTGTTCTTACTACCTCACTTGTATTTCGCAAGGAGCAATACTATACTAACATCATATACTAACTATCATACTAACATATGAATTATTTTCTGATACAAGGTTATCAGCCAAAATGCACAGTCTGGTACACTCCTTTTGTACTCTTTCAAAATACCTCTATGAGAGTGGGAAAGGGGACAAATAGTACCAATGAGTGTTCCTGTCTGCTTTGTATTAAATCACAAGAGCATTTCAGGAAAATAAGTGATCAGAGATCTTTATATTTTAGAAACAAGTCTGTGATAAAAGGGTTGTATGTGTGAATCTCTAAATATATCACAGACACATGTATTGATGCTCACATTACTGTTCACAACACACACCATAACCAGCAACCATATATACTCATTAGGACATCTTATGTTTTTGGATGTTTAGTATAAAATGGCTGCAACATCAGCCACACAAATCGGGTACAAGGGCTCTTTTGCTTCTTGTTCCTGGAGAATTTTAGATGAGTAGGGGCTGGGTCGCAGTGTGAGCATGCCCAGCCCCTAATACTCAAACATATTTAGGGAATTATATCTATAGACAGAAAAGGATACCCTACAAGAGACACCCAATACACAATGCACAGAAAGGATACACAGAATAGAGTGTACCTTTTACAAACTTTAGCCTGACCAGTAATAAGCTGATGAAGCGTTTTACTCAAAACCGGCTTCTAAAGCATGCTAAAGGGTTCACAGTTACTCAGCCACTACCTCCTCACCATTATGCAGGCCTCATGGGTTATATCTGCAAAAAGAGCAGGCCCATGCTTTATCTAACAGACGTGATTTTAGTATCTCTTACTAGTGCTGGCCTGCTGCTTGTGTAAAACCATGGTGTATCAGGGTAGAAAGGGCGTTTGGCCTAGTGGATGTACAACTTGATGCAACTTCTTTGATTGCTTTATGTGTTTAAGTGGGGGAACAGTATGGCATACTCGTTTGAGCTACATACACTAAACGTTCCAGTGTGCTAGTGTATGGACATGACACCTCTATTCCTTTGATTATTTCCTGATATAGAACATGGATTTGTTCCTGGTGCACTGGCCACAGTGGGTACCCCTTATTGGGGAGTAACGTTTATGAATACCTCAGATAGTTACATTTGAACTACTCCAGTTAGGATATACCTATATATGTGAATTCGATGTGGGTTCAATAAGGACCACTATGTTTAGCACTTTACATGCGTATATTATGTTTGTTTAAATGTTGTTTTTCATGTCTGTTTAGGTTTTGCAGTCCAAACCCAATAGGCTCAAGAAGAAGGGATGAATATCCCGAAACGCGTCAGCCACGAATTGTATAAATGGACTATCATTGTTTACTGTTTTCATGTTTTTTTGTAGACAGTCATTTTGGCTTTTTCACTTCAAATCTGTATGGTGAATTTACTGTGACATTAATTAAAAAACCTCCCCCTGTTTTTGTTTTTTTTTACAAAATCACTGAGTGTTCAGTCTTACTACTAACTTGATCAGAATATTATTAATTAACTACAACAAATGCATTTAAAATTGCTGAACCATCAATTGATGGACTTATGATAGAGTGCAGGGGACGGGAGGGTTCCTAATTTTGGATCCTCGTCTTTTGTTTCTACTTATATTGTTATTGTGATCCTGTGCCAGGTTCACGTTTCCTCCCCCGCACCTCAAAAAAAATATGTATACTTCTACACATTATTGAATAAATCAATCTCTAATTTTAGAATACCAGGGAGTGCTTCTACTGATCTACCCCATGACACATACAGAAACAGTCTTATGTGCTGTTACTTATAGAGGGCTATCCTATTGACCATCATCCCTTGAGAAAATGTTGATCAATATATAACTGCAAGATGTGGAGTGAAGATAATTAGAGAGAAACATCCCATTAGGTTAAAATGGCAAGATATCGGCCCACCATTAGATCGCTCTGTCACACATATGGGTTACCAGAATGTCTCTATGCCACTAGTACGAGTGAGGGCACGTTTGAATTCCAAATAAGGAAATTGAATAGAATACATCCAGCAACATGTTAACCTGTGGTAGGGGTTAATATGTTGCTGCGATTTTCCGTTTTGTTAAAAAATTGATGTCTCAACACGGCATTAATATCATGCTTCCATTTGGAGACGAGATTTTTCGATCAAGATGCAGGCGGACAGAGTATTTGTCCCGGCTTGGGGGCGTGTCGCAAAGTGGCGTGCTACTAGCAAAAGCAGGAGCTACAATATTAATATCTTTATTCAGAGTTCGTGAAGATATTCCAACATGTCGCCCTTCAAAAAAACATACATGTGTACAGCAGGATGGAAAAGCTACCTCATTCATCTACGCTCGTAGTAATGAGTATTCGTTTTTTTTATAAAAAATTTTTTCATAAAGTTTGCTTCAATACGTTGTGCTATGTGTAGAGATATCGCGAAAGTTACCAACTCTCGCGAGATCTCGCCACGGCAGCGAGGACCGCCCCCGCGCGCTTCGCGCGCATTACGGGAGCATCAGAGGACGCGGCAAGACGCGTCCTGCCAGCTCCTCCGAGATTGGGGTCTGGGGGCTTGCATCACAAGACATTTTAGTTCCACAGCCCTGCAGCAGTTATTAGGCACGTTTGCCTAGCCGCCTGGCTCTTTATTACTTACATGTTCCCGGCAGATGTCCCTTATACAATAAAAGACATCCAGCCAGTAATCACGCCTCCTGTCATCTGTGCAAGAGTTTACTACATAAATTGGCGACGAGGATCACCACTGCAACCCACGTGGGAACATGCAAAGAGCGACGCCGCCACCCCCCTTCCTGCAAACTCCAGGTAGACCTGCCATCCCGTGGCCGCAATGGCAACCCCTTTTCACAACGTATGTAGAGGCGCTAGGAGGGGCAGGATTTTCAGCGGCACGGCGTAGGGCTATGTTACTTAATGCCCTAGGAGAGGAAGGGCAGAGGGTGTTTGAGAGTCTCACCCCGATCCCGGTGGCAGGGGACAACGATGACATCTTTAAGGAGGCAGTTAGGAGAATAGTGAAGAGATTTGCCAGTAAAGAAAACACGGTGTTGCATAGAATACGCTTTTACACCCGCAGACAAGAAATATCTGAACCAGTCGACGACTACGTCACCAAGCTGCGGGAACTGGCGGCGCTGTGCAGTTTCGGCAACAATGCTGAGAGCCTCATCTGCGATATGTTGACAGTCCACACCAACAGCAGAAAAGTACAAGATAAATTCATTGTGGAGAAAGAATTACAACTAGAGAAGGCGATCGAAATTGCCAGAGCGGTTGAAGAAACAGCGGGAAGACGAAAAGAACTCATGGGAACCCAGAGTTCTGCTGAAATCCAAGCAGTCACATTTCACTCAAAGAAAGAAAGACAGACACCAGACACGAGAGAGGGGAGAGGAGGTAAGAAAGAACCTCTGAAATGCCACAGGTGCACCAGCACGAAACACCTGGCGTTCGATAGGGAGTGCCCAGCCAGAGACAAAGAGTGCTCCATCTGCAAACGCATTGGCCATTTCTCGTTGGTGTGTCGGTGGAGAAACAAGAAAGTTACCAGTGTAAATACGGATCACAACAGGGAGCGAGAATCGTCCTCAGAAGATGAGGGGAGACCCACAGTCATTATGGTAAACAGCACAAGGGCAAGAAGAGAAAAGCCCCATTGCACAATCAAAATTGACGGTCGAGAAACAAGAGTTATGGCGAACTCTGGTTCGGACCTCACCATAATACCCCTACGGACATACAAGGAAATGGTGGGAAAAGAAAAGGTCCAAGTTCTTACCACACGACACAAGCCCACAGTTTTTGGTTGGGCATCACTTGAACTACTGGGATATATCCAAGGGAAGGTGGAGTTTAAAGGAAGAGAAACCACCACCAGAGTTTATTTCAGCTACGAAGGCCCAGCAGTACTGGGATGGGACGACCAAGACAAGCTAAAAATCAAACCTGACCCCAGCACAGAAGACCAGGTACTGTCTGTCTGCGCGAGGAATGGGCCCATTGTCAAGAGTGACTACCCAAAACTTTTCTCGGAGGAGCCGGGTCACATCAAGGGCTTTGTCCATAAAATAATGCTCAAAAAGAATGCCGTCCCAGTCAAACATCGAGTGAGGCCCGTGCCAGCAACCGCAAGAGACACTCTCAGGAATCAATTGGACAAAATGAGAGCGGAGGGTGTCATTGAAGAAGTTGAAGCGTCAGAATGGCTGAGCCCAGTAGTGCTTATAAAGAAACCGAACTCACAAGAGCTAAGGGTGTGTATCGACCTTCGCAGTTTAAACTTAGAGGTCATCACCGACAACTACCCACTACCGAGCATAAATGAACTCATTCTGTTGATGAAGGAAGCCAAAATTATTTCAAAACTGGATATGAGAAACGCATATCACCAAATACAATTGCATGAAGAGTCGAAACCCCTCACAGCATTCATCACACCATTTGGCACCTATCAGTTCACCAAGATGCCATTCGTCTTATCGTCGGCAGCATCAGCTTTTCAGCGCATGATGGGTGTCTTGCTACGAAAGGTCAAAAATGTCGCGTATTTCCAGGACGACATCCTTGTGTACGCAGGGGATGAACAAACGCATGATGCCACATTGAAAACTGTCCTGATCAAGCTGCAAGAAGCAGGGGTGAGGCTACGCCATGAAAAATGCGTATTCAAAGCGAAAGAAGTCGAATACTTGGGGTACAAAATCTCAGAAAAAGGGATCAGTCCCAAACAAAATTTGATGCATGCAATCATAAAAGCACCGGAACCCACCAGCAAAGACGAAGTAAGATCATTTCTTGGACTGGCAGAGTATTACGCAAAATTTATCCCCAAGTTCTCCGAAACCTCAGCACCACTCCGTGACCTACTCAAAAAAGGTTCGGTATTTTTGTGGCAAGAACCCCAGAAGAAGGCGGTTGAAAGTATAAAACGGCACATCATGGAAGCGCCGTGTTTACAGCCATTTAACCCAGAGTGGGATACAGTCATCACCACGGATGCCAGTGCATACGGACTAGGAGCAGTTCTTACGCAGAAGAAGGGGGACACGGAGCATTTGGTAGCCTTTGCCTCGAAGGCCTTGTCCTCGGCAGAACAGAACTACTCTACCATAGAAAAGGAAATGTTGGCATGTGCATGGGCGGTAGAACATTTTAGAACATATGTGTGGGGCACGAAATTCAAATTGGTGACAGACCACAAACCCCTCATCCACATGCTCAGTCCGGGAGGTACTAAAGTGTCCACACCCAGATTGGCACGCATTGCAGCAAAACTGCAGGAGTACACGTTTGAAGTGCAGCACATCTCAGGGTGGAAGAATTCGCAGGCAGACTGCATGTCAAGATTGCCAGAAGGTAAAGACAAGGCCACCACGTTTCTACAAGGAGAATGCATCGTGGCATCCATCACCGATATAAAAGCACCTGATTATATGGAACTCAGCGAGAAACATTGGCTGGAAGAAGACGGAAAAGACCCGGCCATGGCGAAAATCCGTGAGTGGATCAAGGAAGGGTGGCCAGGTGAAAAAACAATGCCAGAAGGTATGAGACCCTATTGGAAGGTAGCCGAAGAGATATCTGAAACGGACGGAATAATAATGAAGACGGACCAGATAATCCCACCCGTAGGCATGAGGAGCAGCATTCTATGCAGAGCCCACGCTGGTCACCTGGGAAACACGATGACCCGGCGCAGAGTCCGGGAGGCCTACTGGTGGCCGTCCATGGACCAAGAGATTCGCACCATGATAGAGCGGTGTCATGAGTGCCTCAATAGCGACAAAAGATTGAAACTCAGACAGGCACCCCTAATTCCCACAGAAGTACCAGAAGCGGTGTGGTCAAAAGTGGGCATAGACTTTATAGGACCCCTGGAAGCGATGGCACCAGAACATCGGTACGGCATAGTGCTGGTTGATTACCTATCCAAGTGGGTCGAGGCTGAGTTCGTCCCAAACATTACCACAGCAACGGTAATTGAAGTTCTCACTGAAATTTTTCAAAGAGAAGGCCTCCCCTAGGAAGTAGTAACGGACAATGGGGTACAACTGATCTCACGGGACATGGAACAATTCCTGAGAAAGCACAATATAGGCCAAAAGAAGGCGGCCTTGTATCATCCCCAAGCCAATGGGCTTGTTGAAAGGGCCAACAGGTTCATTGGGGGAGCAATCCAACTAGCCACGGCTTCTGGAATGGACCCCCTAAAAACCACTAAGGAGGCCATAGCGGCCCACAGACTCACTCCAAACGGAATCACGCAAATATCCCCGTTTCGAATGTTGAGAGGGAGGAGTGCAGCCTCCATGCTCATACCACCATGGTTATCCAAAGTAAGAGAAGATGAAGCAGTGGACATGTCAGAAGTGGTGTGGAGAATTGAAAACAGCAAGGCACGCATGAAAATGTGGAGTGACCAAAGAAGAAGAACCAAGCAAGCGTCAGACATTGGAGGGGGAGATTGGGTCAAAATAAGACTACGGAAAAAAGACCAAATCACGGGCTCTCGGTTCAGCAGACCCACCAAAGTGATTCACAGGGGAACAAACCATGTCCGCACCGAGGACGGGCGCACATGGAATCTGGAAAGAGTAGCCCTATATCAGAAGAGACAAGAAAGAGCAAGAACCCCGGAGAGACCACATGCTGAAGAAGGAATATACAATGAGCGAAGGGAAGAACGGGAGCCCGAGAGAAACGACAAAGAAAGGGAAGAAACAGAGATGGAACCGGAATCACCCATGCCAGAACCAGAACAGGAGCAACAGGAAGATCGCACTGGAAAGGATGACCGACCTAGAAGAGAGCACAGAAGACCGGTGAGATACAGTGACTATGTTTTGCAATGAACTTCCTTTTCCTCACCAAAGGGAGGTGTGTAGAGATATCGCAAGAGTTACCAACTCTCGCGAGATCTCGCCACGGCAGCGAGGACCGCCCCCGCGCGCTTCGCGCATTACGGGAGCATCAGAGGACGCGGCAAGACGCGTCCTGCCGGCTCCTCCGAGATTGGGGCCTGGGGGCTTGCATCATGAGACATTTTAGTTCCACAGCCCTGCAGCAGTTATTAGGCACGTTTGCCTAGCCGCCTGGCTCTTTATTACTTACATGTTCCCGGCAGATGTCCCTTATACAATAAAAGACATCCAGCCAGTAATCACGCCATCTGTCATCTGTGCAAGAGTTTACTACACTGTGACAACTGTCTAAACTACATAGGATGAGCTACGGAAATATGGCTCTAATAATGTTTTTTTTCCATAGCTCCGCACGGTTCAATCTAACAGACTGATTTTAAGATGGCGGACAAACGAGACAACCACATTATATAACGTGCCGGACACTCCTTTCCTCTAGTATATAGACTGTTTGTGTTTCTCGAACGTAGAGGAGGAAGCTTGGCCACTGGGCGCATACTATTTCGACTGGTAAGAGGTCCTTGAGACAACATAGCCACTGAGATTGATTAAGAAACGGTACAGTCTAAAGAGGGATATAGACACTGATTAAGTGGGACATGGACATTGATTGAGAAACCTGTACCACTCATGGATGGCAGTATATCTGATGCACTTATCTGCCTCAACACCTGAGTAGGTGTGGAGGAGTGGAGGATATATCAGGATGACTCACATAATCATTTATGTAATGATGATCATCAGTTTTATTATAAAAAAATGCAAACCCCCTCTTTTCTTTAGGGGCCACAGGATAGAGACAATCGGGAACAAGCTGGAAGATATTCCACCCGTGTATGACGAAACCTAAAGGCAGGATAGTGGCGTGGTTTATTATGGCCACAATCTGTTGTGAGTAAAATGCCACATAATATAAAAATATATAACACACTTGTAATTAATTTTAGATATTTATGTGTGATGGTGATTGAGTAGTGGTTGAACATTGTACTGTATTCTGTTAATTTGCTCAAAGTAAGTTCTTTGGCACCTTAAGCTAACCCCATTTTGCACAAATGCACTTATTGTACTTTAGAATGTGATATGTGGTACATGTTGTGTGTTTTTAAGAGTGTTTGAGAGTTTTGTAATAAAAAAAGATGTATGTATGTTTCTGAAAAATAGCGATGTTTTGAATACGGTTTTGTTCCGAAATGTATTGGAGTTTATAGATGAGTACGTTATTAAATGGCTCAGAAAGACATTTTTAGGCCACAAAGTAGCAGAACAGGAGGACAGGGCAGCTGGTTGTTTTATGTATTTGCTTTACATATAGGAGCACCACATAGACACCATAAACCAACAGAGTGGTGACTTGTATAGCGCACAAATAATTGCTGCACACATAACACAGCATTGATTTGCCATGAACTACTGTCTGCACGGTGAAACACAATGAACCCTGTTTTACTAGTCACATTGAGGTGCCATCTGGTGTGCGCTAGGCAGTGGTTAGCTTATTAAGTAAATGAAAAGAGCTTTGATGCTGAGCGGAGACATTTAAGTCCATGTCCCAAAGCAGCCACTAGAATTAATCATAAGTAATATACAAAATAAAAAAAAAAACGTTTTGGTGTATCAGAAAAAAAGACATGAAAATAAAGGACACAGTTTAAAAAGTTTTCTGTGTGGCATGTTAATTCTCTTAGAAGACTGCGTAGGTTTGGTTAGCTAACTGAAGCTTTGTGCTGGCCTTCAGAATAAAAATGCCCCATGTCCAGTTCTTAACACTTGAATGTTAAGCACATACTGTGTAAAAACAATGGCTCATACTATGAGCAATCACTTATAAATTACCCTCCCTTTAAAGGCTCTGTCAACACAAAGGGCAAGGGGCGCAGGGTGTGTCTAAAGTGCATCTCAAAGGCTGTGTACGCAATAATCATTCCTTTGTCTCCAAAAAAGAAATGCTTAACGTTTTCTCTGGCGGTTCAGAGACAGCAGTCTGGGGGAAGTCCCTTTGTGCACCCACCCCTGAGATTTTTAGGTGTGCTTTTCATGATTTATTGGGCGGTCACTCTCAACTCGGGGAGTTTCTTTTTACCCCCATGCCAGGTGGCGCACAACAAAGCGCTTTGCAGATTCAACTTTAGTGAGGACTCCAACCTATATAGTACCATTCAGTACATACCCTCTTTATCACCAATGAGCTAGGAACCAGGCCGGTGTATAGTAAGAGTACATATTTATTTAAGATTTGACAAAGAATAATAGAACAGTCCCCAAACCATCAGCCACCAATGCCGTGGCACGACACAATATCACAATTTCATATTACTTGCACCAATTGACTGACTTACATTTCTAATGGACCTTCAGTTTGAGATGGGCAGTCATCACTTTCCATCAGATTTCTTGCAATTGGACCCGTAGAAATATGTGAAACACTCAGTGATTGCTTAGTTTGTTACCATGGTCTTTTCTCCCAGCAATGGGAAAATCATTTTGGCTTTTATTTGAAAGGCAAGGTTTGGCTGTGATGCTGGAAATGCATCGGAGGGACAGGGCCTCTGTATCCTTGTCCTTTACTGCCTCTTTAACGTGTGTCCTGTCATATTTTCCGCGCAGGAGTTCATGTGGGACTCCTGGCGGTACAGCTCTCTCTCTTTTGGTTTGGTGAACAGACCCGTGGAATACCCTAATGGCACCCATGGGTGGGGGTACAACCCTCTGCCCCTAAAGTATGTTTTTGGGCACCTGTGGGTGGCCCGCAGAGCAGGGTATGGGCTGGTGGCAGCTCCATGCTGAATTTGACAGGTGCGCTGAGTATCCTCCATTTTGGGATACCCAGGCCCTGCCATTGGAATCAGTTGATTCCTGATGGAAAACAAGATGGCCCCTGTGGCCTCTTGCTTTCTATTACCTATTACCTTGTTTTCCCAAAGTCCTGGGAAGCCTTGACTCTGTCCCTTCCCCCTGACTGGCTGTTGGGTGGAAGTTCCATATATGGTGTTGTTGTGAAGTCCAGTCCAGACTGACTGGAGCCTTCCCAGTGACTGTATGTTGTGGGTACGCCCTCCGGGTGGGACCTGGGTGAATGGAGTGTGTGATCAATATGCACTTCTTGTTGTGGCTGTCTGGTTTCTGGTATGAGAGACAAAGACTGAGACAACCCTGCCCGAAACTGGCCTGAATGCAGTGTGTAGTGTTGAATGGCTGGGTACTTGTCCCAATCCACATTCCTTGTTGTGAGTGTCTGAGAGGGAGGAGGATGGCCTGAATGCACTTTGTGCCTGATTGGCTGACTGACTGCATGAATGCCCTTCTGTATGATTGGTTGTTGAGAGTGACCCAGCAGTGTTGTTGAGAGACAAGATAGTATATCTGGGGACCTCTCACCACTGGAAATTGTTCAGAAGCTGTGTCTACACTTGAAGAGTAACTGGAACCGCTGATCCTCGATGCCCAGCTGGAAGAAGAAGACTTTCTGTTGCATTTGCTTCGACCTGATCTGAAAGCTGCCGAATTCGTCGAAGACTGATCTGAGAGAGGACATGCTAAGGCGCCCTCTTTCCGTGCTCTGAGGGACCATTGAGCACCGCTAACCTTCGCCGAAGCTCCCTCGAAAGGCTGCCGACCCGAGACGGGACCGCTGAGGAGAACAAAGCAAAGCACCCAGACTTCGCCACTGTCCAAGTCTATTGCCATCAACCGGGGTTCGCAGGTTTGTGTAACCGCTGGAGGCCCACCGAAGTTGTGTTGCCCAGCCGTGGGGACCACTTGATGCCATGCCACCGACGACCGGATCCGGCCGCTCCTTTGCCTAAGAACATTTGAATCCAAGGACTCCCTGGCCCGCAACATCGACCGCTTTGTCCCGCCGGAGAAAGTTGAGGACGACCAAGGCGCCGAGGAGAATCCCCCGGTGGGTTTCCCGCCACCTGTCTTTGACGACTCGACGCCCTTGTTGGGCCATGGTTCTTCTGAAACTCTTTGCGGTCCTGAACAATCCGTCGCAGAGGTGCCCCGCACACATCATCCTCGCAGGACGTCGCTGATGAGCACCACCTGGATCGACATCGGGGTCTTGGCACCCTTGAACTTCTCATCGCCGCCGTCGATGACAAGTTTACCCTCTTCAACGCCTCTCGACGATCCGTGGCTCCTGCTTTAAAGGGAGTCACCCAAGAAGGATCCTTCGACGAGTCTTCTAAGAACTCTACTCCACCAGGTACATTGGGGGGGTAAAACCTTAATAGGAGGAAATAAGGCCATTGAACAATATATGGATTGGGTTTGTGCTATATATCTTTATTTTACAGGTTGCCCAGGTGGGGGGATCTCCACACAGAACTGTACCTAGTGGTAGGGGCCAGTATTCTGCCTACCGTTTCAACCATCTTGCTTTCCTTCCTATCTCTATTGCTGGGTTCCGCGTTATTGATCTGTGTGACATTTTAACCGTACAGTTGATGCACTTTAATGACATTCGATAACATTGGTGGTACCACTTTAGGATTGTATATATTTATCATTGTTGATTTCCGAGTACAAAGTGTGTTATTGTGATCGTGTAAATACCTTTGAATATTACTTATATAAAGACTGTGTTTTCAGTAATACAGTTTGTGGACATTCCTTTGTGGGGGTTCGGACACTACACTGTACTTAAGAACCAGCCTGCATCACCTCCTGAGAAGCTAGGCCTTGATTGCTCGACTACGTTACCAATAATAGAGAATCTTGGCTGGGGTCCTCTGTGCCTCTCCTCTACCATATAGAGAGCGGAAGTACAGACACCCCCCTCCAGTCTTTACACTGGTGGCAGCGGTGGGATGCTTATGGTTTTAAGAATCAGTGTATAAACGTGCCACTTACAAAATATCTGCACTTTTTTTAAATTAAGGTTTAGTTGTGTACAAAATAACTGCATTACAAGCAATGGAGTCTATTGCAAATGGTAAATTGACTAGGATGAGCTTAGAGGCTCTCCAGAGTGCTTGTGAAGCCAGGTAGTTAGACTTTGTGGATAAGTTTAGGGCTGAGCTGATAGCTGCCCTGGTGGACTACCAGACCGATGGTGAAACTCTTGATGAGGTCGGGAATGCAACCAATGAGGACTCTGCCCCTGGGGTTTCTGTTGAATCTGTTTCTGGGAATGCCACCATTCCTGCTGCCTCTGTTCCGAACCCCAGCAGTTCCTTGGAGCTTGAGTTATTAAGGATGAAATTGGCCTTTGAATATCGCAAGTTGGAAATAGATGCTGAGCTTAAGAAGGAGGAGTTGGCTCAACAAGTGGAGCTAAAAAAATAAGGACCTTGAACTCAAGAACCAGGACACTGAATGTCAGAGAATCCAGCTAGAGAAAGCTAGAGTGGAGACTTCAGCGAAACCCAGTGAGAGTGTCAGGTCCCCAGCAACTAAATTTATGAAAGATTTGGTTAGTGTGTTTGGGGAGGGTTCTGATATCCTCCAATGGATTGAAGCATTTGAAATGGCTTGTGCAATTCATGATGTTGACAAAAGAGATTGGGCTAAGTGGTTGTTAAGCAGAGTGCCTCAGACTGGGTATGACTGTATTCTGAAGCTGAGTGTGGAAGAAAGGGGTCAGTATGAGTGTATGAAATCTGCTTTGATTGCCGAGTTTGGCAAGACACCTACCCAATAACTTAAAAGGTTCAGGGATTTTAAGAAAAGAGAGAATGTGTCTTGGGTTTACTGGGTCAGTGCTGCGCACATGAACATGATGGGGTGGATTGATGGTTACAAGGTGAAAACTTTTGTTGAATTGTCCCACCTGTTGTTTTTTGAGTATTTTTCTGAAGCCTGTTCACCGGAGCTGCATCAGTATGTTGCTGACCAGAACATTTTGGATCCCTTTAAGCTGGCTAGGCTGGCTGACTAGTGGGTCTCCCACTGGGTGTCCCTTAAGGACTCCAGTGGGAAGGACAAAGACAAAGAAAAAGGGGCCTCTCAGAAAGCTGAGGAGTCCCAAAAGCAGTCACAGTCGGGTAAACCTAAACCCTCCTCTCCTAAAACCCAAAAACCTAGTGGGGATAAGTCATCTGTGGGTGGGAATAAGAGTAGTGGTCCACCTGCTGCAAAGCAGGCTCCCAGTGGTTCCAGTACCGTACACCGCACCTCCGGCACTTGTTGGGATTGTCGGGCTCTGGATCACAAGAGGGGTGACTCCAAGTGTAATGGTAAGGCACTTGGAGTACAGGCTGTCAGCCTGACCTACCCTTACCCCATGTCTGAGGTGGAGGCCACTGTCCTCCCCTCCTCTACAGGGATCACATTTGGTGCTCCTGTAGAGATTTCCTTAGTGTCCCTTGGGGCCTGGGACCAGTACGCGGAAGTACTGGTGACTATCCCACAGAACACCCGTAGATTTTTGAGAAGTGTCCACCTGAATGGCCAGCCTACTACTGGTTTGAGAGGCACTGGGGCAAGCATGACAGTGGTGGACAGGACCCTGCTCAAGCCAGAGAACTATGTAGGTGCTCCTCTGAGAACCACCAGGTTAGCTGGTGGGCCTCCCAAATTATTGCCTGTAGCCTTAGTCACACTCGTAATTGGAGACAAGACGGCAAAGCTTCCTGTCCTGGTTCAGGACAATATACCTGCTAACATTCTGTTAGGTAATGATCTAGTAGAGTTGGGATTGATCCCGGATGGTCTTTCCATGACTGCTACTGTGGTCACTAGGTCACAGGTGACCCTGGGTCTGGCTGTGAGTCCGGTACCCGAGCCAAAGGTGCGGCCTAAGGCAAGACGAAGGAAGAACAAAAAGGCTACCTCTGTGGAGGGAGCTCCTTCTCTTCCTGCTGTTCCTACAGCACCCATTGGGATCCATGCTCCGGACGGGCTGGGTCCAGTGGTAAACCCTGTCTCAACTCCTGTGGGAGAAGCGCCAGAAGACTCTCCTGTGGGAGAGGTTCTCAACCCGGAGGATCATCCCGATCTTCAATGCTTGTTAGCTGAAGGGGGATCCTCCCGGGCAGACTTCTGTAAAGGACAGAGAGAGTGCCACTCTCTCTCTCGAGGGTCTGAGGAAACAGGCCCTGTCCGAGGCACGAGGAGAAGTGCCTAGGACATTCCGGATTTATTGGGAGGGTGAGCTCCTTGTTAGTGAGCCCACTAAGCCTGAACCTGGTGCCCTCAAGAGGTTGGTGGTACCCAGGTTTACAGGCCCTTCCTATTGCAGTTGGCACATGAGGTGCCCTTAGCTGGTCATCTTGGTACCAAGAAGACTAAGCAGAGGCTCTCTGCCCATTTCTACTGGCCTCAGATGGGAGTAGAAGTGGAGTCCCACTGCAGGACCTGCCCAACTTGTCAGTTGTCTGGCAAGACTGGAGGCAGTGTCATTGCCCCACTGCAGCCTTTGCCGGTGGTTGGCACACCATTTGAGAGGGTGGGCATCAACATTGTCGGTCCCCTGGACCCTCCCACTTCAGGTGGACATCGGTTCATCCTGGTTTTGGTAGATCATGCCACCAGGTACCCTGAGGCTATACCCCTTCTGACTGTAACTGCCAAGGTGGTTGCCAGGGCTCTCCTGGGCATTTTCTCCCGTGTTGGATTCCCCAAGGAGGTTGTCTCTGACAGAGGATCCAAATTCATGTCTAGTTACATGAAGATCATGTGGAAAGAGTGTGGAGTAACCTATAAGTTCTCCACCTCTTACCCTCCCCAGACCAATGGTCTGGTTGAGAGATTTAATAAAACTCTCAAGGGCATGATAGGTGCTTTGGAAGAGCACCTAAGGAGGAAATGGGATCTCCTCCTGCCATGTCTGCTGTTTGCTTACAGAGAGGTACCTCAAGAGGGTGTTGGTTTCAGCCCCTTTGAGTTACTCTTTGGACATCCCGTGAGGGGGCCCCTTGCCTTGATCAGAGAAGGTTTGGAAGCCACCCCCCCAGGTCCCGTCAAGCAAGTGGGGGACTATGTGTTAGGCCTCAGACGGAGGATGACACAGATGATGGGTCAGGCAACAGCGAATCTCAAGGCCAGGCAGGAATTGAACAAATACTGGCATGACCTTAAAGCATCGCAAGTGGATTGGACTCCAGGACAGGAGGTCCTCGTGATGGAGCCTACCAAGCCTCAGGCATTGGCAGATA
Source organism: Ambystoma mexicanum (assembly GCF_040938575.1). Lineage (NCBI taxonomy): Eukaryota > Metazoa > Chordata > Amphibia > Caudata > Ambystomatidae > Ambystoma > Ambystoma mexicanum. Next base: position 378,244,108 of record NC_090921.1, on the reverse strand, counting down.
AATGGACTGGACCCTTCGGGATAATCTCCAAGATGGGCGAGGTCAATTATCTGGTTGACATGGGAATCCCAGGGGTAGCCCCTCAGGTATTCCATGTTAATCGGCTCAAGCCTTTCCACAGGCGAGCAGAAGTCTCATGTCTCTTGCTAGCTTCAGAGCAAGAAGAGGATGAGAGTGAGCCCCTTCCTGATTTGCTGTATAGCAACCCTCAGGATGGCTCAGTGGAGGGAGTGCATCTCTCTCCAGATTTGACAACAGAGCAGCAGAGGGCCTGCAGGACTTTGCTCCAGCAGTATGCCTCTCTGTTTTCGCTGACTCCAGGCCTTACACTATGGTGTAAGCACAAGATTGACACTAGTGACAGCGTGCCTGTCAAAAACAGGAGCTACCGTATGTCAGACACTGTTAAGAACCACATCCAGGCTGAGGTCGCCAAGATGTTGGATCTGGGTGTTATTGAACCCTCAACCAGTCCCTGGTCCAGTCCTGTGGTCCGTGTCCCCAAGGCAAGTTCCCAGGCAGGTACCAAGGATTGGAGGTTCTGTGTGGACTATCGAGGAGTCAATGCCGTCACCAAAACTGACGTGCACCCATTGCCCAGGGCTGATGAGCTCGTGGACACCATAGGTGCTGCCAAATTTGTGAGCACCTTTGACCTCACCTCAGGCTATTGGCAAATAGCTCTGACGGACCATGCCAAGGAAAAGACGGCGTTCTCAACACCAGAGCGACTCTACCAGTTTAGGGTCATGCCTTTTGGGTTGAAGAATGCCGCTGCCACCTTCCAAAGATTGGTCAATCATGCTCTCAGTGGGCTGGAAGCCTTTTGTGTGGCTTATTTAGACGACATTGCCGTCTACAGTTCCACTTGGGAAGAGCATTTGACACATCTGGGTAAGGTGTTGCAGGCCTTGAAAAGGGCTAACCTCACTATAAAGGCCACCAAGTGCCAGATAGCTCAGGGGAAAGTCACGTATCTTGGTCATGAGGTAGGAGGGGATCAAATCCAACCTCTCCCCAGTAAGGTACAGGATGTACAGGACTCGGTGACTCCCACTACTCAAACCCAGGTGAGGGCCTCACTGGGTATTATCACAATTTCAAGGTGGACTATGGAACCATAGCTGCACCACTGACAGCTCTGACTTCCCTCAAACAACCTAGGAATGTTAATTGGACGGAAGACTGTCAGAGGGCCTTTGAGGACTTGAAAGAAAGTCTGTGTAGGGCACCTGTGTTGTGCGCGCCTGACTACAGTTGACCCTTTATCGTCCAGACAGATTCCTGCGACACCTGAATTGGAGCTGTTTTTAACCAGTTAGATGACAAAGGGAGGGAACATCCTATCATCTTCATCAGTAGACAACTCAAGGGTAGAGAACTTAGGTGGGCTACTGTTGAGAAGGAGTGTTTCGGTATAGTTTAGGGCCTTAGGCATTTTAGGCCCTACCTTACGGGGTCTACCTTCAAGGTCCAAACAGATCATAAGCCCCTGAAGTGGCTTATGCAGATGAAGGGTGAAAACCCGAAACTGCTCAGGTCGTCCATTAGTCTGCAAGGGCTAGACTTCACCATAGAGCACAGACCGGGGAAGAGTCACGATAATGCAGGTGGCCTTTCCAGAAGGTATGTTGACCGTATGGATGAGGGTGTCTATCCCGTGGGAGAATAGGCACCCTCCACCTCAGTCTGGGGGGGGCGACTGTGATGCTGGAAATGCATCGGAGGGACAGGGCCTCCGTATCCTTGTCCTTTACTGCCTTTTTATAGTGTGTTCTGTCATATTGTCCATGCAGGAGTTCATGTGGGACTCCTGGCGGTGCAGCTCTCTCTCTTTTGGTTTGGTGAACAGACCCGTGGGATACCCTTACGGTACCCATGGGTGGGGGTACAACCCTGTGCCCCTAGTGTATGTTTTCGGGCACCTGTGGGTGGCCCGCAGAGCAGGGTATGGGCTGGTGGCAGTTCCATGCTGAATTTGACAAGGTGCGCTGAGTATCCTCCATTTTGGCATGCCCTGGCCATGCCATTGGAATCAGTTGATTCCTAATGGAAAACAAGATGGCCCCTGTGGCCTCCTGCTTTCTATTACCTATTACCTTGTTTTCCCAAAGTCCTGGGAAGCCCTGACTCTGTCCCTTCCCCCGACTGGCTGTTGGGTGGAAGTTCCATATATGGTGTTGTTGTGAAGTCCAGTCCAGACTGACTGGAGCCTTCCCAGTGACTGTATGTTGTGGGTACGCCCTCTGGGTGGGACCTGGGTGAATGGAGTGTGTGACCAATATGCACTTCTTGTTGTGGCTGTTTGGTTTCTGGTATGAGAGACAAAGACTGAGACAACCCTGCCCGAAACTGGCCTGAATGCAGTGTGTAGTGTTGAATGACTGGGTACTTGTCCCAATCCACATTCCGTGTTGTGAGTGTCTGAGAGGGAGGAGGATGGCCTGAATGCACTGTGTGCCTGATTGGCTGACTGACTGCATGAATGCCCTTCTGTAAGATTGGCTGTTGAGAGTGACCCAGCAGTGTGGATGAGAGACAACACTGGGGACCTCTCACCACTGAAAATTGTTCATAAGCTGTGTCTACACATGAAGAGTAACTTGAACCGCTGATCCTCGACGCCAAGCTGGAAGAAGAAGACTTGCTGTTGCATTTGCTCCGACTTGATCTGAAAGCTGCCGAATTCGTCGAAGACTGATCCGAGAGAGGACCTGCTAAGGCGCCCTCTTCCCGTGCTCTGAGGGACCATCGAGCACCGCTAACCTTCGCCGAAGCTCCCTGGAAGTCAGACCTTCGAAAGGCTGCCGACCCGAGACAGGACCGCTGAGGAGAACGAAGCAAAGCAACCGGACTTCGCCGCTGTCAAAGTCTATTGCCGTCGACCAGGGTTCGCAGGTTTGTGTAACCGCTGGAGGCCCACCGAAGTTGTGTTGCCCAACCGTGGGGACCACTTGATTCCATGCCACCGACGACCGGAGCCACCCGCTCCTTTGCCTAAGAACATTTGAATCCAAGGACTCCCTGGCCCGCAACATCGACCGCTTTGTCACGCCGGTGAAAGTTGAGGATGACCAACGCGCCGAGGAGAATCCCCCGGTGGGTTTCCCGCCACCTGAAGGCCACAAAGTCTTCGACGACTCGACGCCCTTGTTGTGCCACGGTTCTTCTGAAACTCTTTGCGGTCCTGAACAATCCATCGCAGAGGTGCCCCGCACACCTCATCCTCGCAGGACGTCGCTGATGAGCACCGCCTGGATCGACATCGGGGCCTCGGCACCCTTGAACTTCTCATCGCCGCCGTCGATGACAAGTTTACCCTCTTCGATGCCTCTCGACGATCCGTGGCTCCTGCTTTAAAGGGAGTCACCCAAGAAGGATCCTTCGACGAGTCTTCGAAGAACTCTACTCCACCAGGTACATTGGGGGGGGTAAAATCTTAATAGGAGGAAATAAGGCCATTGAACAATATATGGATTGGGCTTGTGCTATATATCTTTATTTTACAGGTTGCCCAGGTGGGGGGATCTCCACACAGAACTGTACCTAGTGGTAGGGGCCAGTATTCTGCCTACCGTTTCAACCATCTTGCTTTCCTTCCTATCTCTATTGCTGGGTTCCGCGTTATTGATCTGTGTGACATTTTAACCGTACAGTTGATGCACTTTAATGAGATTCGATAACATTGGTGGTACCACTTTAGGATTGTATATATTTATCATTGTTGATTTCCGAGTACAAAGTGTGTTATTGTGATCGTGTACATACCTTTGAATATTACTTATATAAAGACTGTGTTTTCAGTAATACAGTTTGTGGACATTCCTTTGTGGGGGTTCGGACACTACACTGTACTTAAGAACCAGCCTGCATCACCTGCTGAGAAGCTAGGCCTTGATTGCTCGACTACGTTACCAATAATAGAGAATCTTGGCTGGGGTCCTCTGTGCCTCTCCTCTACCATATAGAGAGCGGAAGTACAGACACCCCCCTCCAGTCTTTACACTGGATGCTTATGGTTTTAAGAATCAGTGTATAAACATGCCACTTACAAAATATCTGCACTTTATTAAATTAAGGTTTAGTTGTGTACAAAATAACTGCATTACAAGCAATGGAGTCTATTGCAAATGGTAAATTGACTAGGATGAGCTTAGAGGCTCTCCAGAGTGCTTGTGAAGCCAGGGAGTTAGACTTTGTGGATAAGTCTAGGGCTGAGCTGATAGCTGCCCTGGTGGACTACCAGACCGATGGTGAAACTCTTGATGAGGTGGGGAATGCAACCAATGAGGACTCTGCCCCTGGGGTTTCTGTTGAATCTGTTTCTGGGAATGCCACCATTCCTGCTGCCTCTGTTCCGAACCCCAGCAGTTCCTTGGAGCTTGAGTTATTAAGGATGAAATTGGCCTTTTTTAATATCGCAAGTTGGAAATAGATGCTGAGCTTAAGAAGGAGGAGTTGGATCAACAAGTGAAGCTCAGAAAATAAGGACCTTGAACTCAAGAACCAGGACACTGAATGTCAGAGAATCCAGCTAGAGAAAGCTAGAGTGGAGACTTCAGCGAAACCCAGTGAGAGTGTCAGGTCCCCAGCAACTCAATTTATGAAAGATTTGGTTGGTGTGTTTGTGGAGGGTTTTGATATCCTCCAATGGATTGAAGCATTTGAAATGGCTTGTGCAATTCATGATGTTGACAAAAGAGATTGGGCTAAGTGTTTGTTAAGCAGAGTGCCTCAGACTGGGTATGACTGTATTCTGAAGCTGAGTGTGGAAGAAAGGGGTCAGTATGAGTGCATGAAATCTGCTTTGATTGCCAAGTTTGGCAAGACACCTACCCAATAACTTAAAAGGTTCAGGGATTTTAAGAAAAGAGAGAATGTGTCTTGGGTTGACTGGGTCAGTGCTGCGCACATGAACATGATGGGGTGGATTGCTGGTTACAAGGTGAAAACTTTTGTTGAATTGTCCCACTTGTTGTTCTTTGAGCATTTTTCTGAAGCCTGTTCACCGGAGCTGCATCAGTATGTTGCTGACCAGAACATTTTGGATCCCTTTAAGCTGGCTAGGCTGGCTGACCAGTGGGTCTCCCACTGGGTGTCCCTTAAGGACTCCAGTGGGAAGGACAAGGACAAAGAAATGGGGGCCTCACAGAAAGCTGAGGAGTCCCAAAAGCAGTCACAGTCAGGTAAACCTAAACCCTCCTCTCCTAAGACCCAAAAACCTAGTGGGGATAAGTCATCTGTGGGTGGGAATAGGAGTAGTGGCCCACCTGCTGCAAAGCAGGCTCCCAGTGGTTCCAGTACCGTACACCGCACTCCCAGCACTTGTTGGGCTTGTCGGGCTCTGGATCACAAGAGGGGTGACTCCAAGTGTAAAGGTAAGGCACTTGGAGTACAGGCTGTCAGCCTGACCTACCCTTACCCCATGTCTGAGGTGGAGGCCACTGTCCTCCCCTCCTCTACAGGGATCACATTTGGTGCTCCTGTAGAGATTTCCTTAGTGTCCCTTGGGGCCTGGGACCAGTACGCGGCAGTACTGGTGACTATCCCACAGAACACCTGTAGATTTTTGAGAAGTGTCCTCCTGAATGGCCAGCCTTCTACTGGTTTGAGAGGCACTGGGGCAAGCATGACAGTGGTGGACAGGACCCTGCTCAAGCCAGAGGACTATGTAGGTGCTCCTCTGAGAACCACCAGGTTAGCTGGTGGGCCTCCCAAATTATTGCCTGTAGCCTTAATCACACTCGTAATTGGAGACAAGACGGCAAAGCTTCCTGTCCTGGTTCAGGACAATATACCTGCTAACACTCTGTTAGGTAATGATCTAGTATTAGAGTTGGGATTGATCTCGGATGGTCTTTCCATGACTGCTACTGCGGTCACTAGGTCACAGGTGACCCTGGGTCTGGCTGTGAGTCCGGTACCCGAGCCAAAGGTGCGGCCTAAGGCAAGACGAAGGAAGAACAAAAAGGCCACCTCTGTGGAGGGAGCTCCTTCTCTTCCTGCTGTTCCTACAGCACCCATTGGGATCCATGCTCCGGACGGGCTGGGTCCAGTGGTAAACCCTGTCTCAACTCCTGTGGGAGAAGCGCCAGAAGACTCTCCTGTGGGAGAGGTTCTCAACCCAGAGGATCATCCCGATCTTCAATGATTGTTAGCTGAAGGGGGATCCTCCCGGGCAGACTTCTGTAAAGGACAGAGAGAGTGCCACTCTCTCGAGGGTCTGAGGAAACAGGCCCTGTCTGAGGCACGAGGAGAAGTGCCTAGGGCATTCCGGATTTATTGGGAGGGTGAGCTCCTTGTTAGTGAGCCCACTAAGCCTGAACCTGGTGCCCTCAAGAGGTTGGTGGTACCCAGTTTTACAGGCCCTTCCTACTGCAGTTGGCACATGAGGTGCCCTTAGTTGGTCATCTTGGTACTAAGAAGACTAAGCAGAGGCTCTCTGCCATTTCTACTGGCCTCGGATGGGAGTAGAAGTGGAGTCCCACTGCAGGATCTGCCCAACTTGTCAGTTGTCTGGCAAGACTGGAGGCAGTGTCATTGCCCCACTGCAGCCATTGCCGGTGGTTGGCACACCATTTGAGAGGGTGGGCATCGACATTGTCGGTCCCCTGGACCCTCCCACTTCAGGTGGACATCGGTTCATCCTGGTTTTGGTAGATAATGCCACCAGGTACCCTGAGGCTATACCCCTTCGGACTGTAACTGCCAAGGTGGTTGCCAGGGCTCTCCTGGGCATTTTCTCCCGTGTTGGATTCCCCAAGGATGTTGTCTCTGACAGAGGATCCAACTTCATGTCTAGTTACATGAAGACCATGTGGAAAGAGTGTGGAGTAACCTATAAATTCTCCACCTCTTACCCTCCCCAGACCAATGGTCTGGTTGAGAGATTTAATAAAACTCTCAAGGGCATGATAGGTGCTATGGAAGAGCCCCTCAGGAGGAAATGGGATCTCCTCCTCCCATGCCTGCTGTTTGCTTACAGAGAGGTACCTCAAGAGGGTGTTGGTTTCAGCCCCTTTGAGTTACTCTTTGGACATCCCTTGAGGGGGCCCCTTGCCTTGATCAGAGAAGGTTTGGAAGCCACCCCTCCAGGTCCCGTCAAGCAAGTGGGGGACTATGTGTTAGGCCTCAGACGGAGGATGACACAGATGATGGGTCAGGCAACAGCGAATCTCAAGGCCAGCCAGGAATTGAACAAATACTGGCATGACCTTAAAGCATCGCAAGTGGATTGGACTCCGGGACAGGAGGTTCTCGTGATGGAGCCTACCAAGCCTCAGGCATTGGCAGATAAATGGACGGGACCCTTCAGGATAATCTCCAAGATGGGAGAGGTCAATTATCTGGTTGACATGGGAATCCCAGGGGTAGCCCCTCAGGTATTCCATGTTAATCGGCTCAAGCTTTTCCAGGCGAGCAGAAGTCTCATGTCTCTTGCTAGCTTCAGAGCAAGAAGAGGATGAGAGTGAGTCCCTTCCTGATTTGCTGTATAGCAACCCTCAGGATGGCTCAGTGGAGGGAGTGCATCTCTTTCCAGATTTGACAACAGAGCAGCAGAGGGCCTGCAGGACTTTGCTCCAGCAGTATGCCTCTCTGTTTTCGCTGACGCCAGGCCTTACACCATGGTGTAAGCACAAGATTGACACTGGTGACAGCGTGCCTGTCAAAAACAGGAGCTACCGTATGTCAGACACTGTTAAGAACCACATCCAGGCTGAGGTCGCCAAGATGTTGGATCTGGGTGTTATTGAACCATCAACCAGTCCCTGGTCCAGTCCTGTGGTCCTTGTCTCCAAGGCAAGTTCCCAGGCAGGTACCAAGGATTGGAGGTTCTGTGTGGACTATTGAGGAGTCAATGCCGTCACCAAAACTGACGCGCACCCATTGCCCAGGGCTGATGAGCTCGTGGACACCATAGGTGCTGCCAAATTTGTGAGCACCTTTGACCTCACCTCAGGCTATTGGCAAATAGCTCTGACGGACCATGCCAAGGAAAAGACGGCGTTCTCAACACCAGAGGGACTCTACCAGTTTAGGGTCATACCTTTTGGGTTGAAGAATGCCGCTGCCACCTTCCAGAGATTGGTCAATCATGCTCTCAGTGGGCTGGAAGCCTTTTGTGTGGCTTATTTAGACGACATTGCCGTCTACAGTTCCACTTGGGAAGAGCATTTGACACATCTGGGTAAGGTGTTGCAGGCCTTGAAAAGGGCTAACCTCACAATAAAGGCCACCAAGTGCCAGATAGCTCAGGGGAAAGTCACATATCTTGGTCATGAGGTAGGAGGGGGTCAAATCCAACCTCTCCCCAGTAAGGTACAGGATGTACAGGACTGGGAGACTCCCACTACTCAAACCCAGGTGAGAGCCTTTTTGGGCCTCACTGGGTATTATCGCAATTTCAAGGTGGACTATGGAACCCTAGCTGCACCACTGACAGCTCTGACTTCCCTCAAACAACCTAGGAATGTTAATTGGACGGAAGACTGTCAGAGGGCCTTTGATGGCTTGAAAGAAAGTCTGTGTAGGGCACCTGTGTTGTGCGCGCCTGACTACAGTTGACCCTTTATCGTCCAGACGGATTCCTGCGACACCGGAATTGGAGCTGTTTTCACCCAGTTAAATGGCAAAGGGAGGGAACATCCTATCATCTTCATCAGTAGACAACTCAAGGGTAGAGAACTTAGGTGGGCTACTGTTGAGAAGGAGTGTTTCGGTATAGTTTGGAGTCTAAGGCATTTTAGGCCCTACCTTACGGGGTCTACCTTCAAGGTCCAAACAGATCATAAGCCCCTGAAGTGGCTTATGCAGATGAAGGGTGAAAACCCGAAACTGCTAAGGTCGTCTATTAGTCTGCAAGGGCTAGACTTCACCACAGAGCACAGACCAGGGAAGAGTCACGATAATGCAGATGGCCTTTCCAGAAGGTATGTTGACCGTCTGGATGAGGGTGTCTATCCCGTGGGAGATTAGGCACCCTCCACCTAAGTCTGGGAAGGGCGACTGTGATGCAGGAAATGCATCGGAGGGACAGGGCCTCCGTATCCTTGTCCTTTACTGCCTTTTTATCGTGTGTTCTGTCATATTGTCCGTGCAGGAGTTCATGTGGGACTCCTGGCGGTGCAGCTCTCTCTCTTTTGGTTTGGTGAACAGACCCGTGGAATACCCTTACGGTACCCATGGGTGGGGGTACAACCCTGTGCCCCTAGTGTATGTTTTCGGGCACCTGTGGGTGGCCCGCAGAGCAGGGTATGGGCTGGTGGCAGCTCCATGCTGAATTTGACAAGGTGCGCTGAGTATCCACCATTTTGGCATGCCCTGGCCCTGCCATTGGAATCAGTTGATTCCTGATGGAAAACAAGATGGCCCCTGTGGCCTCTTGCTTTCTATTACCTATTACCTTGTTTTCCCAAATTCCTGGGAAGCCCTGACTCTGTCCCTTCCCCTGACTGGCTGTTGGGTGGAAGTTCCATATATGGTGTTGTTGTGAAGTCCAGTCCAGACTGACTGGAGCCTTCCTAGTGACTGTATGTTGTGGGTACGCCCTCTGGGTGGGACCTGGGTGAATGGAGTGTGTGACCAATATGCACTTCTTATTGTGGCTTTCTGGTTTCTGGTATGAGAGACAAAGACTGAGACAACCCTGCCCGAAACTGGCCTGAATGTAGTGTGTAGTGTTGAATGGCTGGGTACTTGTCCCAATCCACATTCCTTGTTGTGAGTGTCTGAGAGGGAGGAGGATGGCCTGAATGCACTGTGTGCCTGATTGGCTGACTGACTGCATGAATGCCCTTCTGTATGATTGGCTGCTGAGAGTGACCCAGGAGTGTGGATGAGAGACAAGATAGTATATCTGGGGGACCTCTCACCACTGGAAATTGTTCAGAAGCTGTTTCTACACTTGAAGAGTAACTGGAACTGCTGATCCTCGATGCCCAGCTGGAAGAAGAAGACTTGCTGTTGCATTTGCTTCGACCTAATCTGAAAGCTGCCGAATTCGTCGATGACTGATCCGAGAGAGGACCTGGTAAGGCACCCTCTTCCCGTGCTCTGAGGGACCATCGAGCCACGCTAACCTTCGCCGAAGCTCCCTGGAAATCAGATCCTCGAAAGGCTGCCGACCCAAGATGGGACCGCTGAGTAGAACGGATCAAAGCACCCGGACTTTGCCGCTGTCAAAGTCTATTGCCGTCGACCAGGGTTCGCAGGTTTGTGTAACCGCTGGAGGTCCGTCGAAGTTGTGCTGCCCAGCCATGGGGACCACTTGACGCCGTGCCGCTGACAACCGGAGCCGCCCGCTCCTTTGCCTAAGAAGATTTGAATCCAAGGACTCCCTGGCCCACAACGTCGACCGCTTTGTCCCGCCGGAGAAAGTCGAGGACAACCAACGCGCCGAGGAGAATACGCCGGTGGGTTTCCCGCCACCTGAAGGCCAAAAAGACTTTGACGACTCGACGCCCTTGTTGGGCCACGGTTCTTCTGAAACTCTTTGCGGTCCTGAACAATCCGTCCCCGAGGTGCCCCGCACACCTCATCCTCGCAGGACGTCGCTGACGAGCACCGCCTGGTTCGACATCGGGGTCTTGGCACCCTTGAACTTCCCATCGCCGCCGTCGCCGACAAGTTCACCCTCTTCAACGCCTCTCGACAATCCGTGGCTCCTGCTTTAAAGGGAGTCACTCAAGAAGGATCCTTCGACGCGTCTTCGAAGAACTCTACTCCACCAGGCACATTGGGGGGGCTAAACCTTAATAGGAGGAAATAAGGCCATTGAACAATATATGGACTGGGCTTGTGCTATGTATCTTTATTTTACAGGTTGCCAAGGTGGGGGGATCTCCACACAGAACTGTACTTAGTGGTAGTGTGAAGGGTTTTGACCCATGATGAATCAATAGACTGGGTAGATGTGGGAATGAGCTGTAGTCGCCCACATTCACGCCAGAATCCAGGAGAACTGTGCGGTTGGCACAAGGCCACTCCAAAGATACAACCTTCTTGTGGGGGGTTCCACATCACCACTCTACTGTAAGGATGCCGTCAAAACAATGTTAAGCAAGGGTCCTATACTATCAAGCAAAAGACCACTCTATTGAAATGCAGTAATTCAAGACAACTCAAAAATGGATGCAGTACCGACAAATTCCTCAAGGCGGCGCTAGCGGTCTAAACTCTGACAGAGAACTGGCTGACAAAGGGACCTGAGTCAACTGGACTTCAAAGCCTGTGGGTTAATTAAAAAAATCTTAGCCACCTGCTGTTCCCAGATTCCAAGAGGCTGAGAACTCTTAACACCCCAGAGACTCACAACAGGAGGCAGGATATCACATGGCCCTTCTGAGTGAAAGGGAGGGGTTTCCCCTTCAGCCTGGAGGAGAGAGACAATAGCCCCTTTCAGTTGAATGGGGTATGTTAATTTTGAGTGTTCCCTGTCAACAGCCCTCTGCCAGCAAGGAGAGACATGTGACAGGGTGGGTCACTAGCACTAGTGAACACACTGCAGAGGAGCGCATACAGACTTATTCATTGACGAACAGGCTGAGGAGAACACAGGCCTCGTGATACTGTTACCTGTGGCTGACTATCATCAGTTGATACTCTTCCCCACGGGATCTATTACAGGTAATTTAATAAGTTACAGTCTATTTCACCTCATGGAGCTGACATCTACAAGAATCCCCTAATTTGCTCGAACCCACAGCTCTTTTTTTTTCTCGAGCGCTTTCATTCTAATCGAGACATATGACGTGAAGCACATTAATTGAGACTTTCCACGTCGGGATTTATTCCAAAGAACCGACACGCCACCCACTGAAAAAATCAGAGGAGACCCAAGGCCTCTTTGCCTCACACCCCCACCTTTCTCTGAGACAACGCGGATTTGGCGAACGTCTCTTGTCCTGAAGAAGGTTGAATATAATATACTAACGGAATTAACTGCCCATGCTAAGAACTCAACCGAAACATGTCGACAAACAGTTTTTCTATCCTCTGAATGCTGACAGATGGACACATTGTAAATCAATCAAGTGTTGAATTAAGAAATGCTTTAACTGCCACTGTTATTGTGATATGAACAAAATATCATTTTCTATCGTTTGTGAATATAATGAATGCATGAAGAAGTTGTGAATGAAGTTTGTTTGGAGGGATGTGTTTGTTCTAGGTTCAAAGAGCCACATTTTATATGAATATAACTGTCATTGTGTAATTTGATATACGGTTTGTTGCAAAATAAACAGCTAACAATTACAAATTGAAAGAGTAATCGGATGTTATCTCTGGTCTGGATGGTCTAATTTTCTTTAGCTTTATTGTATTGCCTGATAGACCACAGACAAAAAAGCAGGCGTCCCTTATATTTTCTCTACACCTTTTTAAGCTGACATATTTTATGCAGTTATGTGTCAAGTGTGTCATCAATTAATCCATCTATCCTGTATTTTCGTATTTATGTGTTTTTTCTGTTTTTTCTTATTTCTCTTCCTCTCCAACGCATAAGGATTTACATTTTCCCATTTAGTTTGGAAATTTACTCGATAATATTTTGATTCTGTAGGGACAATTCAGATGAAAAAATGACTTTTTCCTGTACTTGCAACCCTTTTGATTTCCTTAGGCTAGTTTCCTTAAGGGTGTGATTTGGTCAGAACTTCTTTAGTCTCAGTAAGGGTTACAGAATATGGTGCTAATTTTGGTGTTTTGGTGTTTTTGGGGGTTCATCAATTTGTATAGTAGTACACTTTTGGTGAAATTTTTAATAATTTTGGTGGATATTTACATGTGCATCGTGAAAATAGGCTATGATGAGGAGATGTGTGGACATCATTTTAATTTTTATTCTGTTATGTACTATCAACTAAGAAATCAGACACGGCCACTTGGAATACAAACTGTGGATTCTCTGTTTTAAATCTGTTTTAAAATGTACTGTTGTAGATATTTATATCAGAGTATTAATCGACATTGTTTGTGTAAATGATATGTCTACATATGATTGTGCGTGAAGGCTATTAACACGAGGCACTTTAATGTATGTACATAGGAATGTCTGGTAGCAGATTATTATGCAGCACTTTATAGGCATTATGCACTTTATCGGAACTGCACTATGCACTTTACTTTATAAATGAAGTTAAGGGCATTTCAGCTACAAAGACACAAAAATGTTACAGACGATATTACAGAGAACTATAAGCTCGAAGCAATATTAATGGCAACATATTGCTTTTCATGTATTCCTGCACAATGCATTTCCCCATTAACCAATTGTACAAGCACTAAGCAATTATTGTACATGTCAGGGGCAACTAATGAAAATTGTGACTACATCAGAGGTTTCATAGAAATAGATGGCAGACAGTTGGGCAAATAGATGAAATTGTGAGTAATCAGCCCTTCTTTTATGTCCATGTTTGGTTTCTGCCTATTCAAAGATGGCCGACAATCGGTCACCACACCAAAAAATCAGTCCTCTTTGTATGCCTAAAGCCATGCCACATGATCCATTTTAAAGGTTTGGTAACATGGATCGCCTGTTGTGATCAAGCGGTGAGGAAACCGCGAAACACGTAAACTATGCTATGCAAGGGCCATAGGTTTTTGGGAGAACCACGATGTTAGTGGATTTTTATGAGTCATATGCATCGCATTTTTAACTAATAAAGAATACTTTTTTTGATACTGAACACCGGTTTCCTGGAGTAATACTGTTTGACTGGGGGAGTGCTTTCCATGGATTGCAGAGGAAACAGTCTTTTCTAACATATATATATATATATATATATATATATATATATATATATATATATATATATATATATATATATATATATTACATGGACGCGGTAGCGTCCATGTTGTTATGGTTAAGTTGGTGTTTCCATAGGAAGAGAATTTTTTGGGTGGCTTATAACTGCACTCCCTCTGGACGAATCCTCACCAGACTTTGCAAAATAAGTATATGGCCCACGCTGAATTGTCTTGCAAAGTTTGGAGAGGTTTGGTCCAGGGGGGGGAAAAATGTTATAGGGGAGGTCACAAAACTTGTATTTTTTCCCATAGACATATTGGGAAGAAACTTTGCGCACGCCTACAGCCCAAACGGCTGGACGGATTTACACCAAATTTGCAGCAGGAGCGGGGGCTTGGTCCCGAAAACGTGCTTTTGCAAATTTGGTCATGCACCCAAGACTCTCTGCCCTGGCCACAACCACCGCAGCATATCACACTCATATGCCATGCACCCAAGAGTCTATGCCCTGGCCACAAGCACCCCAGCATATCACACTCATAGTGGCTTATAACTTTGGGTCAAAAACAAATTTATAAGGAACAATGTTATAAGCCAGTATGGGTGTGATATGCTGCGATGGTTGTATTTATCATGTTATACTTACTATTTGGTTTAGTAACGGGAGTCCATGTTTTTCTTGTTCATTTCTGTGATAAAAGAAAATAGCATGTTAGTATTAGTATTGTATAAAGACTTATTACATTGTACAATCACAATTTTTTCTTTTTTTTGACCCTCATATTTAGTAGATGACAAACCAGAGTACTGTGCAATTTGCTCAGTTTTTGTGTTTGTTGCTAAAATCATTGGGTCTGTGGGAGAAAATAAATCCATGTTGGATTAAAAAAAATCCTTTTTCTGTTATGCTACAGTTTATTTGTTTGTTTGTTTTCAGTGTTTACTTGTTGTTTCTGGCTAATATTTATACATTGGATTGTTCCAGTTTTTGGGAGCAGTAAGATATTAGGTATTTGTTTGGATATTGTAACATTTTGGAGCAGTTAGATACCTGTAGGCATATTCTAACTGTTTATTTTTTTATATAATTGCGTGGTATTGCTTTATCTATTTGGATATTTCTAAATTTTGGGACAGTTAGATACGTGGTAGATTATAACTATTGTTGTGAAGGTTTTCCTACCAAGTGATATTTGAACATGTGTGAATCCAGTCAGCTTGCAGTTCTTTTTGGTACCATCTGCATTGTAACGTAGAAGCATTAGTATTCCGTATTTACTATGTGTTTGTATTACTAACGTGGAGCGATTATCTGAATTGCAGGTCGAACATAATCTACCGTGGTTTGCATTTTGTACAAGTTGCTGAAAAGGAACAGATTCACAATTAGGTATTGATATATACACAAAGCGCTCATTGTGGATTTTTTCTTGTGTCACATTGTTGCAGAGAGTGCATGTATGTTTCCACATGTATGAAATCTGGAAGATTTCATTTATAGGTATGTTTTTGTTTTCCATTACTAATAGTAAGTACATTAGAAATTCTTGTGGATCTTCCTGTGAGTTTATAGTGAATTTCACCATTCCAGCACAGTAGTCCAATTGTTGTCTTATTCCATAAACACTATACGTGTTGTCAGGATTGTTTGCTGCATTTCTGTGAAGTACTAACATTTGCAAACACAATGGGTCTGTACTGTGTAAGTAAATGTTCTCAACAATTGGTGGTAATTGAAATAGAATATTCATTGCTACATTTGCGTAGCAACTTACACCAACTATATTTGAGAGTTTAAATGGACCAGGTAGTTCTGTATCTGACTGCTTTGTTTGGAGTTTGTCTTCCTTCTTTGAAGAAGTACCTGGTTTACTTTCCCTAATTGATTCCTTTTTGCTTGTGGCACTTGATGAGGTATTACTTTCTTTTACTCTCTTTGGAGGATTTGCAGTGACGTCCTGTTGCTTTTCTGTTTGATTTATTTTTCTTTTATAATGTTTTACTTTTTGTGGAACAGAATATGTGTTTAGATGGGGAGTGTATAGTGAACGAAGTCTATTGTATTCTAAAATACAAGGAATATAAGTGTTTATTTTACTTGCATCAAAGTTGATTAGAAATAGACCGTCAAGTGTACGTAAGCGTGATAGTGCTATGTAGCTCATGCCTTCTTTAAAGACTGTGTTACCAATGTCTATCATTGCTTTGTCTAGGATAAGACCTTGTGATTTATGAATGGTGACTGCGTATACAAGAGTTAGAGAAAATTGTTCTCTGCGTACATACATGTCTTTGAAGAGAAGGAATCGAGCTGTTGAGCGTCCTATTCTTTTTACTTCTGAAAGTTTGTCAAAGAGAATATTGACAAACTGAATTTTGTTGTCACGTGGGTATGTTTGAAAGCCAACAACTGTACCCAGTGCTCAATTAACTAGTCCTTGGTCCACGTCAAGGTTACGTTTCAGCATTACTCTGCAATTTAAGGATAATTTTAATATCTTTACCAAGCCTGCTGTGTTTGAGATTGATTTTTCTAAACTATTTAGTCTTGTTGTGGCTTGGTCACACATGGGTAGTGTCATTCCAAATACATCTAGTTTGTCTGTGGTGGTAATTTCCATTATTGGTTGCATTTCTTTACTTAACATTATTTCAGTGAATTTGAAACAGCTTGCAAGAGTTGGAATTAAGGCCATACAATTGACATTTTTGTGGGCTAATTGTTCCATAACATCTGTAGGCCATGCATTATCACCATAAAGTGCATGAATGTGCCGGGTTTTCAATATTGCTTCTGCTTCTTTAGAAAGTATACCAACTCTGATACTTTTTAAGTTGTTGGCATAAGTGAGATCTGCAGATTGGCGCATGTTTTCTGTTAATT
Source organism: Ambystoma mexicanum (assembly GCF_040938575.1). Lineage (NCBI taxonomy): Eukaryota > Metazoa > Chordata > Amphibia > Caudata > Ambystomatidae > Ambystoma > Ambystoma mexicanum. Next base: position 378,227,468 of record NC_090921.1, on the reverse strand, counting down.
CTCTGTATTGGAAATGTTGCCAAAGGTTGACATTTCCGATGCTGCCAACAGTTTTACTGCAGAGTTTGTGTCCTAATGTTTTAAAAATAGGCTCACCTTTTACTGGTGTCAATTGAAGAAGATCTCCGAAAACAATAATGTGTTTTCCTGCAAAGAGCTCTTCATAGTTTGTTTTGAGTACTTCTTGTAATCTGAGGTGAATCAAAGCCAACATTAGGTTGGACACCATGCTCACTTCATCTATTAGTAGCATTTTCATGTGTTTCAATACTCTGCGTAGTTCCATTGCAGCTTCTGCAGAAAGTTTGTAATAATCTAATTTGTTTTGGTGTTCTACTGGCAGGAGTAGTAATCGGTGTAAAGTGACACTACATATGTTGTAGGCAGCTAAACCTGTGGGGGCAGTGACAACAGCTGACAGTTTGTTGTTTGTCAATTGTTGAAGGAACTTACTGATGGTTTTGATTAGGAATGTTTTACCAAAACCAGCTTCACCACTGACATACAATAGTATAGGTTTGTAATTTTGACAGGTGCATTCCTTTTTTTCATGTTGTACACTATGTGCAATTTCTTTTGTTACTTCTTGAAAAATGCTACGTTGCTCATTGTTTAGCTTTGATTGTAGTATAGTTATGTCTCCTTTTCCTCATACTGACACATGGTGTTTTCTACTTCTATCATAGCTAATTCTGCCTCATTTGTTATTAGTGTGTCTCCCAGTGGTTCTTGGCTTCCTGTAACAGAAGGTTGACTACTGTCAGGAGTGTCCTTATCTAGTTGGGCCTGGAGTTCTTCTTCGTGTTGCTGTTCATTGTGCAACATTGTTTTGTACTGTGCAAAGTTTACATCAGTTATACTGCTTTCATTTGCTTTGAAAGCGTCTTCATTTGAGTCATAGTTATCTAGTATGTCTTCTTCTTTTCTCCATGGTTTAAAGAGTTGTAGCAGGGACATGTAATATACTTCTTTATGTTGAGGAGTCTTTAATGACAATTTGATATAATTAATTAAATTTGGTTTGGTGAGTTTTACTAAGCTGCCTTCACAGTTTGTCACTATGTATTTACGGTTTTGTTCATCAGGTTTTATATTATTTTTGTATGTGTAGTTCTGGGCTATGTGGTATAGACTCATGGTTTCCAAAGTGGTACTCCTGTTTGGGTAGTATGTGTCCAATAAATTGTTTTTTCTGTCTTGGCTGTTGGGATCATGTTTGGCTATTGTTTCTATATCTTTGTATGATTTTAGAACTCTTTTTCTTAGAGAGGCACAGCTACACCCTACTGATGAGGTTGAACCAGACCGAAACACGTGTCTGGGGTTGATGTTGGTACTCATGTTCAGAGGAGAATTGCCTAGCATTTCGGTGCTGGACTGCCCCAGGGCAGGACAAAGACTGATATGTTTGGGATATTTCTTCTCTGTGAAAGATAGTGAGCTAAAGACTCTGGGTAAGGCTCTTTTAACCAGGACTCATGTCTGACAGAGAGTCCCCCGGACCCTCTTGTTATCTGCATATTTCAAGTAATTTTGGGTTTCACTCTAAGTTACTAGGGGAATCCAGACGTGGACCCCTTGCTCACTATTCTTAGAGAGGCACAGCTACACCCTACTGATGAGGTTCAACCAGACCAAAACACGTGTCTGGGGTTGCTGTTGGTGCTCTTGTTCAGAGGAGAATTTCCTAGCATTTCTGTGCTGGGCTGCCCCAGGGCAGGACAAAGACTGATATGTTTGGGATATTTCTTGTCTGTGAAAGATAGTGAGCTAAAGACTCTGGGTAAGGCTCTTGTAACCAGGACTCATGTCTGACAGAGAGTCCCCCAGGACCCCCCTTGTTATCTGCATATTTCAAGTAACTTTGGGTTTCACCCTAAATTACTAGGGGAATCCAGACGTGGACCCCTTGCTCACTATTCTTAGAGAGGCACAGCTACACCCTACTGATGAGGTTCAACCAGACCGAAACACGTGTCTGGGGTTGCTGTTGGTACTCTTGTTCAGAGGAGAATTGCCTAGCATTTTGGTGCTGGACTGCCGCAGGGCAGGACAAAGACTGATATGTTTGGGATATTTCTTCTCTGTGAAAGATAGTGAGCTAAAGTCTCTGGGTAAGGCTCTTGTAACCAGGACTCATGTCTGACAGAGAGTCCCCCAGGACCCCCCTTGGTATCTGCATATTTCAAGTAACTTTGGGTTTCACCCTAAATTACTAGGGGAATCCAGACGTGGACCCCTTACTCACTATTCTTATAGAGGCACAGCTACACCCTACTGATGAGGTTCAACCAGACCGAAACACATGTCTGGGGTTGCTGTTGGTACTCTTGTTCAGAGGAGAATTGCCTAGCATTTTGGTGCTGGACTGCCCCAGGGAAGGACAAAGACTGATATGTTTGGGATATTTCTACTCTGTGAAAGATAGTGAGCTAAAGACTCTGGGTAAGGCTTTTGTAACCAGGACTCATGTCTGACAGAGAGTCCCCCAGGACCCCCCTTGTTATCTGCATATTTCAAGTAACTTTGGGTTTCACCCTAAATTACTAGGGGAATCTAGAAGTGGACCCCTTGCTCACTATTCTTAGAGAGGCATAGCTACACCCTACTGATGAGGTTCAACCAGACCGAAACACGTGTCTGGGGTTGCTGTTGGTACTCTTGTTCAGAGTAGAATTGCCTAGCATTTCTGAGCTGGGCTGCCCCAGGGCAGGAAAAAGACTGATATGTTTGGGATATTTCTTCTCTGTGAAAGATAGTGAGCTAAAGACTCTGGGTAAGGCTCTTGTAACCAGGACTCATGTCTGACAGAGAGTCCCCCAGCACCCCCCTTGTTAGCTTCATGTTTCAAGTAACTTTGGGTTTCACCCTAAGTTACTAGGGGAATCCAGACGTGGACCCCTTGCTCACTATTCTTAGAGAGGCAGAGCTAAACCCTACTGATGAGGTTCAACCAGACCGAAACACGTGTCTGGGGTTGCTGTTGGTACTCTTGTTCAGAGGAGAATTGCCTAGCATTTCGGTGCTGGACTGCCCCAGGGCAGGACAAAGACTGATATGTTTGGGATATTTCTTTTCTGTGAAAGATAGTGAGCTAAAGTCTCTGGGTAAGGCTCTTGTAACCAGGACTCATGTCTGACAGAGAGTCCCCCAGGTCCCCCCTTGTTATCTGCATATTTCAAGTAACTTTGGGTTTCACCCTAAGTTACTAGGGGAATCCAGACGTGGACCCCTTGCTCACTATTCTTAGAGAGGCACAGCTACACCCTACTGATGAGGTTCAACCAGACCGAAACACTTGTCTGGGGTTGCTGTTGGTACGCTTGTTCAGAGGAGAATTGCCTAGCATTTTGGTGCTGGACTGCCCCACGGCAGGACAAAGACAGATATGTTTGGGATATTTCTTCTCTGTGAAAGATAGTGAGCTAAAGACTCTGCTGGGTAAGGCTCTTGTAACCAGGACTCATGTCTGACAGAGAGTCCCCCAGGACCCCCCTTGTTATCTGCATATTTCAAGTAACTTTGGGTTTCACCCTAAGTTACTAGGGGAATCCAGACGTGGACTCCTTGCTCACTATTCTTAGAGAGGCACAGCTACACCCTACTGATGAGGTTCAACCAGACCGAAACACGTGTCTGGGGTTGCTGTTGGTACTCTTGTTCAGAGGAGAATTGCCTAGCATTTTGGTGCTGGACTACCCCAGAGCAGGACAAAGACTGATATGTTTGGTATATTTCTTCTCTGTGAAAGATAGTGAGCTAAAGACTCTGGGTAAGGCTCTTGTAACCGGGACTCATGTCTGACAGAGAGTCCCACAGAACCCCCCTTGTTATCTGCATATTTCAAGTAACTTTGGGTTTCACCCTAAGTTACTAGGGGAATCCAGAAGTGGACCCCTTGCTCACTATTCTTAGAGAGGCACATCTACACCCTACTAATGAGGTTCAACCAGACCGAAACACATGTCTGGGGTTGCTGTTGGTACTCTTGTTCAGAGGAGAATTGCCTAGCATTTCGGTGCAGGACTGCCCCAGGGCAGGACAAAGACTGATATGTTTGGGATATTTCTTCTCTGTGAAAGATAGTGAGCAAAAGACTCTGGGTAAGGCTCTTATAACCAGGACTCATGTCTGACAGAGAGCCCCCTGGACCTCCCTTGTTATATGCATATTTCAAGTAACTTTGGTTTCACCCTAAATTACTAGGGGAATCCAGACGTGGACCCCTTGCTCACTATTCTTAGAGAGGCACAGCTACACCCTACTGATGAGGTTCAACCAGACCGAAACACGTGTCTGGGGTTGCTGTTGGTACTCTTGTTCAGAGGAGAATTGCATAGCATTTCGGTGCTGGACTACCCCAGAGCAGGACAAAGACTTATATGTTTGGTATATTTCTTCTCTGTGAAAGATAGTGAGCTAAAGACTCTGGGTAAGGCTCTTGTAACCGGGACTCATGTCTGACAGAGAGTCCCCCAGGACCCCCCTTGTTATCTGCATATTTCAAGTAACTTTGGGTTTCACATTAAGTTACTAGGGGAATCCAGAAGTGGACCCCTTGCTCACTATTCTTAGAGAGGCACAGCTACACCCTACTGATGAGGTTCAACCAGACCGAAACACGTGTCTGGGGTTGCTGTTGGTACTCTTGTTCAGAGGAGAATTGCCTAGCATTTCGGTGCAGGACTGCCCCAGGGCAAGACAAAGACTGATATGTTTGGGATATTTCTTCTCTATGAAAGATAGTGAGCTAAAGACTCTGGGTAAGGCTCTTGAAACCGGGACTCATGTCTGACAGAGAGTCCCCCAGGACCCCCCTTGTTATCTGCATATTTCAAGTAACTTTGGGTTTCACATTAAGTTACTAGGGGAATCCAGAAGTGGACCCCTTGCTCACTATTCTTAGAGAGGCACAGCTACACCCTACTGATGAGGTTCAACCAGACCGAAACGCGTGTCTGGGGTTGCTGTTGGTACTCTTGTTCAGAGGAGAATTGCCTAGCATTTTGGTGCAGGACTGCCCCAGGGCAGGACAAAGGCTCATATGTTTGGGATATTTCTTCTCTGTGAAAGATAGTGAGCTAAAGACTCTGGGTAAGGCTCTTATAACCAGGACTCATATCTGACAGAGAGTCCCCCAGGACCCCCCTTGTTATCTGCATATTTCAAGTAACTTTGGGTTTCACCCTAAGTTACTAGGGGAATCCAGACATGGACTCCTTGCTCACTATTCTTAGAGAGGCACAGCTACACCCTACTGATGAGGTTCAACCAGACCGAAACACATGTCTGGGGTTGCTGTTGGTACTCTTGTTCAGTGGAGAATTGCTAGCATTTCAGTGCTGGACTGCCCCATGGCAGGACAAAGACTGATATGTTTGGGATATTTCTTCTCTGTGAAAGATAGTGAGCTAAAGACTCTGGGTAAGGCTCTTGTAACCATGTCTCATTTCTGACAGAGAGTCCCCCAGGACCCCCTTGTTATCTGCATAATTGTGTAGCTGTCATATTTTGAAAGTGTGATCCTGATTTTAATATGTGTGCAACTCCGTAACATAAAGTTGCTAGTTCACTTTCAAAGAGTAGGTGGAATATGTATTCCACATTTCGTCAAAATCTGGGATCTTCAGAATACCTTCGTAATGAGCGATATTCTGATGCTGATATTTGAATAGGTCTATCATCGTATCTTCCTCCTTTGCCAGTAGGAAAGAGTAGAGGAAAAGCATGTGCTTATATACTTTTTTCCCATATGCTGATTGGTGATCCTTTTGTTTGACGCATTTGGTACGTTTCCAGTGCATCTTCTATGGTGTCATTAGAGTGCAATGGATGAATTGTATAATGGTCTAAAGTGTTTGATATTGTTGCAGGATCTAGGAACTCAAATTGACCAGCTTCTTGTGTCTCTTGAATTATTTCAGTTGTATCTTTCAAGTTTTCTTCCATATTAATTTCTTTGTAATATTCATTATTCTCTTTAGGATATGTCAGGGCTTCTCTAACTTTATGTAAATCTACCAGTTGTTGCCAATTTTTTTGTCTTTTCCAGGTGCTCCATTTACCAAGATAATTAAAGATTGCTGCATTGGACATTGCACTCCTAGAGTGTGCACATTTTCTTTTAGATCTAATGGTAAATACACTACTTTTCCACGAATACCTTTTACTAATTCAGAGGGAGGTAATTTTGCAGTTTTTGGTTGAAGGCGTATTATTGCTTGAAATGGGTGCACTGTTTGAATTATGATGCTCTCATATAAATTAAGTTGTTGAAGGGGTTTTGGTAGTGGATATAATTCCAAGTTATTTGTGATAGCACGTGAAGGAGTTTGGTTGTTGTCAAGTTTTGTAGTGCAGTAACTGCAAAGTATTATGGGGTCAGTTATTTCGTATTTGTTTTCTGCTATAAGGTAGAGAGCTAATTCAAACCATTTAGAATCTTCATTGTCTTCTATTTGTATGATAGGTCTACAGTTTTCGTGTTACTTTTATAAAAAGTTCTGCGGCAACATACACACACGTGGTTTGGTACTCCAGCTGAAGTACTTTCAAATTTTAGTATTTCTTTTTTGTATGTGTGTTTTGAAAGGTTGCCATGTGCAGATTTGTTTCGAAGTTGGTTTATAGCTAATTCATCTTGTAAGTGGGTTTCACTTCCAAAATATTTTGTCTGGATATAGTCGATTTCTTCTAGTAGGTCTTTTGCTGTACCATGTAGAAGAATGTTATTTAAATTGGCTAGTGCTAAAGCAGGACTTTTAGCATAGTACAGTTTATAAACTAGATTTCTTATACTTGCATGATGTGTTGATATCATTTTGATATCATGGAACAGTGTTTTGCAAGTAGGTCCTGTAATGCAGGCCAATGAATGTCCTTGTAGTCCTGTGTACTTGCGTACTGGACAAGCATCCATATTTTGCAGTAGTTTAATTTTGATTTTGTCTTTGCTTTTCACATATTGATTGAGGAATTGGCATAAAGACTTGAACATTTTTTTGGGAATGTTACACATTGAGGTGCATGGCCATTTGTACACTAGATGCTCTGATTCAGTTGAATAGAGGGGTAAATCTACGATTTCAAGGCATATTTTTGTAATGAGTACTTCTTGTTCCATTATCGTATTATTAACTTTTTCATAACCTCAACCACTGCTATGTATGGCAATTGTATTTGTTTGCTTTTGTTTGTAGGTTTCTTCATTAAAGTATGGTTCTGTGCTTGTAGTGTGACTCCATTCACCTCCACAGATATTTAAGAAGTTATTTCTGTTGACATTTCGTTTATTGAGAAGTCTTTTTTGTAATTTAGTTATTAGTTTTGTTAGTGGTTTCATTCTGTTTAACACTAAAATAAATAACTTTCTTTTGAGAAGAAGTGCACTGTCTATCAACGCGTCTAAGATTACTTTCCTACGATAGGTTTGAAGTGTTGAATCTGGTTTCTCTCCTGTTTTTATAAGATTTTGAAGGACTTTGTGACGGAACATTTTGGCTAAAATACTTTTCTTGGTATGCTTACTTTGTACTATATCAAGATTTATAGAAGAAGTTTTATTTGTAGTGATAGTTGATTTTCTGTTAATTGTTTTTTGGGTTGTTTTACTTTTTGATAGAGGAGGCAAAGTTTTTGTACTAGAAACTTCTTCTGTTTCACTACATGACTGTATTAGCTGTTGTGTTTCAACTTTTTTTTTACAAATTCTGCTATAGATGGATGTTTATGTTGGAGACTTTTCTTTTCATTTGCTCTACTTCTGCTTTCCTTTCTACGGAGTTGCTTTTTGGTAGGCATGCTTTAGGGTCTGTTGAAAAAAATACAGAAGGTATGGGTTGGGGTGTTCTGCAATGCATGTGTGTTGTGTCCATGAGTGTTTGAGTGAGATGATAACGATGTATGTAATGGTGTGTGATTGTGCATTGGGAAGTACAACTACTAGGGATGGGTATTCTTGAATTAATGTGTTACTAAACTGGGGTTCAGATGACAGAAAAAAGTAAGCCAGTGGTGTGGAGAAGTATAAATAGTATATCTAAAGCTATACAATTAAAACAGTTGTTTCTTCTACAACATCAAAATTCTAGCGGCTGAGTTGGGTAATTTGTGTGGCGAAAAATAGGAATTTGTGGGCCATTCTGCCAGTAAATCACTGTTTAAGACGGGAGGATTTTTGGTCAGAATGGTGCAGAATCTCTATTTTTAGGCACAGAAGTAGCATGAATTAACCTTAGAGTGTGTTTGAGTAATAATTCAAATATTATGGTAACAATCTACTTACTTTTTTTCTAAAATGAGCAGGTTTCTTCTTAGTTGTTCTTTGTAATTCAAATTCAGCTGTTTATTTTCAGGAGAATGGTCTTCACTGCAATTGTAAAAGAAAGAAATTAGTAATTTGGTTTGTATATAGCACTGTTTTTAATTTAGACAGATTTTTTAAATTGAAATGCTCAGTGCCTTCCTCAAAAACATTAAAACTATCTTATGACTAACTATAGGAAAGAAAATAACTTTACTCTGGCTTGTCAAAATCATAATGTACCACTGTATACCACTATTCCTGTAACTAAGCTTTTCCACGTAATAGTGAGTCCATGTGATAGCCTGCTTTTCCACGTAAGAGGGAATCAATGTCATAGCCTGCTTGTCCTATATAAATGTAAGTAATTATATAAACTAAAAAAATTAAAACCAAGTATGTGTTTGTACAAATATTATTCTTTTATACGATTAAAGCCCTGTACACTGGCACTACCATGCGAGTGAGACTCAACCAACAAGGTCTCTTATCCCCAGCAATTGCTACGGACAGAGGGGTGAAACAGGGTTGTCCTCTTGCCCCGGCCCTATTTATCTCTTTCTTGGGGGACTTGCAAACCACGTTTCAAGATGTTTATTGTTTCCCACCGAAGTTGGGAAACACTCACGTCAACAGAACTTTATATGCGGATGACCTGGTTCTTCTGGACCATACCCTTGTGGGTCTGCAACGTCAAATGCAGAAACTTTCAGACTACATGAGTGATAACAAACTAGAGATTAATGAAAAAAAGACCAAATTCATGATCTTGTCCACAAAATCAAAAAAGCTAGAAAAATCTGCTTTATTTCTGGGAAAGCAGCGGGTCGAAAAAGTCTCCGAATTCAGATACCTTGGAGTGATTCTTGACTGTTCCAGAAATGGCCTGGCAATGCAAGCTCATCTTAAAGCGACAACAAAAAAGCTGATCGCTCAAGTCAAAGCTATCAACAGGAAATTTGGTCGTTTTTCGCTTACTCCTGTGTTAGATTTCTACAAAAAAAAGGTAATTCCCACCTTGACTTACGGTGCTGATGCACTCCCGAACCTACCCATCACTCTGTGGCCGAGCTTGGAAGCACTGTTTTGGAGAGGGACATTGGGTCTCCCCAACTCCACCTCGATCACCGTAATAAGGAAAGAACTTAGCCTCCTATCTCTTGGGGGAGCAGTGAAATCCAGCATGCTTATGCTCTATCGCAAGTCCAGAATGGCGTCAGATGTCTCCATCTTCACCTTAATCAAGAATGAATGCGACAACGGCCAAAGCAAAATATTAAATCGCTGGACAAAAGCAAACTTGGCACTACTGGCGACCACAGAATGTGACGAAGAGACTCTCTTCATAAACCCAACAAAAATCCAAAAAAAACTGAAAGAAATCGACTGGATTCAAACCAGTGAGGCAGCCTCAAAGAACAAACTTACCCAGCACCTACCACCTAACATTAGAAGATTCAACGAGTTACAACCATATATCAAAAAGTTCCTTTCGAGACAAGCCCGAGACCTAATTATGAGAGCTTGACTGAACCTACTTCGAACGAATGAAATCTTGGCAATCAGAGGGCTCTCGTCATCGAACAAGTGCCGCTTCTGCAAAGCACCAGAAGTAACAGAGACAATCCGGCACCTGCTTTTGACATGCTCCAGTACTGCCAGGATCAGAACAGTATACCTGACAAGGACTTTTTCGGATCACATACTAAGTGACCAAGATGTATGTTGGTCTAGACTGATGGCCGGTGATAGATCCTCGTGGCAACTGGCCGCCTACAAAATGTTGGACTATATAAATACTGAACTTCTTAGCAGGCCAACGCCAGTCTAATGGTGCCCAAAAGGACCCGCAACGCTCCCGGATCTTTCCCATTTACCATTCATCATCGGCTGCGTCTCCTACCCTCGTCCTGGTGCAGTCTTCTTTTTGGCTTCTATCTTCATACTGCCGCAGCTAGACTGAAAACCAAATGTCTTCTTTTTGTAAAAATCTTATTGATTAAAACAAATAAAAAAAATAAAAAAAATATTCTTTGATATTTGATGATAGAGTGTGCATGTAATTTTGTTTGATCATATGTAGTCTATATATTTTATTTCAAAAATGTTAGTTCAACATTATTTGCGTGTGTGTGTGTGTGTGTACGAATAACTTAAATGGTATAAAGGTTTGTAAGTCACAGTTCATTTTAGGAGAATGAAAAAATGATCGTGGATTAATTTTACAGATTATACAAGGTAAAAGTCGGTTAGAACATGTTTTCATGTACTGTATAGAAAATATGCATACCTGTAGTTTGTGTTTGTGCATATGGATATGGACGAAGCTGCAAGTAGAAATCTTGGAGACTTGTCTAGTATTTCTCATAGATCGTGCTTGCCAATGGTATGAGACTTGTAGTCCGAGAGATTCACTGTACATTTGCAGTGCTGATCTATGATGATGCAGTTACATGTAGAGGTCTTGGATTTGATTGGTGGATGGTCATGTGATTTCTTAGCTACATCCAATGAGGGAATGGCACAGAGAGTAAAGTAGAAATGGTAGAAGCGCCGTCCATGTTACAAAATGTTCGCGGACATGGCAGTAGTTCTAGGACACCGCTCATTACATCCGGGGAATTTGGGGTGGGGAGGCATGCAAATGAGATTGAATGTAGCAAGGGATTGGTCAGTAAAGTTTAGTGAGTGTGTTGTGCTAGGAGAGGTTTTCTCAGATATTCTTTTTGCTGAGAGAAGAACAGATTGCTATGGCTGAGTGATTTAAAAAACAGATTGTGTGGATTTTGGGAGACTCATGGATACATTGGTTGAAGGTGCATGCAGAAAGCTGTGGATTATCTATAGATCTTGGATTCCCACATGTGGAAGTGCACTGGCATGGAGTGCGTGGAATGAAGTGGCTGGACTTGCTACCTGTCTGTGCAACTTTGAAGATAGAGGAACATCCAGACATAATTGCAATTCATTGTGGAGGGAACAGTTTAGGACATGTGTCTGGAATTTCTTTACAATTTGCAATGAAAGAAGGACTTCAGAAGATCATGGACATGTTTCCAAACTCCAAAGTAATTTTTTCACGGATTGCACAGAGACAAATGTGGCTTCGTTCTTTCTCATGGGGTCCACAAATGGAGAAAGCAAGGCGTAATGTCAATAAGGCAGTTTGTGCCTTCCTAAGAGATTTTGGCATGTCCTCTTTTCACAATGAAAATATTATGTTTCGTAGTACATACATTTATCGCAGAGATGCTGGCAATCAGATTTTTCTGAGAAATGTACAAAATGCATTGCAACCTTTTTTAGAAATGCATCATCCATTTTGAAGTAGGTGTTAAGTATTTATAATTTTTGACATACAAACACCTCCCAAAGGTATCTTTCCAGAGCCACCACTTCCTCCCTGAGAAAAATGCAATGGTTACAATAGGGTAGCATCCCAATTTTTTTTATGTTCGCGAACTGTCCGCGGACTTTCAAGAAATAGAAAGGGCCCTGCGTTATTTATCTTTACTTCTGTTTTTTAACTGTGAAAGGCGGCTCTGAAAAGAGCCTTATTTTTGTTATTTTGTATTTTTTTTGTTTTTTTACACATGACACACTAGGAGAGGATGGGAAAGGAGGGTAAAGGGGGGGACACCAACCACAGGGATAAGAAAGGGCGACCTGAGAGAGGAAGATGTAGAGTGGGTTTTAATTGGGTAGTGAGCAGGTCTTCTCGTGCTCTGAGATGATAGTCTCAAAAGCACTTCAAAGTCGCTCCCCCCTGCAGAGTACTGTGTCACAGTACATACATACAACTGTGACCCTCGAAAGGTAAGGGTCATCAGAATTCTGTATGGCCTGTGAGGCAGCTTGAGGAAGACGCTGTCCCACAGAGGTGTTCCTTGTGGTGACAGGATCAGAAACAGAGGATGAAGTAGAGGCAATCAACCAACTACGCTCTTCGCAAGGTACAACCTTGCAAATGGCCCCAGTGTGGAATGAGTTCAGGTGTCGCTTCATGGTCGTAGTCCCAAAGCTATACGAACCATGCCTCCCGCGACTGAGCACCATTTTGCTCTCATTGCAGGTGACACAGTTCGCACGAGCCTTAGGACCATTCCCATGAACAGTAAACAACCGACACACCCAAGAATCACGCCGAGGGCGGGTAGTAGGGTTTTCCTCTACCTCATTCTCGTCATCCTCTTCTTCCTCCTCTGTATCCTCACTCCTGTTCCCCTTTTCAGGCCCTTGGGAAAATAGTGGTGGTGGGGGTGGTGCTGAGGCAGATGTAGCACCAGGTGGCAATAGTGCAGCCATGGATGTCATCGGCTTGGAGATGGAAATCTCAAAATCTGCAAAGTATGCAGCAAAATGCAGTGTGCTCTGTGGAATAGCCAGAAACACAATGAGAATGAGCTCTAGGGCGTGGTCTTTTATAGGGGTGCTTGTGCGCGGTTCGCGGACATGCGCGCCGTCCGCAAGACAGATCGAACACCAAAAAAGGTTCAAAAAGTCACAAAAACTATGTGGAAATTTAGGATTAATATGTGGGATTTGTGGTATGTTGAGTTTTTAATGGGAAATATTGTGGATTACTTGGAAATGTACTTTTAAAGTGTTCGGGGACACAAACAGTGTCCGCTTTCAGAACACGCGATCAGCGTGGACACGGTCACATGATTGTTTCATGAGCATGTTCGCTAAGGTAGCAGCCATCCGCAGGACACGCAATGTACGGACATTGTTTTGCGCATGCTTGTTGATGTGCTTGTTGATGTTCTACGGACAGTGTTCGGGTCCTGAACTAATTAAAAGTGTGTCACACATAAGACAAACAGTTACGGACAGCTGTTTGTTCTTAGCACAGTTTCATTTACTTGTGCACAATACGGACAGACATATTGTCTCAAGCACACCTCCATTTTTGTTTATTTACGAACAATTCAGGACACCACAAGTGTTCTTAGAACAGTTTCAACTTGCTAGAGAACACTACGAACAGGCATAGTGTTCTTAAGGACACCTCCATTTTCGTTTATATACAAACATTTCAGGACACTACGAGTGTTCTTAGAACATTTTCAACTTGCATGAGAACATTACGGACAGATATAGTGTCCTCAGGACACTTACATTTTCGTTTATTTACGAACATTTCCGAACAACCGCGCTGTCCGTGGACACCTAAATTGGTTTTACCACAAACAACTGAAAGTAATTACAACACAATATAAAAAAGTAACTTTATTTAACATATATAAACAATTTATGACTGAGAAGGTGGGGCAGAAACGGAAACAAAAACAGGAGAATTAGGATTTTCAATATAAGTGGGATCAGGTGAAGAAGCGATGTAAATCTCATCAAAATGTTGTGGTCCATGGAGACAGTTTGGGGTTAAATTAATGGGATATGGTGAGGGGGGACAAGTACAGGTGGGACAATGGTATGTTGTTGGTGGTTTTAGGTGATCTTCCACAAAGTTCTTTAAATCCGTAAAATTTGCCATAAGTTGGTCCATTTTGTGGGTAATGTGTTCAAGAGTGTTATCCACCGCTTCTTTTTCTTTGGAAGTTGCAATTTTTGTATGGTCTGTAAAAAAAAATTTATATGTTGAATGTATACAAAATAATATTTATTAATTGGTTTATATAGTAAAGTGTGTACCATTAGGTGGACTATCTTCTAACATTTCGTCTCGTGGGAAATGCTCCTCTAGCCAGTCCAGAGTACTACACATTTCTGTGAGAAAACAAAAAAGTAATATGTGTTTTTTTCTAATATAGAAAGTTTATAAATATATGATTAAAATTAGTGCACTTACTATTTCTGGTAAGATATGTAATCAGTAGTCTATTCGTCTGGTCTTGCTGTTAGTTGTGGAGTGTCTGTGAGGTAATTATGTTGGAAGCCACTTTATCTTCTTTTGGTATATTCCATTTTAAAACATATTGTATTTAAATGAATGGTTAGTGTGTTACATATATGGGTTACATTTCTTAAGTATTACTACATATTACTACATATACTTTGCATGTGTGCTGCTTTGTGAATTGTGAATCAGTGATGTCATCAATGACATTTGTGATGTCATCTTTGATGTCCTGGGTGCTAGTCTTAGCAGCACGGTGGTGGCGTGAGTTATGGTTGCTTAGCTTACCATAACTGGTGAATTTCAGGGGTTTTTCGGTTTTACTTGGAACCAAAATGTCCCTTTAACAAAGTTTTTTTACTGAATATATATATATATATATATATATATATATATATATATATATATATATAATGAAAACACTGTGTTAAGGGGACATTATGGTTAAGTTGCGCTACTAAAAACCTATGAAATTCAGTAAAAAAACTTTGTTAAAGGGACGTTATGGTCTCAAGTAAAACCGAAAACCCCCTGAAATTCGCCAGTTATGGTAAGCTAAGCAACCATAACTCGCGCCTCCACCGTGCACTGCTAAGACTAACACGCAGGACATCAAAGATGACATCACAAATGTCATTGATGACATCACTGATGACATCACATGTGCATTTACCTTTCATGAAAAGTCTGTACAAGGGATTCTTATTGTAATGTTAATAAAAAAAGTGTCAAGGATCATTAGAATAAATATCATGAGGTACGTAGTGCATTAAGTAATGCATTAATCCAAATAGCATTGTATTATGACGTTTTTTCCAATATACAAAGGTACACATGCAGTAACATAGGCATAGTGTGCAGCAGACATGATGGAGATGCAATATTAATAACCTTGCCATGTTAAATACTAAAATTATAAATGCTTTCTTATTAGAGTCTTGCATACTGTGATACATTTAATAAGTACCTAATCAAACCCACTTACTACATTATTGCATTAATGCACACAAAACACAAACAGACAACAACACATACAAATAGAGCATATACAGGGAAAGTGAAGTAAACAAAAAACAGCAGTATTACCCGACAATCTTCATAACCTAACTGATTATTTTCATGCACATAAATGATTGCTCTGCTTCAAAGCTATTACTTCCCTATGTATAACTATCACATATTGTGACTAGACCTTAAGGAAAGTAGTGTAAGTTCAATGTGTCCAAATATGAGAATATCCAAGGAAAGTACAGTAATAAAAAAACAACAGAACTATAAGACAGTGTTGATAACCTTACTAATCATCTTCATGCATAGAAAGCATTGCTGTCTTCCAAGTCTGTGTTTTCCCCTTTGTATATGTTTCATATGCTTTGAGTGAACCCTAAGTGAATTACTGTAAGAACATATTTGAAGTATAAGTCTACAAATATAGTACTTTGTATTACAGTATAGTGAATCTTTAGTTCCTGACACATTCACATTAACAATTCTGTAATTTTACAATTTTTAGCAATTTGCACAGTCCTTTGCCAGTCCTTTTCTAAAATATACATTTCTGTGCTTTGAGAATCAAAACTGTCTTTTCCAACCCCCAAAGTTTCTTGTAGTTCAAGAGCAATCCCCACCTTCTTCCTCTGGCAGAAAGCCCTGTTGACACCTTAATCTGCATACCCTTTCAGCCGAGGAAGTCCTTTGTCTCTCCCAGGAGCAGCAGCCCAAATCTCCTCCCCTCTTCATCAACATCTGAATGTGATTTCCTGGCCTTTTGGTGGGAAGCAGAAGGGAGGTGTCTTCCCCAGTGGGGGTGCTTGTTTGTAGTTTTGCTGAATCTGGCTTACTTTAAAGTCAATTGTTACATTTTTCTTTGTTGAAAATAAACTTACAATTTTAAAACAGGCAAACAAAACTCTACTTCCAGTCTCTAAAACATAAAGATTAAATAGTTGCAACCTATATTACTTTTGATAGCAAGTCACTTAATTCCAACCATTTGATTTTAACTGCACAAGTTTAAGCTTCTAATGCAATTAAATGACAGCTGTCATACAGGCGGCCGGTGGTACTGTGCCCATATTTTGACAGATTTTCCAGGCAAGCGCACTTTTTAATGTGGATATTCTGATGGTAGATTCTGCTTTTCCTGGCATTGTGTGCTCCTGTTGATTCCTAAATAAAGTGACGGGTAACACTCAGCAAGGATGTTGGATGTTTTCTGATGTTTTGAACCATTAATTTGTATTTTCAGCAGGCAAGGAAAAAAGGATTTCAGAGCAATTTCTGACTTTCCTTGCAATAAAGCACTGCCTTTCATGCAGTTTCCATTTTCACTCGGTGGGCAGCCCAGTGACAGGTTTCAGCAGTGTGGTCTCCTTCCCCTACTGACACAGGCAAAGTAGATTGGCAGCCACCTTTTCCGGCTTCACAGCGCAATTTTCATAGGTTTAGCGCGCATAGGGCTTTTGGTGCTATTTTGCTGATTCTGGTGCCACCAGCACACAGGGATGTTTCAGGGCAGAGCCTAGCGGGTTAAAAAATCCCACATGTACAGGTATTATATTTGCTGCAAATGTTCAAATGCGCCTATAACTCTATAGAAGCGTGGGGCTATATTACTGAGTATCCTTCAACTTTACACCAATTAGCTAAAGAATAGAACAACCAGAACCTATATATCAACACTTTAAAAAGAATTAAGAATTAGGACATCTACATGAAATCCGCTTTAAAGATAGAGGTATAGTGTCTCAAATATATTGGTAAATAATGTTTCAGAAATATGCACACCTGACTCCTCGTCGTTATTTAGCTTGTACACTAATGAGCAATATCACATTTTAAGATTGTATTTGAATCTAAATTGCACTAACTCACATTACCTCAACAAACTGGGGTCACATTGTAAGGATGCTCTTTTTTCTCAAAGAGCGGAGAAAGCTTAGGGTCATGCTAGAATGATCTGTACAAATGATGCCATCTTCAATAGTAGTAACTTGAAATTCACTTTATGCCACCAAATGTCATGGAGACAGGAGAATCTGGTCCAGAAAGGTCGGTGGTGGTGGAATGGGACGTGGGGGAGACAGTGGTCCTTGAGCGGGGTGGGGGTCTATGAGTAGACATGGGGCACTACAGGACACTTTGCATAGAGACAGATGCACTGCAAGAAACCGGCGGATTAGGAAGGGGCGCAATAAGGATCAGTGATCACATTGGCATTTACATTGTGCCAGTTACCCCCATAGTGGACGTAGTAGCACCTGGGCCTGTGGACGTGAGAAGGGAGGAGAGGGGGCAGAATAGAAGGACAGATTACCTGGTATAAGGGAATTTAAGGAGATAAGTATGGATGCCTTTAAGATGTGGGTTTGTGTACCGTATCACTGACCCAGCATCTAGGCAGCGAGCTTCACTAACACAACATGAGTAGAAGAGCCACATCCTTTGCCGGTAACACATTCTGAGACTAGCCAATCAGGATCAATGTCCCGGGGGAGACTCTCTAGATAGAATCATGGTACCCTGTCACTGCACCCCCTTGTTTCACAGCGTGTTGTTGCTTCACAGCTATGTTAGCAATATACAAAACCAGCACATGCATGCACACATACAGCATGGGAGACCACCTATTTCTGGTACTTATCTGTGCCCGGGGTCCACCGGTCCGGATACTAGCAGATCTCAATGTCCTGCTAACCTATGGTCTATTGGATGGACATTGCATATAATAGTGGATATTTCTGGTCTTCTAGTTAGTAGGATTTTCCCAGGAAACATTTGCATCGATACAGGTCATATCCATTTTAATCGTATCACTCAAAAATGTCTGCACAGTGATGACAGATCAACTTTTCCATTTCAGTGAGGGGTTGGCAACGACGTTCAGATGTATGCATGTACCAAATTATCATTAATGCTCTTTCCATCTTGAATGGTGAATAAAGCTGTGGGGTGCTGTATGTGTTCTGCAGTACCCATAGGCCAGTTTAAAAAAATAAATAAAAAAACACTTTTCAATTCCATTACTGTGCCTTAGAAAAACGATCACACAAACCAAAGTAACACGGTAACACATTTGTCTTCCTTTCAGACATTAGGTGATAGCAGTGTGTTTACTGTTCTATCATTTGCACATTTGGAGAGCAGGAATCTGAGCTTATCAAATGCCTGCCTCCGTGAGGCAGTCATATACATGTAAACAAGTTCTACTTAACTTGTAACACTTGGACGTACAGTGCATTTTCACTAAGTGTTTTTCAAGATACTCTTTTGATCCTTTCTTTGTGATCTAAGGTGTATTTCCTTCATTCTCTCTGAGGCACATTAGCGGATACAGACATGTTTGCTGATTCCTATTCTTATTCATATTATATTTAAGATTAATTACCAAACTGTTAAACCAATGAGAACACATCCAAAGGGACGATTGTATTACCTATCCATAGCACCAAAATATGTTCAGTATAGAGCAGCTCGTCCAAAAAGCGATTGCCAGTTTATGTTCTTCTGGACAAAGCATTCAATAAAACATTGTCTGACTGGAGTAAAAACAGCCGCTGTCCCTTTTACCCGCAAATGAAATGCTGTGCAAGGTTCTCAATAAGAAACGTGATGACGGAAATACGTTAGTTTTTATTATCAGATATCATACAAGATAAGGCAATTGGGGCTCCCGGCCTAGGTGCGGTCCTTATACACTTTCTCTCACCTCAAAGGAGCTTCCACCTCCATGGCCCGTGCTCCCTTTTCTCCACAGTAACACTATTGTCTAGGATGACGCCAACCTTGGGAGGCCTAAAGGCCATAGACTTATCTCTATAACACTCTCAGGGTCTTCCGTGGGGATCTAAGCCGGGATAGTCGGATTGCCCTTTCATACTGTTCCTCTCCAGAAGCTTCTCTGAACTCCCCTTGGATATTGCAGTCAGCTGCTTCCCAGTGGCCTATCTCTTTCTAATCTATTTCCACCTCCGCCCATCCCCTCCTCTTGTGGGTTGGACATTTCCCTGGAAGTCTTCATAAGGGCCAACAGCCCTGCCACCTTTTCAGTCTCTCTTTCTGTCCAGCCTGCCATGTGTTTGTTGGCATTGTTCGTACTCTTGTTCCTTCCTGTACTGGAGAAGTTATTGGGGAGTGTCCCCAAGCAACCTGCACTGTGTGATTTCTTGCTGTTTCCAGTCTGCTGTCACTGCTGTGGGGTAGTTGTTGGGTCTTCGATTCAGCTCCTGAACGGGGGATGATAGTTCAGTTACACCGGAGCAACCGCTTCTTTCCTCCTAATCCAGTCCGGATCTTTTCCATAAGACCCAGGTGCATTGTGGTATTTGAAGTTTTCATCTGGAATGGGCTCCTTCATGGGATCCATTATCCATTCCAGGAATATGAGAAATCGCTTGCATGCTGGTAGCTGTTGACCCTTGTGCCATGGCATGGCAAGCCAGGCTAGACTGTTCTGTTCACCATGCCCTCTGGGGGAGTCACCTGTAAAATTAGAAAGAGAGACCTGGCCAAGACAGAGACTGATAGGTATTTGCATAGGGAAAGAGGTTTAAATACCCATGTGTGATTCCAAACCTAACTGGGGGCCAGGGAGAGTGTCCCTCTAAGCTCCCTCACACCACCTTTGGGGTAATTCTGGCTTGGGCATAGGCCTGAAAGGCCACCTAAATTAACTTAAGAGGAGCTCTTGAGGCACCTTGACAGGGCTATATCCTTGAGAGTGACACAATGTCTATGTAAAGGTAAATAATGTCTGTTCTATTGCAACAGACATGAGTTTAATCATAACCTGTGTTGGGACTTGGTGTAAACCTGACCTCTTAAATAATGGCGATAAGAGCTTCCTGCAGGGACGTCATTGCACAAAAATGCCAGGGGCAGCGTAAGTGACATCACATGACCCTTGACCCCCCTGATGACATCACAGGAAGTGATGTCATTTGAACCCACCCCGAAGTGATATCGTAGGAAGCAATGGAACATGACCTTTCACCCGTTGACAAAACAGGAAGTGGCATCACATAAATTGTACAATACGAAAAATATGGTTATATTTTTCATTTCATTTCATTTCATTTCATTTTTATATAGCGCCGGTAGCCCAAGGGCATCAGGGCGCTTTAAACGAACAGAGACACACATAGAACACAGAAAGAGGCCAGTCCAAAGCTGAACCCTGAAGATGTCCCTGATCCAATTTATCCCGGTTCATCATCTGAAGAGATATGTTTTCAAACCCTTCCTGAAAGCAAGAAGGTTTGTTTCAGACCTGAGTGTTTCCGGAACACTATTCCAAAAGCTGGGTGCCTGAACCAAAAAGGAGCTGCCCAACCCTGATTTCAGCTTGAACTTGGGAACGATTAACAGGCATTTACCCCCGGAGCGAAGACTTCTACTGGGGGTGTGAAGCACTAACCTCTTTTTTAAATACTCTGGAGCAGAGCCATAAAGGCATTTATGAACCAGGCAGAGAGCTTTAAATTTTATACGCTCCTCTACTCTTAGCCAGTGTAACGCCATTCTATCTTTAGTGACATGGTCTCTTTCCTCAAATTTTTGACCAGCCTAACCGCGTTATTCTGAATCACCTGACAACTAGAGACATCCCTAGAGGCAGCCCCTAGCATCAGGGCATTACCATAGTCAAGTCTTGATAATATAATGGCTCTGGCTATGGTAGCCATGTTGCCCTTATTAAGGTAAGGCTTAATGGCTTTCATGAGCCTTAAGTAATATGCCGTGTTTTTTTGTAGATAGCTAGTCTGAGCATGAGAGTCTACCACTGCGTTAACCATCATTCCCAGGGTCTTCACTTTCTGGACAACCTGGATAGTGGCGTTCTGGATTTTAAATGACTTATACTCTGCCCCCAAGTTGGCAAGCTGACGACTAGATCCAAACAGCATAAACTCAGTTTTGGAGTCGTTCAGACACATCCAATTTGTCTGCATCCAAGCATTAATTATCTTATAGACCCTGGTTATTACTTCACTGTCTGCGTCATGATGGCTGCCATTCAGTTCCAATATGAGTTGGGTGTCGTCTGCGTAATTTGTAAACGACACCCCCTCCTTCACCAGTAAGCTGCACAGAGTGCGCATGTATATGTTAAAAAGCATTGGGGACAGGCTGGCCCCTTGTGGGACTCCAAATAAAATATCACAGGGATCGGAGAAGCTACTGCCCAAATGGACTCTGGCTTGACGGTCCGAAAGGAAGGACAGAAGCCAATCTATGGCTCCTTCTGAACATCCCACATTCTGTCTGAGTGCCTTGATGAGAAGGTGGTAATCCACCAGGTCAAAGGCGGCACTTAAATCTAAAAGCATTAACACTCCTAACTTGCCTTTATCTATTAAGCTAAGCATCTGATTCTGCAGATCCAGCATGGCTGTTTCCGTACTATGGGAGGCTCTAAATCCCGATTGTTGCCGATGCAGGATCTCCTCGTTTTCAACGAATTGTTGCAGTTGTTGTGTAGCAACCTTGTCCAATAACTTGAGAACAAAGTTTGAGTTGGTTATTGGGCGAAGATTTGCAGGATCTTTAGGATCCAGACCTGCTTTTTTGACAAGAGGGGTGATAGTAACTTTCTTAATGTCTCTCGGCACTGTGCCCTCTTTAAATGAGGCGTTTACTATTCTCTGAAGAATGGGCGCAAAGATAGCTTTATGTTGGAGAATGATGCTAGGGGCAGGATATTTTCTGCACAAGTGGTTGGTTTCATGTTGTTCAACACCTCTAACATCTTTGCCTCTGAGATGGAGCTAAATTTGAAGAACTGTCCTCTGACAATAGTCTCTGTTAGTGGGGGATCAGTGTCTTGTTTAGCGATAAGTCTGGCTTTGATAATGTTCTGTCTTGCTTTTTCTATTTTTGCTTGAAAGGCCTGTGACACCTTGTTACAATCCTCCTCGGAGGGCATGAAAGGCGGGGTGAGAGAGGCCGGCTTTTCCATGCTCTTCAAAATATCGGAGAGCTTGCTTGTCTTATTTTCTGCCTGCTCAATTTCACTATTGAGAAAATCAGCCTTGGCTACCTTAATCTTATCTCTATATTCCTTATCCTTCAAAATCCAGTTCTTTTTACTCTCCGTGGTTTTATCTTTAGTCCATTTCCTTTCCAAAGTGCGTTTTCCTTTCTTCAAGGAGTTGAGCTCTGGACTAAACCATTTTTGGCTGTTGTTATTTTTCCTAGCTAATTTTGAGATGAGCGGTGCCTCTAATTCCACTAACTCTGTAAGATGCTTATTATATTTATCTAGAAGGTTAGTACATGAGTCCTGATCCTGAAATGAGTCCGCTATTTTATCCATACAAGTCTTGAGAAGTAGCGAATTTAGATTATTGAAGTTTCTCTTAACTATTTTAATATGAGGATTGGGTTTATGTGCATAGAGTGGTAATCTTAAATTGGCTGATATTAAGTAGTGGTCACTCCATATACAAGGAGTGGTTCTGCAATTTTGTAATAGTACATTATAACCACACAGCCAGTCTAACTGGTTTCCCTGAGGGGTGGTTGGATCCATATTGAGAATAGAAAAATCCAGGTTATTCAATGCTTTTTCCAGGGCTATAGCTCCCTTATCCTTCTTATTCCCTTGCCAAAAGTTTACGTCACCCATAATAACTGTAGATACGTTATCAGATCTCAGGGTGTTTAAATATGAACAAAGTTCCGAAGAAAACTCTGAGACCAAAGCTGGTGGTCTGTAAATAGCAATTAAATTTAAGCAATTATTGGGTGAGAGCATTAACTTAAGGTGCAAAGCTTCGCATCCACTAAGTCCTAGAGTAACCTTAAAAAGTTTAAGGCTGTTTTTGGCAATAATTGCCACCCCGCCGCCTCTACCCTGCTGTCTGTTTTCCAAGTAAATACTGTAGCCATTTGGTACAGCCTGTTCACATGTGGGACCTACTGGGTCCTTGAGCCAGGTTTCTGTTAAACAGAGAATGTCAAAATTGTTGGAAGTAATCAACTCCCCAATATTGGTAGCATGTTTGGTTAACGATCGTGTGTTAAGTAGGCCGATATTAAGGTCTGAGAACTTTCCCGTATCCTCCCGTACTGAACCAGTGACCAAATTTCCCTCCACCTCATCAATTAAAACTTCATCCCTCTCATGTTGACCTGTTTCTCTCGCTACTCCTGTAGTCAACATGGCGCAGATCTTGACTTGCCTAAGCCCCAGGCTCCCCAAATCCCAGGTACTGACACAGGTGTGACGAGTCCCGGCTCCACCAGCTCCGACCCGTCCGGCCACGGACCGGCACAGACCGGCTTGCCCCCTTCGCGCCGGCGCGTTCGCGCCGGGTTTAAACTAATGAGGCAGCAGAGAACTACAAGGCTGCTGGATTGTGTAGTTCAGATGCCCAGGCAGCACATGCAGGGAAACAAACAGGCTAAAATCTTAGCTGTGTTAATAAAATGCTAAATTTTGGGCAGGTACGTTATTTAATGGCCCCAACCAATGATGACACAAGTTAAAATTCAATTTATAATCAATTGTAGTTTCATAACATTACACACAATAGACCTTCATACAGTGCTAAAAACGAAATGCAAAAACGAAATGCAATGAAAATAAAACGGCGTAGTTTAAGAGAGACCTTCTTCTATGTAGGTTTTGTCTTCGACTGCGGTGGTGAAGGCCTTGGTTCAATCACACCATTGTGTCAAGAGGCGACACTAAGGAAAGGCTGGGGGGCTATAGCCCTGGGTCTTTTGGTTGTAGCCCTAGATAGAAGCTCAGGGACTACATCCAAAAGGCTACAGCTAGCCCCGAGTCCTGACAGTTCTGACATTAGCATAGCCTTGGATCCTTTCCAGACCTAGCAATACCCCTGAGATTCTGTGCCTCTACTACTATTGTGATTGGACAGTTTTCTGTCGTTTTGCCTGGTGCAGTCGTTCATCGCTCCTGTGACATTGCCTATGAAAGTTCTGTGAATCCGCTGATGGTGCTTGAGGGAAGGCAGGGTCATGATAGGTGTATGAGAGAGTATGAGTATATGGTTACGATATCACTATAATGTGATTTACCTTTCATAGAAGAATGGATTGTCATATGTATTGTTAAGATCAGTGTGTATAGGTCCATATTACCGAATTACTGTGAATGCAAGCAGACGTCCATGACCAAATGATAATAATGTGTTATTATATAGCACTTTTGCTTAACCGCTTTATGTAAAAAAAATATACACCCAATATCACCCAACCTGTGTTTGTACTCATTTATCGACCTCAGAAGGATGAAAGTCTGAGTTGAGGCGTTTAAGAACAGGCTAAATCAGTGACTCACCCCCTGAAGTGTGCCTTAAATAAACCTTTAATGAGTCTAGCAATTATTGTATAGAATTCCAGAAAAACACATTATTTGATATTCCTATTCTTTCTTATTTAGGGTCAGTGCTGAAAGTGTTAGACTTCTGGCACTCCTTTTCTTCTTTTTTTTAAGGGTCTGAACAAGAAAGCCAGCCACTTCAGAATGAAAGAGCCACATGGTGCTGGCCACATCCCAGGAGCTTGCATTACTACAAAAAAAAAAACCTTTTTTTTACTTTTTTTTAGGAGGTCGCAAGAGAGACCACAGAGGCCACAGTTGCGACCTCTGGCGACCCCTAAATGATGTCCTTGCTGCTGAGGAATATTGTGGTATAGTGAGTCAAACACAACAAACCAGTCACTCAGTTCAATGGGATCACCCCTAAATGAAGGGAATATTGTCTCTGGTGCTTTTCAAATATTCTCGAAATATTCTCTTTTAGGGTAGTAGAAAAATGGCCACAAATGAATTCAAGGATTCAAAAATGAAA
The DNA here is from genome assembly GCF_040938575.1 of Ambystoma mexicanum. Taxonomy (NCBI): domain Eukaryota; kingdom Metazoa; phylum Chordata; class Amphibia; order Caudata; family Ambystomatidae; genus Ambystoma; species Ambystoma mexicanum. The sequence continues at coordinate 378,202,486 of NC_090921.1, read as the reverse complement.
CTGCAGCTAGAAACTAAAAGGCAGATTATCAAAACCTGTTTGGCACAAGTGATCGGCCGAGCTAGCACATCTCATAAGGTGTGTGGAAAAAGATCCCTCCAATCCACATCGTTAACGTGCACTGTAAATACCCTTTTCACCACCTTTGTTCATTTGCGCAAATCAATGCGTGTGTCTGTGCATTTTAAAGTGCATCCTGTATTCACAAATGAGATGTATTTTAAAATGCGCAGAAAACAAAATAATTCCCGGGCAGCTCTTTGGAACAGGAGCTGGAGGGTGCGCAGTGCATGCGGGTCACTCCTGACCCAATCATGCATCATGTTTTAATGGAAGGGCATCGGTATGCTGCTGCCCCACTTGCATTTCTATCGCTCCAGGTTAGGAAGGCTTTTTTCCATGCATTTCACAAGGACTCGCTTTGTAAGGGCTTGTCACTGTGAAATATGCTGGCAGCAGCTACGTGCCTGCTTGAAGCCTGGCATACATTATTATCCGGGTCACGCTCCCAGCACTAACTTGTAGGTATGCAAGGAGACTAACCAGTCCATCATTTGCATACCTTTGACAATAAGGTGACCTGCACAGTTCTCATCTAATTTAAAAATAAAATGCCACCCTCTATGCTTTATTTGCATAGAATGTGCCCTTGTAGGTCTCCCAAGAGAGGGTCTTGTATATTTCTGTCGTGATCAGGCAGTATATATATAATTAGTACCCGGCACAGGTTTTTCTTTCACCCACGAATGAACCAATTGCTTTGTTTGCGAGCCTTACCTGACAGTAAGCTCTTGTCGGTTTTGCGCGACCCCCGCACCACTTGTTTTTTTTTCAGGCTATCATGGAAGGGGAGAAGGGACTACAAATAGTCCCTTCTCCCCTTCCATGGAGGCCATTTTCTTTGTTTACTATGGCCGCCAACGAAAGAGAAAATGGACTATGTTTTACTGTCCGCAGTGGCCATTTTATTTAGATTTGTTGCTGCGAAACGCAACTCGTCCTGAAGCCGAAAAAATCCCCACCATTAGTACCCTGGTCTAATGGGCCGGGGTACTAATGGCAATAAGCCCCTCGACTGCTGGCCATTACCGCACAAGATAATGACCCCAGGCCCTTTATTAAGGCCTGAGCGTAGAGTAACTATGGGCCCCGGGGGCATTACCTTATTCGGTAATGGCCCGCAGTCTCTGGGTTTATTGCCTTAATATTTAATGCAGGTAATCATGGACCCTAACAATCAAAACAATGATATACATGTATGTACTGGAACTAGTCATTATACTAGCAGTATTCTTGCAGCCTCTTTTAATGTTGTTTTTCGCTTATTAGAGCTTCGAGTTCCCTTGCTCTGTTCATGGCAGCCATTTTATTTTGTAAATGGTGGAAAAGACCAATTGCACACAAAATAAATAAGCTATAATCAGTTTCATTCAGAAGTATAAAAAACTTGTTAGGGTAGTCTGAAGAAAGGAATATAACATAAACCAAATAGGCCTACTTATCACAGAAGTATGTCAAACTTTACATATTCTTGTAACAGCGCCTCGATGCCCCTGGGCTGCAAGTTGTGCAATACAAATAAAAACAGAAGTGTCTCTTTGTCAGACAAGAGGGGTGTAGCATGGCCAACCATGCAGCAATCGTTCATGGGCCCTTTTCTTGAATCTAACCTCTTCCTTATTTCTGATCTGATCCGAGTCCTAGGGTCAGGGCATGGCCAGATAAACTCCTACAGCACCTAAAAGTAGGAGGAGTTCTCAAGGAAAATGTGTGCGGATGGGAGGCTAACTTCAGTTCAGCGAATCGCCTATTCTAGGGGAACTTACTGTCCCGAGTCCAAAGCCCAGTCTCTGTGCTAAATCACACGCTCCCAGGAAGTCTACACCCAGTGTGCTTCACATCACTCAGAGTCCTGAGGCAGTATTAGGTGGCTCAGAACACTTCTTCATCTTTGCCTTGTCAGATAGTGCTGATTTTGAATAGTCGCCAGTCTCGCGAGCATCGTTGACATCCTGCTGGGGCAAAACTGGTTTGCTTCGACCTCTTGCCCTGGGGCTTGCTTGATGCTGTACTGGGGAATGAGCACTCGCTTCATACCAGAACTGTTTGTTTCCATGTTTTCTGATGAGTTCAAATACAATTTAAAAAAAAACAATCATGTGGTAATTGGTTTTATTTTAATTATATTTATTGTAATATGGAGGGGTGTGACTTTAATAAATCTCCATGGAAATTATCCCTTATCAGATTAGGCTGAATGGCATAAAATACATGGTTTGGATCAAACGCACTACTTAACAAACTACACTCATGTATCCACTGCTCTATGGCAGCTGCAGAGTTTATGTGGGAGTCCCAATATGTACAGTGATACATATTTTTCAAAAAGGAACATCGCACAGTTGTGGGGCTCGGAAACGATACTGCAGTACGAGCAATGGGTGACGGACGTCAACATATGCTTTGCAATGGAACGAAGAGTGTATACAGCCCAGGGGTGTCCGAAAAAAGCAGACAAAATATGGAATAGATGGGAGGAAGCTCAATGACTGTACTGAAGTGGGAGAATGGAAGACCAGGCTCCCGCCCTTCCCCTCTCGCGCTTGGCCTAGAGGATCACGGCCTAGACACCCGTCACGAGAGGAGTTTGCCTATCTACCAGACGACCAAATACCCTGGTACAGGAACATACGGATGTGCCCATCTACCTGCCCAGCAGCCCGCCCTGTCCATGCCGACACCTGCGGCACAGATCAACTCGACTAAACCTACACATCGTTAGAGATGCCATGACGACCTAGCCAACGGTCAGCACACCTGTGCAAACATGCACACCGGACACTCCCACACCAATCTACACGAAGAATATACTCAGTGCTATGACGTAGGCGACAGTCATACTCATGAACGTGCATCTTTATTATTTCCCACATAGGCTCTCAAAATGCAGAAACGCAAGACGCATCATGAACTTATCTAAAAAAGCTTGCTCACGCTTCTTCTAAGAACCATGTACCATAATGAAGAATATAACGGAGACACGATACTGATGATAGAGCAATATGATACCGTAACCTAAAGCGCTCTGCATCAAGCGGTTCCACCTATGCACCAGGCCCAAGTAGGCCGCAAACAAAAGCTTCCATGAACATTGAATGAGCAAGAACTGGGTTGCTGACCCTGCAGAATGAGCCCGGCGAATGCACACCGCCAAGGGCACGATGTTGCAATCTCGCACGCTGCAAGCCAACGCCAAGGTCGCACCTGCAAGATAAACCAGGCACACAGTAGGAAAAACAATATTAATTATGTTGAATTTTGCCTCAAACACGGTCCCACCTCACGTGACAGAGCCAAACCTGACAAGATGCCAAGTCCAGGAGGAAGGAGACGCCTGAATCCCACGTTTCAAGACACAGGCAGATACAATTAAAAGACTCATTGGACATCTGCAGCAGTGGGAGTAGTCGACCTCCCAACATATGAATAAATCCTCACATTGTTTACACCTACCCATATTAAAACATTGTTGCAAATTACAGGTGCACCGCGAGCTGGGAACAGCGATAGTCCCAGACTGGGAGGCTCGCGAGCGGACCAATTAGAACATGGGGCTCTTATCACTGACGCCATTAACATTGACCAATCCTCAGAGGTCTTCATGTAACAATTTTCATGTATCAAATTGAAGGGACAGCCCAGCTATACACCTGACTAACCCTCAACCACTAACACCGTTCTCTATATGTGCGCTATACTAACCCTACCACTCGAGTAACCAATCCAGAGTGGCGATAGGTTTTTTGCTAAACTTTCCAAGTGACGCAAGTAGCGCGTCATACTAAGGTAAAAAGGGCCTGCGAGCCCCACGATTGTGTGTGTGTCAGGACGGACGCGTACGCTCCTTGACCCATCCCTGCCGTTTGTCTAAAAAACAGCAGAGTCACCTTGCTTCTTGCGTGTGTCTCATACTCTATCTCTTTTGGGATATATGGGAGGAGTTGGGGCCTCCCTGCTCGTAGGTCTGCGGACGGCCCGGCCGACCCCGGCAGAATTTCCTCCCGACAAGTTGGAGGCACTGCTGAGATATGTTCAAGATCTGCTTTTTTATTTTTACTTTTTTCCCGGTACTACCGTTGCGAGGAGGCCCGGCGGCGCGGCCCCCTCTGCCATTGCCCCCTTCTGAGGACTACAGGACCATCGCGGAACTGCGAGAAGACCGGACAGCGCAATCCGGATATTGGCCTGCGGGAGCCGGTTGAGAAGTATCCCGCCCGCGGTTGGCGAGTGTCCAGACGTGGTCCAGACGAGGGGAGGTGGCGAGCCGCTTGGAGGGGTGCACGCAGTCGAGCGGCCCCGCATCAGGAGAACTTGGTGAGCATGCCACGCACAACAAGCAATGTGAAATTGTGAGGGAGGGGGGAGGAATTAAATACGGGAGGTGGGAGGTGTTGCACAGGTGCGCGGCGAAGGTTTTGACAATTTAGTGTTGGCAATGAAATGAATGGTAGCCGAACGAGTGCGAGAGCAGTCGGTTACGTTACGCGAGAGAGGGGGGCGGAGCACGAAAACATCACGTGCGGCCGCTCGTAGACACTGATTGGCCTACGTCGCGACTACGTGTAAGTGTGTGTGTGTGTGTGGTTTCCTACGATTTGGCATTTATTGATCAATGAGTAGATGAGGATCCCTATTGTTCGAGCAAGAAACTCGATAGGTAGATAACGTTTCCCTGTAGGCGGTAGCTAGTCAGTTGCCCAATACGGAAGATAATTGGCTGGTTAAGCCCTACTGTCGAGGGGCGTATCACACGCGAGGCGACGAAGCGTGCGCAGTCCGATTATATTATTGATTACCTTGTTCCAGGAGTGACAGGAAGACAGCTGTGAGGTTAACGGGGGTAGATTGCAAGTGTATTTTGAACTTAAAGAATATATGAAGAACTTACCAGTAGCTCAAAGAGATCGGTGACGTCACCAATAGGGCTTTCATAGGATATCCCGAGCAAAAGGCATCTTTCCGTCTGAGGGTGGTGGGGAAGAGAACTGTGGTAAGGGAGTGGAAACGGAGATAAACGGTAATGAATTGATCAAGGAAAGGAGAAACGGGGGACGTGGCGTCGCACGGAGAACGCCGGCCACGGCAAGTGTAGAAGAAGGAGGAGGAGCAAGTGAAAATAGGACGACTGTATAAGAACGTCATAAGGGGTACGCAGCCGCAGGGGGCTACGTGCGCCTCGGCCACAGGGGGCCGTAAGGGTGTCGTGTAAAGGAAGAAAGAAGGAAGAAAATATACAAATGTAAATACTATATTTTTAATAATTTTCCTTAGCGGACTATCGCAAGTCCCCAAACTTACGGGGCCAGGTAACGATATAAGGCTGTATATTGTAAACTGCTAAGTGAGATAACCGCTACCAAATAGGGGAAGGGTAACAAGTGGAGCGCTACTATGTCACACGGGACAGGATCGGGAGGGTGGGGGAACACCCTCACTACCCCACTACAACACATATGTACCACACTGTCACCCCATAGGGAGAAACTTATTAAGTATAGTATAGAATGGACACAGGGGACGGACAACAAAATGATAACACCATGGCCGCCTAATGGTAGCTTCGATCCATATGCCCAACATTCACTATTAAACCATCTGCATAATACATACAAAGGGAAGAAGTTGGCAAACCACGTGGAGGTGTTTAACTTATGGAGGATGTTCCAAGGGTCCCGACCAGGACCAAATGGAATGTTCACTGTGGGGGAAATACCGGAAGAAAAAGAGATTAAGGAGGAAGGAGAGGATGGGAAAAAGGGGAGTGAAGACCCAAAGAATACGGGGAACGGACAAGAGGGAGGAGAAAACAATAATAAATCAAATGAAATAATAAAGGAACCGAGCAACGATATACCCCTAGCAAAGGGAGTGAAAACAGAGGGAGGGGGGTTGTACCCTTTAAGAGAATTAGGAGAAATAGAAAGAGGTCAGTTAAGGGCGGCTGAGGGGTACTCGAACCCGGCATACAGCCCTCCACCATATGTGGCTCATAGGAAGATGCCAGCAGGGGAGGGGAGGACTGGAGAAGAACAAACTGTGGAAATAGGAAATGATGAGTGTGTAGCTGCACAGATACTATTAAAATTACGAGGTTCATTAACAGGAGAAGAGAAGGAGGTAATAAGGAAAACAGGCAAGGATAATACCAGGGAGAGTGGAATGAGAGGGGAAGAGCTGTTACGACAAAAGGAAGAGATTTTGGAGGAACGACTAGCAGAGTTAAGGGATGAGCAGAATGAACTGATCAAACAGCTCGAGAGGGAGGAAAGAGAGAGAGCGAGGAAAAGGAAAGAAGGTAAGAACGAATTGGAAAAAATAAGGGAACGAACTGAGGAGCAAAGGAGAGAAGCTGAAAGGGTAAAAGCAGCAGCAGAAAGGGTATCAAGAGCAGTGCTGCGAGAAAAGAAAAGGGAAGAAGAAGAGAAAGAAAGAGAAATGGTAATGTGGAAGAGGAGATTACTATCAGAAACGACTAAGAAATACGAAGAAGGGAGGGTGATAGAGAGTATATTAGAAAGGGAGAGGGTGAGATGGGAAAGGAAGAAAGAGGATGAAAGGATATTGGAAAAGGTGAGTAGTTAAGTAATGGAGGAATTAAAAAGGAAAAGGGAGGAAAATGGTAGGGAGACGGAGGAGAGAAATGAAGGAGAAAGAGAAGATAGGAGAAGGGAGAGTGACGTATGGGGGGATGTATATATAGACACAGAAGTAGCAACAACATCAGCGCAAAGGGGAGCGGTTGATAAAGGAGAAAAAGGAGAACTGGACCTAATAGACTTAAAAACAGTAACAATCAAGGGGAAAAAGACTGAGTGGGGGGTGCCGTTTATGACTGACTTTTGTAGTGAGGAAGAAGAAGGAGTGGAGAAGGAAGGAAGAAACAGTGAAAGGGAAAGCCTAAATAAACTATACATCACCCGGACCAACACAGACTCACCATGGATCCGTAGGAGAAAGGATGAACTGGAGAGAAGTGAGGAGGAAGAGCAAGGAATAGCGGAAAGACAGACACATGAGGCCGCACCGTCCCCATCACGCCCTCTCCCATCCCACCCTACATGCTCAACCACCTCACGCTCGTTACGTACAATAAAACTTGCGCCCTTCACAGACGAACTGACACCCTATGCATGTCGGCTTAGGGACCTCCCTAGGCGCAGGAAGGACGAATACACATGCCCACATTAAATACAGGAAATGATGGAAGAAGGGGAAAAGATGGAGAAGAAAGAGTTACGAGCAGGGGAAATACGGACGAAATTGACGATGTAGAAGAGAGGGAAGATGAGGAAGGGTGTGAGGACTCGATTTTATGGAACACAAAGGGTAAAACGAGACATAACTTAATGCCACTTCTGGAGAGGGGAGGGGTTAGACCACAGTATGTCCCTTGGAAGCATACAGACAAAGAAAATATAAAGTGCAGGCTCCCATCATTAAGTGGAGGTGCGGGTAAGTGGATATATGAAATGGAAAAACACACCGCAGGACAGAAACTGGCAGTGGGAGATGTAAAGGGCCTTCTAATATCGATATTAGGGGATGCAGCGGATGACATTTGGAAGAGAGCGGGGTTCCCTGGGGTAACAATAGTAAACACATCGCACGATGGGGCACCATTCGCAAACTGCAGACAGGCACTGAGGGTACAGTACCCAGACACATCAGACATAGGAGCAATTACCTCACGCAAGATGCGTGAGAACGAAGATCCTGTTGATTATATCCAGGAAATCCAAGAGAAGTGGCGCATGGAAACTAGAGAACAATGGGACAAAACACCAGCAATATTTTATCATATACTAGTACAAGGGCTCCCAGAAACAACTGAAGAAAGTAGTGGGAATGGAAGCAAAAGCATGGCCAGAAATACAACTGACAATAGTGCATCATTGCAGGACATGGCAAGGAAAAATGAAACAAAAGGAAGAGGACAGGAAAATGGAAGAGGCCAAACTAGTACAGAAAAAACTTACTAAATACACAATGGAAGGGGCACTAATAACTATGCCTACAACAATGACCCAAAGCCCCACACAAGTAGTGGCTGCACAAGATCCCTCCCAAATACCACCCTCACAGACTATAACACAACAGGTGCCGCCACTCCAACCATACACGACCAACATGGGAGGAGGATACTCAATGCCAGGAGCTGGGTATTATACTTACAACAGGGGAAGAGGAGGAATTATGAGAGGGAGAGGATACGGAAATAACACACAACAACAGGTGGGAGGACTTAGAAATTCCTACCCCACAGGGCAACCAGTATACCAGGACAACACAGGGAGCTTTCCATGGCAGAGTAGGGAACCACCGGTGTGTTGGAGTTGTGGATTATTAGGGCACATGTCACGCACGTGTAGAGTAAGACCAGGAACACCATCATGGAGTGAGCAGGGACAACCAAGGCCCACACAGGAACAGCAGGGCATACAGCAACAGCAGACGTTGCAACAGGGAAATGAACAGCAACAACTAATAACACAACAACAGCCACAGACACATTCACTGACACAACAACAGGTAGCGATAACACAACAACCCCAAGTACAACAAACACAACTGGGTAGGGTGACGGTCCTGGGACACAACCCTTACACAGGAAATGGTCAATCGTTGTACCCTCAATAGGACAGCCCACAGATGGCCTTGGTGTGTCCCATCCTGTCAGTAACACCTAATAGTGCGGAGGAACCACGCATAGAGGTAACGATAGGTGACAAAAAGTTATCATTCCTTGCTGACACCGGGGCGACCCGGTCTTGCATAAGGGAGGGTGCATTTAAGATGTCAGGCGAAGCCATGAACACCCAAGGATTTTCTGGGGCTAGAGGGTTGGTTCCTTTTACTGATAACACACCCTTATCTATAGGAGATTATGACATGTCAGTTCCACTTTTATATTATAGTGCCTCACCAGTAAATATACTGGGGAGAGACATAATGAACAGGTTGAATATGACGATCTCCTTTACTGAGGACGGCATAATTTGCTCTACTCCAGGGATTAACATGCTCACAGCACGACAGATTATGCAAGCATACTGCGGACAGACAGCGATTAGGGCGGAGCCAGTAGATGGCGAACTCTTCCAGTACGGGACAGACATGGCGTTTGCATGGATGCCAGGAATAGAGGGAAAGATCTGGAGGAGGCCAGCAGCCTATTTGTTCAGACCAGAAACACCAGTCAATGAACCAGAAGGAAAGGTGGTTCCAGTGGACATTGAGAGCATTATAGCAACAGCTGATTACATTGCTGTACATGCCCAAGACAGAGAAGGAAGAGCATGGAGGGCAGTGATAGCACTAGCAGAAGGATGTAGACTCACCGAGGGGTCAGATGAGGAGCTGTTCTCTGAAGAAAAGGAGGAAGGTGAAATGGTGTTTATGATGAGTGTAGAAATATGGCTAAGAGTGGCGTACAAACAAGTAGTACAGAAAATTGCAATGGCACTTGAGGCACCCACATCCACCCCAGTTCCCTTCTTTAAGGAGGATATGACAAAGGTACCCACATCATTGTGGACTACTAGACCCTATGACGTGGGGTGCATAAAAAGTATAGGGGGAGTAAGGATAACATTGAAAAAAGGTGCAATACTCCCCAGAGTGAAACAGTACCCACTATCAAAAGAGGCATATGAGGGCATATATGAAACCATAACGGCCCTTATAAATAATGGCATATTGGTCCCCTCAGAATCACCATGTAACACGGCTGTATACCCAGTGCGCAAGGCTAAAGGGGGGTCTTGGCGCTTCATACAGGATCTCAGGCCCTTGAACAACATAGTAGAAGCAGAATACCCCATAGCCGCAAACCCGGCCACAATATTGTGTGGCATTCCAGCAGAAGCATCACGATTTACAGTGATCGACCTTAAAAATGCATTCTTCTCAATACCATTGCACCCAGACTCACAAGATCTGACAAGCTTCACTTACAGAAACACAAAGTGGAAACACACTAGATTGCCACAAGGGTATTGCGAATCACCCTCAATTTTCAACAGAGTAATACAGATGGATTTGGGTAACATTGAAGTGGAAAGCACAGTGTTGCAGTATGTCGACGACATAATAATTTGCAGTACAAATGAAAGAACATGCAGAGAGGACTCATTAAAGATGTTGACAATATTGGCTGAGAAAGGTTACAAGGTAGACATGGAAAAGTTACAGTACTGTCAAGAATAGGTACTTTACATTGGTCAGCTCATATCCCAACATGGAAGAAATATTGCACCACAAAGAGCACAAGCCATTTCAAACACACCAGTGCCACAAACAGTGAGGGAACTGCAGCAGTTCCTGGGTCTGTGCAACTACTGTAGAGCATGGGTATTTGATTACAGTTCATACATAGGACCCCTGCTTGAGGCGTTAAAGGAAGCTAATAAAGGGGAGAAAAAGTTGGGGTGGACAATGGAAATGAAAGAGGCTTTTGATGAATTGAAAGATGCGATATCAACTGCTCCGGTACTGGCATCCCCAGACTATGAGCGACAATTTTTTATATTTTCACATTGCGACTCAGCAGTAATGAAAGCAGTGTTGGCTCAAAAAACAAGCATGGGCTACAAACCAGTAGCATTTTACAGTGGCCACTTAGATCCTGTGATGTTAGGTCACTTCCCTTGCGAACAAGGTCTCGCCGCAGCTGCTTTTGCGGTAGAGAAAGCATCAGCAATCACCATGGGGTACCCAACTACACTGTTTGTGGAACATGCACTATTTGCGATATTGAATAAACCTAAGTCCACCCTAATCACGCAAAGAGCATCAGGTTATGAGATCATTTTATCCAGAGCTGAACTATCAATTGTTAGATGTAGCACGGTCAACCCTGCAAGGTTCCTAGCAGAAATAATTGAGGAGGGAGATTATGCCCACGAATGTACGCAAATAACTGAAATGTACTCATGTACTAGAAAGGTTGAAGAAAACACACTAGAGGGAGGTGAGCTCCTGTTCATTGATGGGTCATCAACTATCGACCAAAGGGATGGTGTAAGGAGGACTGGGGCAGCAGTGGTAAAAATGATGGAGGTACCGGTGTGTGTGGCAATGAGATGTGTACAACTTCCACAGCATTATTCCGCTCAAGCAGCGGAATTAGTTGCACTGATCTTGGCGTTGAAGGAAAGCTTTGACAAACGAGTGACCATATATTCCGACAGCGCATATGTTACATCCACTGTCCACTCAGGGCTGTCGAAATGGAGAAGAAGAGGGTTTAGGAGAGCTGATGGCACTCCAGTGCAACATGCCCTCCTATTGGCTGAACTAATTGAAGCAATAAATGACCCCCAAGAATTAGCTTTGGTCAAATGCACCGCACACACCAATGGTGAAGACCACATCTCAAAAGGGAATGCAGCAGCAGACGCACATTCGAAGTATGCTGCATACTTTGGTGAGATATGGAACCCCCCAGAGTCACAGAGAGGGAGAGGGAGGGGAATGGCTAAGGAGATGTTGATAAGAGAAGGGTACACCCATCTCCCAGCCACACAGATTATGTAGCTACAAGCGGCTGCACCAATGGCCGAAAAAGAAATATGGGTAAAAAGAGGATGCACAATGTCACCAACCGACGCACTATGGCGCCAGGGTGACACTGGAAAGATTGTAATACCACTGGCACTATTGAACACCGCCCTGAGCCAACTACATTACCCAGCCCACACAGGCAAGGAAGTAATTGCAGCACGAATTAGGGAAGACTGGTTCTGCCCCGAGTTAAATTCTCATGTGTCAAATTTTATCAGCAATTGTCTCACATGTCAACAGTTTACGGCCGGCCACACTCTGAAGGTGATAAGAGGTACTATACCCCGGCCAGAGGGACCTTTCCGGCATATCCATATTGACTATGTTGATATGATCAACGTATGTCAAGGAAACAGGTATATGATTGTAGTAGTATGCCCATTTTCGAGGTGGATTGAAGCAGGGCCCTGTTCACACCCAGATGCATTTAGAGCAGCTAAATTCCTAGTGAGGGAGGCCTTCCCCAGGTGGGGAGTGTGCGAGGTACTGAGGTCAGACAATGGCCCACATTTCGCAAACAAAATGTTCCAGCACATCGCATCCTTGCTGAACATCAAGCATAAATTTGCATGTGCATACCACCCACAGGCCAACGGTGTATGTGAACGCCTGAATGGCCTATTGAAGTAGGCAATTGCAAAAATACAGCAAACAACAAAGAAGAGTTGGTTGTATTGCCTTCCATAAGCCCTATTTGAGCTAAGGAATAGACCAGGTTCCGACCACCACCTCACCCCTCACGAGGTGGTTACCGGACGTCAAATGTGCCTTCCCCTAACACCAACATCAAGAGCATTTACCGACCACGAGAGTACTGCGAGTGTCCTTGGTGATGAAATGTACCAATATGTGTCTTCTTTGATTACTAGTGTAGCGTTTGTGTCTCAACAGCTCGAGCGCACGCGGGGCGGGTCTAACAGCGATCAACAAGAAGACGTGGATAAAGAATTGGAAAAGGAAAGACTGTGCAAAGTTGCTAAAGGTGACCACGTACTACTTCGCAATTTCAACAGAAAGTGGTACAGCCCACGATTCACTGGACCCCATCTGGTAGAGGAGGTATCAACAAGAGCAGTAAAACTACAGGACAAACGTGCCTGGAACCACCTACACGACGTAAAGATCTACAAACTCCAGACCCGCCCCAGCGCCACCGACAGGGCCACTGGAAGAACAACGACAGCGTCACCAACGGAGGAAGAGACTTCTACCACAACTAACGGCCTAAGTGTCCCTATACCCTGCCACCCCCCAGATTGCCCAGAGACAACTATTAGAAAAGAAAGGGGTGATCCCCATACTGCTCACCCCATGGTTACACGATCAAAGGGTAAAGAGACTTCCGCCAGTTGAGCCCCAAACCCTCTGCCCATTGACCCCCTACCCACTGTAGTAATAACGGAACTGAAGGACATTGTTTTGCACATATACACATGTAAACACCTGTATGTTCTCTTTCTTTTCTCTCGCACATGCAGGTAAAGCGTATTATTGTACTGTTAAGAAAGTAGATAACTAACCAATTCACTGCCCAGGAGTAGATGGTACCCTCAGACGATAATTACCTAGAAGAATTGTCACACCAATTTGTATATGAAATAAAAAGGCCAACGTACCTGAAAAGAATGAGGGTACGTGTCTACTACACAGCATTCCTCTTGGCCATAGAACACTCAATGCCCCACCTCCAACCATACTTGCCTGCCCTAAGAGATAGATCGCTTAGATTGGCGTGGGAACAGCTCTTCGCCTGGGCACTGAATGACTACTTGATAGGGAGAGCTTAATAACAATAACTAAACTTAATAACGAGCATATTAAGAATTTTCAGGCGGGCAACTGTAACGTCGCAAGAATACGCTGCCGGACTGCAGCAAGGTAAGAGCAAAATGCCGGTGAAATTAGCATTTGTAATAAAATTGATAGGGATTTTAATGATCACCGGATTCTTGGCTGCCTCTGTATGGCAGTACAGCTATGCTATTGATATTATTGCTGTACCCAAACCTAATATACCCCCACCCCAGCTGCAACAGGTGTTATGTCAGGTGGTACTAGTAAAATCCCACACAAGGAAAATAGAGTTAAACGCAGCACATACTCAGATAATAAAGGCATTGACAACTACGTACAAGATTCAGCACACATCTCAAACAACATATGGTATCAACACATGACCCACATAGGTAAGCAGACAACAGAAGACAGCTGCTACGTTTGCTCATTGATCCCATACGCCATGAGCGCTTCTCGAACATTTGTTGCCACGGAGATAGATGGAAAAATAGCACGATGTATAATATACCTGGCACTGTTCCAGACGAAAGGAAGATTTCAAGGGACAGTGGTGCATCTGGTGTGGAAAACACGAGATACATATCCATATGAAAACAACTTCCTCAAGACTTATTTGAGTTACCACAAGAGCAGTTTACATGCTGAAGGATTCAAATACATAACAAGTGGTCCTGAAAAAGGAGAAACAAAGAAAGTAACACTGCAATACCTACCATGTGATTGGTACGCCACTGAAGTCCCTGGTAAAAACGGATGTTGGGAAAGACCACTGATGATAATAACAGGGAAGGTGTACATGGACAACAAATGGGACATAGGAGTGGTTGGCAGCAACATGGTAACAAGAGAAAATATTTCAACTATTGATGGACATAAGCATAGATGTTGGATGACTTGGATCAAGTACTTACCCATGCTCACGTGGATGGAGAAGGATGAAGACCCAATAACAATACTGCCGCTAACTGCGCCTAAGGTATGCTACCAACATAAAGGAGAGGTGGATGTAGGATACAACACCAACTGTGAAAGCATGATGGAGTTACCTGAGGGGGGAGCAGGAACAGCAGTAGTAATGGACCATTACTGGGCCTGTGGAGACAAGGCGTACCACACACTGCCCCCTTTGTGGAATGGTGTATGCACCATAGTGCATGTTAATGTACCATCACTAGTGGTACCCCAGAAGCATGTGAATATGGCGAATTTCCCCAAGATGGATGAAGGGAACAAAAGGAAGAAGAGATCTGCACAGCCCCGGAAAGGGCCAGAGAACAGACGCAACGGCAACAACACTGTCCTCAACAGAAGGAAAAGACAAGGAGAACCTCTGACAGGAAATTTCCTGTGGGGAAGGTCGGAAACAGCACTGACCTCAATTCCGCCGGAACACAGACTATTCAGCAGAGCAGCTATGTTCTTCTCCTCAATAATACATCCTGGACTGCAGGCTTACGCAAACGCAAAATGGCTCCAGATAACTAGGTGGGAACTAATGATGACAATTAACTCTACAGTAAATGGATTCAACGTAATAAAAGAGGAATTGCGAAGAATGGTTGCACTACAGAACAGATATGTACTGGACCTCCTCACAGCAATGGAAGGAGGAGTTTGCGCAAAGATAGGACAATCATGCTGCACATTCATTCCTGCTAACGATGCTGACAATGGTACACTGACGGAAGCTGTATCACAATTGGCCCAGATGCACTCAAAAATGATGGATGAAAGTAAAGGTGTGAAAAAGGATGAGAGCTGGTTTTCAATATTATGGTCATGGATGCCATCTTGGCTGTCAGATGGACTGAAGATTATAGTTGGATGTACTATCTTGGCTGGAGCTACACTGATCATAATAAGATTTTGGAAAGCCCGGAAGGCACGCACCACAGACGAGATGATCGAAATGGTTGGTATACACCTCTTGATGCCAACAGATGGCGGCCAACACACAGGCACAATCATAAAAGAGAGAGAGAAGTTGCGCAACCAGATCATCACCAACCACCTGGACCCACCATCTGTGAAGCTCGAAAACCCAAGAAACCCAAGGAGCTACATAGGGAAATGGGTATACTGCACTCCTGGAGGAACCTGTGAATATATGTATTGGTCATTTGAAGACCATGTTAACCACTATGGACATAAAATATGGAGAGTAAGAGGAGATAAAGAAAAGGATATGTTTGTGGTCGACAAGTCGACCAGAGGGGGGACTGAAGTGGGAGAATGGAAGACCAGGCTCCCGCCCTTCCCCTCTCACGCTTGGCCTAGAGGATCACGGCCTAGACACCCGCCACGAGAGGAGTTTGCCTATCTACCAGACGACCAAATACCCTGGTACAGGAACATACGGATGTGCCCATCTACCTGCCCAGCAGCCCGCCCTGTCCATGCCGACACCTGCGGCACGGATCAACTCGACTAAACCTACACGTCGTTAGAGATGCCATGACGACCTAGCCAACGGTCAGCACACCTGTGCAAACATGCACACCGGACACTCCCACACCAATCTACACAAAGAATATACTCAGTGCTATGACGTAGGCGACAGACATACTCATGAACGTGCATCTTTATTATTTTCCACATAGGCTCTCAAAATGCAGAAACGCAAGACGCATCATGAACTTATCTAAAAAAGCTTGCTCACGCTTCTTCTAAGAACCATGTACCATAATGGAGAATATAACGGAGACATGATACTGAGGATAGAGCAATATGATACCGTAACCTAAAGCGCTCTGCATCAAGCGGTTCCACCTATGCACCAGGCCCAAGTAGGCCGCAAACAAAAGCTTCCATGAACATTGAATGAGCAAGAACTGGGTTGCTGACCCTGCAGAATGAGCCCGGCGAAAGCACACCGCCAAGGGCACGATGTTGCAATCTCGCACGCTGCAAGCCAACGCCAAGGTCGCACCTGCAAGATAAACCAGGCACACAGTAGGAAAAACAATATTAATTATGTTGGATTTTGCCTCAAACACGGTCCCACCTCACGTGACAGAGCCAAACCTGACAAGATGCCAAGCCCAGGAGGAAGGCGACGCCTGAATCCCACGTTTCAAGACACAGGCAGATACAATTAAAAGACTCATTGGACTTCTGCAGCAGTGGGAGTAGTCGACCTCCCAACATATGAATAAATCCTCACATTGTTTACACCTACCCATATTAAAACATTGTTGCAAATTACAGGTGCACCGCGAGCTGGGAACAGCGATAGTCCCAGACTGGGAGGCTCGCGAGCGGACCAATTAGAACATGGGGCTCTTATCACTGACGCCATTAACACTGACCAATCCTCAGAGGTCTTCATGTAACAATTTTCATGTATCAAATTGAAGGGACAGCCCAGGTATACCACCTGACTAACCCTCAACCACTAACACCGTTCTCTATATGTGCGCTATACTAACCCTACCACTCGAGTAACCAATCCAGAGTGGAGATAGGTTTTTTGCTAAACTTTCCAAGTGACGCAAGTAGCGCGTCATACTAAGGTAAAAAGGGCCTGCGAGCCCCACGATTGTGTGTGTGTCAGGAGGGACGCGTACGCTCCTTGACCCATCCCTGCCGTTTGTCTAATAAACAGCAGAGTCACCTTGCTTCTTGCGTGTGTCTCATACTCTATCTCTTTTGGGATATACGGGAGGAGTTGGGGTCTCCCTGCTCGGAGGTCTGCGGACGGCCCGGCCGACCCCGGCAGAATTTCCCCCCGACAGTACCAATCTGTACAATGGATGATGAAACATAGTGTACACAAGTAAACCAATTTGGCATATAGCGTGACATACAATGGACATTGTAAGACCCTTGTCTTCCCTTTTCTTTTCTTTTCTTCTTTTTCTTTTCTTGTTCTTCATTCGTTTAACCAAGGACTGTCTAATTGGTCATTTTAGGTTGAATGTTAATATGAAGAATGTATGTTTTGTGATGTTAAAATGATAAAAGAATAAAATGTGTTATAAAAAAATAATTGCTTAAAACATTGCATTTTATCGCAAAAATCTATATCATTTACAATCAGGTTTGTAAGGTAATACATACATGTATGCCAGTGTAAAAATATGGTTTCATGCTGGTTTTGACTAATAATTGTAGGATTTCCACTGTGAACAAAACATGTCTATGCTGGTTTTGCAAACATATATGCCAGTATTCCCACTCATATTGGCTATGTCCATAATGCCAATAATGCCACTGTAAGAGAACATGTCCATTGTGGTTGTGCCTTTACATGCTAGTTTTAAGTTTGACCACATATTTCACATATCCCCACAACTTTGCCTTGGCTCATTTAATTTCTTTTGTTTTAGTCATACCTTATAAAGTGCAGTCAAGATTATATATATATATTACATGGCCACAGTAGTGGCCATGTAGTTATGGGTAAATTGGTGTTTCCATAGGAAGAGCACTTTTTGGGCGGCTTATAACTTCGCTCCCCCTGGACGAATCCTCACCAAACTTTGCAAAAAAAGTATATGGCCCACTCTGAATTTTTTTGCAAAGTTTGGTGAGGATTCGTCCAGGAAACGTTATAGGGGGGGTCCCAAAACTGTTTTTTTCCCATAGACTGAATGGGAAAAAACTTTGCGCACGGCTACAGCCCGAACCGCTGGACGGATTTACACCAAATTTGCGGCAGGAGCGGCGGCCTGGTCCCGAAAGCGTGCTTTTGCAAATTTGGTGTAAATCCATCCAGTAGTTTTAAACAAAATGACCAAAATGTAAGGCAAAAGAATTAGTGATATCTGTGTTCGCTTCGCGGACGGACTTTCCTGTTCGCTCCACGGACAGCACCCCGATTGGCCCATGGCCTTGCGTCATGTCCGCGGACATGCAACGTATTCGCTGATTGGACGGCGAGGGGCGTGGAGCGCGTCAGATTTTCTGTGGCGCCCGCCATCTTGTATTCGCCGTCGACCGTGTACAGCGCGCTGAAACGTGGATAAAAAATTGTATTTAGTGCCGTGTGTTGGTGTGTAAGAGTGTTTGGGGAGGGTGGGGGAGTATGAGATATGTTCAATGTTTTCTTTTTTATGTGCTAGACGTTTTTGTTGCGTTCGATTTGTCCGCGGAGAACACGGCTGTTCTGACATTTTGTAAATAAACTAAATGCTGGGGTGTTTAGAGGACGGAGTATGTGTCATTTTTGTTCGCAAGGAAGTTAAAAATGAGCTATGAACACTCGCGGTGTACTTAATTGTTCGTAAATACACAAACTGGGGGTGCCCTCAGGACGCTGTCCGTATTGTAATCTGTCTAGTTGAATGTGTTCTAAGAACACTCGCAGTGTCCCGAAATGGTTGCAATTACACAAAATGGGGGTGTTCTGAGAACGTTGTTTGTATTGTTCGTTGTCAGGGTGAAAGTGTTTTAAGACCACTCCTTTTGTCCGCTAATAGTACAATTTCCTATGGGCGTTAACCGACTTTTTGTCGACTAAAGAAATGCTAAATCGGGCTGGTGTTCGCCGACATTATGTGATAATCCTATGACTGGCGCTATTGACCTGGCTGACTTGCTTTTGCGACACTAAATCATATCTCCCGCCCCTAAGCCTCATATTATCAAAGCATTCATATTCCCAGCCTCTCTCCGTGACGTTACATGGTGCGTCATCAAACGCGCCCAGTTCTCTGCAGTCCTAAGTGACTTCGCACAGAACCCGGAAGACAACACATATTATGTCACAACACAGCGCGCCACAATTCGTAATATGAAACAGTGATTTAAAAGCAAACAGCAAGATTGTAAATTTTGTAAAGTACATTTATTTGACATCAAATGTTTAGAGAATATTCAGCAATTTGCATTTGTCTTTGTTGTCGATCCGCAAAAGTTCATGTTGAGGCACACGATGTTCGTTTGCGGTACAGAGGGTGTTAGATCAGCTTACAACTCAGTGCGCCACAATGCGGAATATGAAACTGTGGTTTAAAAGTAAACAGCAGGATTGTACATTTGGTAAAGTACATTTATTTCACATTAAATGTTTAGTGAATATTCAGCGATTTGCTATTGTCTCTGCTGTCGATCAGCAAAAGTTTATTTGGAGCCACGCGTTGTTCCTTTGCGGTAGATAGGCTGTTGGTTTATGATAAAAGCAGTAAATGGTCGCTCTGATAATCGGAAGGTTGCTCCAACAACGAGCCATTAGACCACCCTATTGGTTGGTATGTTGTGTGTAGCCGCTAGTACTGCGTAAGGGCATATTGGTCCTTGGCGATTGTCCCATAAAATGGTGAGGGTCATGAAGTTGCATATTGGGACCTGCACCTGGCAGTTGAAGACCCCATCCGCTGGAGTCTGTAAATCGTGACATAGGCAAAATGGGGCCACATACCTGTTTTAAAAAACATAAATTAGTCTCACCAGCCGATCTTCATTAAAAATCATCATTTTATTTATTAGGGCGTGAAACTATTTGCTATCGAAGATAGTGCAATGGAGTATGTTAATAATAAAATAATAATATTTTCCCATTCATATAGCGCTAAGAACCGTGAGGTATCTAAGCGGTGCTTATTATTAACCACGGTGTGTGGTGCTCATTTATCGACCACGGAAGGATGAAAGGCTGAGTTTGGCCTTGCCGGGATTCGAACTTATGTTAGCAAGCTGTGCACGGATGTCAAAGCGAGCGTTGTACTCGCTGTGCCACTTGACAGGCTACAGCGAAGTGGCACAGCGAGTAGAGTGCTTGACCGCCTATAGACCGGTTAAATTATTTCTATTAAGCCCATCACATCTATTAAGATGTGATGTCATCTTTGATGTCCTGGGTGTTAGTGTTAGCAGTGCACGGTGGCGCGAGTTATGGTTGCTTATGTTACCATAACTGCCGAATTTCAGGGGTTTTTCGGTTTTACTTTGAACCATAACGTCCCTTTAACAAAGTTTTTTCACTGGATTTCATAGGTTTTTAGTAGCGCAACTTAACCATAATGTCTCTTTAACAAAGTTTTTTTTACTGAATTTCATAGGTTTTTAGTAGCGCAACTTAACCATAACGTCCCTTTAACAAAGTTTTTTCACTGAATATATATATATATAAATATATATATATATATATATATATATATATATATATATATATATATATATATATAATATATGTATTCAGTGTTTTCTAGTTTCCATGAAACTTGTTGTCACTGATAATACCTAGATAAAATAAACAGAACTAAAAGGAACACGTTGTGCTTTCCAAAATACAAATCCATTATAAACTATATTCACATTTTCGATATAAACAAAATCACTAGGTTTTTTGCCTCAAAGTTGGGTGAGGGGATTGGACCCAGGCCAGCGAGAGGGGGGGGACAAGGAGCAGGCGTTCCAATGAGTAGAATCTCTGTCTTACTGGCAGTACGGCGGAGATAATTGTCAGAGCACCATGCCTGATTAGCAGTCAGGCAGTCAAGTATGAGGGAGCAGGAGGAGGAGGTAGGGGATGTCAGCTTGAAGGAGAGCTGTGTGTCATCTACATAACACTGGAAATTAAGTGATAAAGTGGAGATCAGGTAGGCCAGAGGAGCCAGGTAGTTGTTGAAGAGCCATGGCAATAGAATTGAGCCCTTTGGGATGCCACAGGTAGAGAGTATGGTGGAGGAAAGAAAAGGACCCATTTGAACTTGGGAAGGTCGGTTTCAAAGAAAGGAGGTAAACCACACCAGTGCCCTGTCCATGATGCCTACGGTATCATTGTAATGGTTTATGAGGATGGAGTTGTTGACAGTGTCAAAGGCAGAAGAGAGATCAAGGAGGATCAGAACAGAGGGAGGGGTTGAAATGAAGGCTGGAGAGTAGGTCTTTACAGGTGTTCAGGAGAGCAGTTTCCATGCCCCTGGCAGCCCCTAAACTGGACTGGTGATCATGGAAGCAGCCGGCCATTTTGGTGTGGAGGGTTAGTTGGCGGATGACCAGTTTTTCCATGATTTTGTCAGAGAAAGGGGTGATGGAAATAGGGTGATAGTTAGCGGGGTAAGAAGGGTCAGCAGATGGCTTTTTGAGGAGAGGGTGCACAAGAGGTGCTTTACGTGTTGGGGGAAGGAGCCAGTGGCAAATGAGTCACCGCAGAGGTACGCCACTGCTGGTCCAAGAGAGGCAATGTTGTTCTTGATGGTTCCAGAGGAGCAGGGGAGAACCTGTTTAGAGTAGACTTTTCATACAGCGGACAACTCTAAAGATCACATTTGGCACAATGGGAGAGAAAGAGGAGCGTATAGGAAGAGGGGGAACAAGGGAGGCAAGCGAGAGGGTGAGGAGGTGGAGCTGAAAATCAGAAGACAGAGAGGACAGGATGTCCAACGTTATGGAGGAGAAGTGGGCAGCCTGAGCAGAGGTCCTGGGATGGGAGGGGAAGAGGAGACTACAGTAGGATTGGCAAGTTCCTTGCAGATTTCAAAGAGTTCAGCCGTGCTGTTAGTGGCTCCAGAGATACGGGCTTAGACATGAGCCCTCTTCTTGAAGCAAATGGAGAGACAATATTGCCTTTGGAGTAGGTGGCAGGCCAGTTTGTCAGAGGCTCATGCCACTTTGCACTTGCATTTCAAAGCAGCCAAAGTCAGAGTCATACCAAGAGTTGCATTTGGAGGCAGGCTTCATGCAAATCCTCATGACAGGGGCAAAGATGTCCAGGGAGTTGGAGAAAGAGAGGTGGAGGTTAGCAAGAACAGAGTCAGAGGGAGAGTCCAATGTGGGGGCAGAGGAGGGATGAAGGAAGAGGCACATGCAGGGACTCGCACATGCTTCATCTGTCAAATGACAGAGAAGAAGACTGGCAGTGCTGGTGGAGGCGTCCGAGGACAGGGAAGGTCAAGGAAGAGAGGAGAGAGTGGTCAGACCAGGAGAGAGAAGATATAAGTAGTTTATTCCTCAATTAATCCCCCCAGGGACTTTTCATTTCCTGTTGAGGTGGAGTAGGGCCACGGAATGGAATATATGTTTCTGCCGTGTATTCCTCCTCTGCCTTCAAATACATTTTGGTTCATGCAACCTCCGATTCTGTTCTTAAGTCAAGCTAAAAATAGGCGGATTCCATTAGAATCCACTGTAAATTCAATTTACAGAGCATCAAGCAAAATGTACACCTTATGCAAAATGAAGTGCAAAAATAAGGCATAAAGGCAAACGTGACTATATTTGCTATCTGCTTTTGCAACTAATTTATATTGCATTGCGTGGACCCAGAGGCATGAAAGTGCTGATTTTGGTGGTCCCCTTCATGCAATTAGCACTCATTATAGAATAAAGTGCATAATGTCAGTTTCTGATTATATGCAGGACATACCGAAGCTCACTTTAATTTGAGAGGTTAGGAGATCTAAGACTAGCATGCTGTAACAATAGGAGTGAAGCAACAACTGAATGCTCACTTCTGTGTTGGTCCTTCGTTTCTTTCGAGTGCTGCTGCATGAAATATAAGGACACAGCATGCGTTTATGTAAGTCCTTCATTTTGTGTGGCAGCCATGTTACAGTGACTGAAAAATAAGAATGAAAGAAGCCTCAGTACAGGTGTACATGTCTTTAGCATTGTATCCGTGATAATCCCACACTTCAGTCGTCCGTGGCTGCCATGTGTTAGGGCTGCACGGCCAGAGCTCATAAAAAACACACTACACACAGTTGGAGTGTCACTGTGCACTGCTCCCTCTATCATCACGTGGCACTCTGAGTCTGGTACAACACCACACTCCTCCCAAACTTCTATTTATATAAAATAACAATAGGAAACTCTTCAAAAGTGGTGTGAAATCACCAACAGTATGATTCTTCAACGTTCATTTGCTTGTTTTAGGTTCTCACAGCCGTATTTCTTGGCAATGGTAAATCCCGCCCAGCACGAACCCTCGTAGTCGGGATGAGGGTCGTGGCCACTCCCTCGGCGCATATCGGGTTCTTCTCACTATCTCTGGTATCTCTGGCAGACTCGCTTTGCGACTGGGACTCGTCCTTTGACTAGGAGTGTTCGCTCATGGCGCCTACTTTCTCTGTGTCTCCTGGAGTTTCATCTTCTCTATTGGGGTCTCTCCGTTGCTGGACAGCTGTTGTACTTTCCTCAGGCAATTCTGTTGTAATTTCCTTCCACATCTGCGGGGGCACTTTGTGGGAATGTGATATGTTGAGAGTGATGGTTTCTGACTCAGCGGGTGCTGTCACCATGCTATGTTTGGTTTCAACCATCGTCCATGGACGAGACTTGTAAAGCATTGTCATTTTCTTGGGCGGGGGCACCTGTTTTGACCAGCACCATTTCTCCGACATGTAATTCTCTGTATTGAGCTTGTCGGGTGTTGCTCTCTCATTGTGTTGTTGTCGGTTCCTTTCTACTTGTTCAATCTCTACATGGGGTGCTACCCAGTTGGGGTGAAGTGGAAGCTCTGTCTGGATCAGCACTGTGAAACTCAGAGCTGCTGGTCTTAGTTGCGGTGCTGTGTGGGGGGTCTTGCGATATAAGTGCAAAAACTGATACACTGCTGGGAGCCAGGGCTGTTGTTGGTCTTTTGCAATCCATATCGTCTCATTAAGAGAGCCCATGAATCTTTCAGCATCCCCGTTTGCTTGTGGCCAACACAGGGTGATCTTCCAGTGCCATACATTTAGGTTCTCAAGGAGGTGTTGTAGTTCTCGACTGGTGAACGGGGGGCGTTGTCACTCTTGAGGTTCTTTGGCAAACCATGGGTGGCGAAAATAGTTTCTAGTGCTGTTATGGTTGTTCCTGCATCTGTGGATTTTACCGGCTCCACTTCTGAGTACCTGCTGAATTCGTCAATTGCAACCAGAGGGTATCCCTCATTCGCGATGGTGCAAAAATCCACACTTCCTGACTCCCATCTCTGCTGACACCTGGGGGTGTTGGCAATGGGTTCTGGTGTGGTGCTGGATGCCGTGGTGAGGACTGGCAAGCCTCAATCAGGTTGATCACTCTCTGTTGTATGCAGGGCATCCAGATCTGTGACTTTAGGTAAATGTCTGAATTTTAACCATCCTTTGGTATCACTCCTGGGCAAGCCTCATGGCCCGTTCCTCCAGTGTTGCTGTTAGGATGATTCAATGCCCTCTTGGGACGATGCCTCATTGGGAGATTGTTCATTCCGTGTGGATGCCAAACAGGGCTTTGACTTTTTCCTGAGCTGTGGCTGTTCGGCACGATGCTCCCATTAGCAAGTTCTTCCAATCTCCTGATTGTTTTTACTCATTGGAGGCCCTGGTCTTGTTCCGTTTCTTCAATTATTTCCGCAATTGTCATTGTGTTTAGCCAAGCACATGCTAATACATGGCATACATGCACTTCAGTTTCCTGTGCATGCTCTTCTTCTTAGTGGGTCACCGGCCGAGTGTGTCGTGACAAATAGCACTCTGGGTTGTCAGATCCTGCCCGAAACAGGACATCTATGTCGAATGGCTGTAGTTGCGGCATCCATTTCTCCATCAGGGCTGGCAGGTGGGGCGCTGGTCATTGGAAGATGGGTTTCAGGGGTTGGCTTAGTAGGTAGACTTGGAAGTGACGGCACCCCCAAAGGATCTCTAAGGCCTCCTTCTCAATGTGTGGATAGTTCTGCTCGACTTTTGTGAACACTCAACTAGCAAAGGTAATGGGGTATGTGTTGTCATTCGAGTCAACCTAGGTTAGTACGTCTCCAAGGCCAACGGGGCTGGCATCTACCAGAAGTTTGGTGCTCCTTGTAATATCAAAAAAAGCAAACTTTGCCTTCTTTGTGAGTGAGTCTTTGATTTATTGGAATGTTTTTTTCTGGGTCTTCTCCCCATTCCCTTGGCATTTCCTTTTTTGTGATTGTTCTCAGTGAGCTGCTATGGTGCAAAGGTCTGGGATGAACCTAGCGGAGTATGTTGCCTTTCCCAGAAAACTCCTAATGTCCGATACCGTGGTGGGAGCTTTGGGTGTTTGGATATCATCACTTTTCGCCAGGATTGGGGATATGCTTTGGCATTGAAGACAGCCAAAAAACACCAGTTCTTTCTTGCTGACATTCCTCTGCATGCAAAGTAAGGACAGACTCTTCTAGTCATTGTAGAAGGGTGCTAAAGCAGGTGTTGTGTTCCTATTAGGTTTGTTCCGTATACCAAGATGTCATTGCTGACGTTGGTGGTGCCAGCTAACCCCTGTATTACCCACTGGATTTCATTCTGGAATATCTCAGCTGCAGAGGATATCCCGCAATTGAGTCTGCAATATCTCTGGAGGCCGAAGTGTGACGAAAATGCTGTGATACTTCTGTATACTTGTGCTAGGCGTATTTGATGATAACCTGAGTGTGGGTCGAGCTTGATAAAGACAGTGGCACCAGTCAGGTCCACTATCAGTTCATCAATCGTTGGTGTGTGTCGCTCGCGGCTTATGGCGGCATTTGGTAGCCTCATATCAATACAAAAGCGCACAGCATTGGGTTGTTTAGGCTTCTGGCTGCCACGTGTTAGGGTTGCATGGCTGAAGCTCATAAGAAAGACCCTACACGAAGTTGGAGTCTCACTGAGTACTGTCCCATTTCCAGCGCCCTTTTATCATTCTTATCTCCTCCCCTTCCTCCTCGTGTCACGTGGAACGGGCTCCCCCTCTCAGCCTGCGTCACTGTGAGTCTGGTACAAAACTAGCCCTTAAACTCTAAATGACATAATCATTTGTCCGAAGGAAATGGGTACAAGCCTATATTCATGTGTGTGCTCCTCCAGTGGCTGTGGTGGTGAGCACAGTGAACTGCTACTTCACCACATACCTTTGACAAGAGGTGACTGTGGTTGGGGATCAGACAAACGGTTAGAATAGAGTGCTAATCAGATGTATACCGATGACGTTCTTGTTTATCCAATAGGCTCATTCACCGAAAAAGTGTGTAATGCCTCAAAATACATACATGGCATTGAGGAAGAACATTCAAGCCTATGGATTTCAGGTGAACGCGGCCTATTGGCCAGAAAACCCTTTTATTCGATGTGTGTCCCCCCAGATTTCATGAAAGAAAGTTAACATTTCTCCTGTCGGCAGACACGTTGACAGCAGCTCTACTCCTCCTGCCTGCCCCCCCTGCATTCACGGGCCCTCTCCCTCTAACTCACCCAACTTGCAAAAAAACTCTCCCTAGCCACTCTCTGCAGCTTAAGTAGACTAGGAAACTTAAATTCACTTTTCGCAACATGGCTTGGTGTTTCCATCCGCAGCACGTGGTTTTCGTAGATGCATTGTTCAGTCACATTCATCTTGTTCGGTGCAGGGAAACTGTATGCCTCAAATGCGCTAAATTGATCCGAGGGTGTCATCAACAGTTTAGACAACATGGTCACAGCCTTAGGCCCTCTCAGGCCCTGGAAATACATAGCCACATATTGCACATTGTGAGCAAGCCCAACCCCTTTCCCGTAAGAGCATTTAGAAATAAAGTAGGCCACCACACAAAAGAGGCCCACCGAGAAATCTCCATAGGTCCCTGTAGGCCAGTCCACCCCTGGGCCATCTCTGAATTTGAAATGGAGGTACCGTGATAACAGAGTGATGAGTAGCCCCTTACTCGCACCATGTAGCCCGCGCAGCCTCGCTTATTAGCATGCCACTACTCTGATCCAACAGTGAATGCCTTCTACAATAGTCTATTCATGCATTCGACCATTTGCCTCAGGATGTTACAGATATACAGCTATGCTTCATGCTTGCAGAACATCTTCTGCATTTCGCTGGGTACAGGTTGCACCCCCTTAGCACTACCAGATTTGCCCGCTCCACCCACTTGCCACACTAATTCACAAAGACTATGGCAAACATTAATATTAAATCTATTTTAAATTGTGGAAAGATGCAATAGCGCGCATGGCTAACTTAACCTTTGGCTTCGTATGGCATTTAATGAGTTTATCGACCACCTATATTGTACAACATGATCTAATCCATTAGTGACTTGCAGCCACCAAAATCTCTTGCTTATTCTGTGCTTTGTTAAATTTTACCCATAAATGCCCTCATACACTTGTAATAACCTCCTGTCTCTCAATCTCGAGGGTGGCACTAACACATCACTATAAACTAAAAAGTCATAGCCCGTGGACAATTCCCGAGCCAATATTTAAGACCTCTATATGATCCCTTTAAATTGCATTTTACGGTTACCCTCTGTTCATGTGCATGCCACTTCCCCTCAGGCTTCATCATTTTGACGTACCACCTTCCATTCCTAATACAATATTTGGGTGTTGTGTCTGCGCCAACCATATTTCCAGAAAAGAATTAAACTCCTCCAAAGATCATTTCAAGCCATACGATTATGCCAATATGTGTTTCGAGCATTGTGCACTTCTTCAGGGATTCAGATCATTCGTGTATACACAAACCTCTTCTTGTTTCACTGAATGTAGTGGTGAATTCCTCCATAATGTATGTTATATTCCCCCGCTGATCCCACACCATATTTGATACCATCTCAGAGACGAAATAGCTCACCATCCATTCATTATTCACTATAGGGAGGGAAATTCCATCAATATCATCAGATGTAATTGACTTCAATTGTGGCATCTGTTTAAAAATTGCCAGAACTTTGGTCCTGTTGAGCCTAGATGAATCGTTGTTTTGGTTTGTTGACTCCCACCCCAATATTTTTGAGGGGCACCGTACTGACCCGTCCACTTACTGAGTGTTGGCGGGAGATCGCATTGTCCCCAAGCTTTCCACCGAGCCTAGTTTATTAGCAGCCCTAAGGGGACCAGTTGAAGGAACCTCTGCCTCCACTCCAGAGGGATTAATACAAGGCCTATAGGCCCAGTCCCCACACCCTCCAATTCTGTGGTCGGACTAGCCACAGTCACCCGAGCATATGATATGTTCGTGATCTTCCCAAATGAGGTTATCTTAGTTTGCTTAGTGTGAGGCCAATCCAGGGATCTATCATCAGGCCTCGTAAGATCAGAGACATTAGCCCGGGGTCGAGTTACTTGAGCCCCAGTACTATATTTATTAAGCTGGTACTCATGACATTTTTCCATAGCCCCATCCGCTTTTTCACCAGTGCTGCCAGTCAGCTTATCTACCATCCTGTCCAGTGTAGGTATTTGAGGATTCCTTACCGGGTGAGTCCTCATCCCCTTGGCGATAGCATCCCCCCACAGGGTTCACACTCCCCTTCTAAATACTATGACTCAACTCAGGCTCCTGGTCAGTCAGCCCAGCTACTTTAGACAGTTGATATATTCCTTTAAGAGAGGCATTACGCACACTTAGCTTGGGAGTTGCCATGTTTTTTCTTTTCATTTGATGATTCTTTTTCTGTGTTTCCTTTCCCTTTGATAATGAGGAACTCACTATTCAATACAGCGGTTGCCTCTTGTTCCACCTTGTCAGACATAGCATCTGTCAACACCTTTGTGCTCTGGGGTACACCTGCCTGTTCTTCCAGCCTGGCAGCTGCCTCTATTAAATCAGTGGGACTAGTAGGTGAAGCCGAGAGCACAAAGGAAAATGGGAGCACACAGACCTGCATCCACCACTTTATTAGATTCAGGCAACTCCCCATTAGCCCTCAGCACAGCTCTACCACCTTCCACCCTTAAAATCTGCACCATTTCCCCTCTAGATAGGCCTCAGCACAGCTCTACCACCTTCCACCCTTAAAATCTGCACCATTTCCCCTCTAGATAGGATGTCATGTAGAGAGCACACCCTTTCCTCCAACTTAGTCATTTTTTGTGTATTCCCCATCACTATGGCCCTCATTACGACCCAGGCGGTAAGTTACCGCCTGGGCCGTGACTTTACCACCATGGCGTAAACTACGTTTACGCCATGGTGGTTGGCGGACTTACCGCCCCATTCCGACCTTGGCGGGGCGGTAAGTCCCCAATCCCCATTTACCCTTCCCCATTCCCATTTTTGCCCCATAGGGCATAATGGGAGTGGGGAAGGCGTTAATTACGCCACCGTAAATTACGGTGGCGTAATTAACTCCATGGTCCCTTAGCGCCATGGATCTTAACGGCTGCAAAAAGCAGCCTTTAAGATCTCCATGGCGCTAAGGGACCTCGTACTCAGGCGGTAAGGGTCGGCGCTGTTTACGGCGCCGTAAACCCCTTACCGCCTGAGTTGTAATGAGGGCCTATATCTTTTATCCACGCCGTGTCCTCCTTAGGTATCACAAGACCTTTGGCAAAAACTTTCCAGGTAAGCCATGCGATTCATCAAGTTGTTAAATGCCGACTGTTGACCCACTAAAATCCCCCCTATATTTTTGTGGGTGTCTGCCAAGGTCTTTATTGCAAGATTTACACTAATTTGAAGGTTGGCTAACAGAGAAGGCTCCAAATCCTGTGTTTGAGAGCCCAAATGTCCACTCACAATCAACTGATCTTCATTAGCTGTTGTGGGGTTGATCATGTCTATGGGGTCGAAGTTGAGAGCAGGAGTCTGGTAACTTTCCATAGGAGTCTTTAAGGCCCTTGTTTTTGTAGAGAGAGAGAGGATAACCCCAGTTCAGAGTTGCCAATTTGTTGACTTTCCATTATGTCAGGACGCATTTCCAAGCAGTCTAAACCAGTTAGGCACAGAGGGGCCATGTAAGTCGTCACTGTTAGCAGCAGTAGAATGGGTCCAAAGTACGTTTGTTTACCTCAGTATTTAGGTCCAAAGTACGTTTGTTTACCTCAGTCTTTAATGCCCCTAAATTGGGCATAGGGTAATTTACTGCATTCCCACGTAAAACACTGTCTCCAGAATTTTTACCCTTTGCTTAACGATGTCAGATCCTCCTGTATAGAAGCCATTTCTAGATTGGTAATATCTCTGAGTAGGCCGTTGTTTGCAGATGAGAGTATATGGAATAAATCCTCTAATAACTTGCGGTCATAACATGCATAACATGGCCCAGGGCCAACACCAACTCCCAGATTAAACTCAAGAGCAGATTGTACGGGTGGCTATTGAATAAGTGGGTCCTACAGACTTATGGTGCACTTTAGAAAAATCTCCAAACACAAAGATGGACGGGTTCACATCAGAATCATGGTCTTAGTTTTATGAATAATGTGTTGGTCATGTGTTTTAATTCTACCCAAATGTAACTGATGTGGTGTAGAGTCGTGAAATCATGCGATCTTCCTTGAGATCATATCTGGGGGAGCGGAGGTAGACTCCCTTTGGGCCCCTAGATTGGTCAATATACATTTCATCAGCCCCACATCAGAAATTCCCCAGAAAGAAAAACCTGTCTTTTCTTTGTTAGAGAGCCAGAGGTTAAATCCTCCATTGTCACCAAGCCCACCTCAGTGGGCCCAGGGGGTGCCACTATCTCCTCACTTCAGACACACCCAGAGATCAGTTTGGAAAAGCCAAACCCACTCCTTAGATTCGGCATCACACTTGTCACTTGTGCCGATTTCACTGGATGAAAAAGTTAAGACTGTCCGCCCGAGTCGGCCTAAGCAGTACAGCAGAAATGTATCTTCCCAAAAAAGAAGACAATGTGTCTCGTATCCGTAAGGCAGCCCCCCATTAATTATGAGCACAAGAACAACATTGGGAGAGAGGAGCACCACCCCTATCAAGGTGAGACAATGATCAAGCAATTGCAATTGCTGAACAGACAACACTCCCCGCACTCCTCCCCCTCACCAGAAGATTCATGCAGGGTGCAGTGAGTAGCCGAAAGGAGAGAGCTACTGGGAAAGGAGAGGGGAGGCCACCTTGCACCAAGAATTGAGCGGGGTGCAGTCTGCACTCACCGGCTTACTACCTGGGCTCACTGGGCTCACCCCTATAGTCTTCCCTGCTCACGCTTCGGTCCTTTTTTGTTTTTCTTTTTTTTTACCTGACCCCAGAACTACAGGGAGATTCGTGGCAAGCCGCCACCAGCCTCTGGCCTCACTCCTAGGTCCTCTAACCTCACTAGACTTGCTTGGTTCGTGGGGGTCACGAAGTTCTTTGTCCGACAGCGGCGGCATCAAGCGGCAGTAAACGGCAGGCAGGAGAGCTTGAGGAGTTAGAGAAAAGGACCTACAAATGCGCAAAGACATGTCAAACTGCACTGCTTCAGGAACGAACAGTCAAGCAGCCGCTTCAGGCACAAACCCATTCTACAGTGTTACTTCTGTGATATTCTAGTCTGTATTTATGTTGGAATTAACCATCTAATTCAATATTTTGCTAAAGCCTCGTTTGTTCCCTCCTGTGGACAGTTGTCTATGCCAGTATTCTTTGTCCCATGGTTCATATGCTCCATGCTCTGCACTGCATGTTCACCGGTATATGCGTCATTGACCTCCGCGCAGGCATCCACACACTCCACCTCATCCCCTCCATGGACTCACCATGCTGTGATATTAAATCTGACAGGCAATTCGGGGGTACATTGCATCGCTCTGTTTCACGCTGTAAAATGAAATTGTACTCAGGTATTCCAGCTGCCAACCTTGCCAGCCTGGCTGACGCATTGTCACATACCGAATTGCACATTAATGGATTATAGTTTGGATGAATGATGAAAGCTGTGCACCAAATATAGTCCTTAAAGTGCTCCACACCCTGAGTATGTTTTTCACAATGGCACCCAGGACACCATACCGCTCTCAATGCATATGGCACTGCCCTTTCAGGAAAATCCCCCTTTAGTGTAAGTTCAGTGCCGAGTGCATATCTACAGACATGCACAATAAAAGTGCACTGCACCTTAAGAATAAAAGATTGCACAGTTGGAGGTTATGCAATAGATCTTCTCGAAACATTAATTCTTTCATACTTAACTTACATTTGCACCAGGGAAGGGTGAGGAAACCAATCAGTTGGCTGGAACAGCAAGCGAGAAAGCACATTCCCCGCTGGCTGTTCCAGCCACCCGAGGCCCTTCCCCAGGTGGCGCTTTCATTTCCCTTTTCTTTTTGATGAGGGGCGGCAACCAGGAGGATCTCATTGTTTCCTCCCCACCCCCCCCAAACACCACATTACCCTTCCGGCACCCCCCACTTACCTAACACTCTGGTCCCTGAGCTCCTCCCGTCCAGCCGCCACCACTGAAATAGAAAAGGGACCAGGTCCCTTTTCGGATGACAATGGCCATTTTGGAACATACTTTCCATTGCTACAGTCATTCGAAAAGGGACTTAGCCCCTTTTCCATTTCAATGGTGACGGCCATTTAATTTTTTTTTTATCTCCAACGGCAGATGGCCTCGTGCTGAGCTGATCTTCCATCAGAAGGAAAAATACATAAACCTATTCACACCCTGTTAAATCCTGGGTACGAATAGCTTTTACGCCCCGGGTTGAGGGCAGACATGCACTTTAACGGCCCACGGACCGAGCTGAGCCCCGAACTTCGCTCGGGCCTACCAAAGCTCGGGCTGGTAGGCTGGTAAACTGGGCTGACTCCCTGTTGCTCCGATATGTTGCCTGGAGTTATAGCTCTGGTGACTTGAATGCGATGTGTCATTTCATGGAGGAGATTTGTTAATTTTCTCTGTGTCCGTTTGCTCAAATCCTTCTAGAACACTTCACTAATTACTGCTGCTACTCGGGTAGACGCTGTGGCCTCTCCTGTCCTTAGAACTCAAGTTTACATTCCTTGTGCCTCTGCCTCTCTTCTAGTTGACTCAGTCTTGTCGTTCATGACTGGCATGTTATAGCCACCCATCGGTGTTTCAACAAGTCCTCTGGGGATGTGGGTAAACGTGTTGGTTCTTTGGGCATTACTAGTATCGAGGATGATGAGGGTTTAGAGCAATGGGCAGCATTCTTGATCACAGTGAGTGGATGTCACCGAGTATAGGCAGCACATATCGGTCGATATAGTAACATGGACAGGTATAGGCAGGTGACAGTACACTCTGACCCATGGATCTTGCCATTGAGGCTGAAAGAACCCATAAGGAGAGGGAAGAAGAATCCCTGAAAAGCAAACTTCTCTCCAGTCTGCAGTCACCTTCCCCTGAGGAATCCCGGAGATCCAGCTGTTAAATTGTGTCCTTGCCTTTCCTTCAGTCATCAGCCCTGTGCCTTTTTCACACCGTACCTCCTTGCAAATGGACCCTGCCCTGTTACACAATCCCTGGACACCACGCTGCCGGCTATGGAGAAGGATTCCCTAGGAACCGTCCTGGAAGGCTGTCCAATGACAGGCAATTCAAAGGCTAGGCCAAAAAAGTTGACCCCATCCCACAGGTACACTTGGGAAAAACAGGAAAGATACAATAAAAGTAGCCTGTGCCTGGACCCAAAATGACAAGGGGGGC
The DNA here is from genome assembly GCF_040938575.1 of Ambystoma mexicanum. NCBI lineage: Eukaryota > Metazoa > Chordata > Amphibia > Caudata > Ambystomatidae > Ambystoma > Ambystoma mexicanum. The sequence continues at coordinate 378,168,828 of NC_090921.1, read as the reverse complement.
TCGACCTTTCTTCCAAGGACTCTACGTGTATTATTAAGACATGAAGCTCAGAAAATGTAATTTCATTGCCACCAATTCTGGGCAAGATGCAGATAATGATGATTTCACAATAGCGAGCAGGCATGTCAACCTGATCGGTCCATGCCGAATCTGACCCCTACTCGCCTACCCTCATACTCTTCACATCGCTGGCTACGATGCTCCCTGTGAGGCTCACAGATACCTGACATATGCGTCACCTGCTTGCAGTCACCGGTGGTTCTCTTCTCCTTCCCGGGCCTATCCTGGTCCAGACCTCAGTTGCTTTGTTTCCTGCCTCCTCCTGGAGGGTGCCACTCTGCCACCTCAAAGCTAATCTACTTGCATCAAACCCCAAGGGCACATTCTCTAACTACCATTGGCCAGTTCTGGTCCTTTACCAGTGATCCTCCTGCACACAATTGCCAATGTGAGCAGATCTGAAAAGCAGCACTGGGATATCTCCCCAACCTCTAGCAGTGGGGGTCCCGGGGAAGGACTCTCATCGCAGATAGCTACTCGGCCCCTGAAACAGTGCAAAGTGGTCACCAAGTCTACAAGAGCAGATCAGCCAAATAGCCGGGCAGGTCCCGGCTCAGTGATTTCTCAGGTGAGAAATTGCAATGACAGACACGGCACGCTAACTGCTGAAGCAGCAAACTGCAGGCATTTCTCTTGCAGTTACGCGATCATGAATCCTTGCGGGACCTAGCTCAAGAGCCGAAACCAATCCATGAAAAGCCAAGGAAAGACGATTTGCATAAGGTTCATTACTTCAAAGTAGTTAAAAGGCAGTGCTTCCAATGGGTTGTAAGGCCATCTTCCCTGGCATACCTTCTGGGGACAGTCTTATGACCAGAGCTTATTCAGCAAAAGATCAATTTAGGTGCACTCGTGAGTAAAGTACCTTGATTAAGTACTGCTTGGCCCGCTGGAGAACGCTGATTTATTACTTGTTTCAACCCAGGCTTACGTTGGATGTGGATTGCTATTTGTGAGGACAAGGTGAATTTGATGCGGTGACCACATGGTGAAGCTTCGTGTCAAGTATCAAGTATCAAGTATTTTACACGTGTTTGTTTTTGGTTGCAGAATCACTCAAACAGCTTTGACACGCCCTCTGTTGATCCCGCCTGTTGACTTTTCTATTTCACGAGCCTGCTCGCGCACCGGTGCGTGCGCACTTGACTTGTGAGTAAACTACCTTGATTAAGTACCGCTTGGCCCGCTCAGTCTGCGGAGCAGTGGAGACGCGGGTAGTTACCTTTACTTTTTCATTTATATCTTGAGTGGTTATTGAGTTTGTGTGTTGCGTAACTTCATGGTCTTCAAACCCTATTCCTTGAAAACGTGTATGCCGACTTACCTCCAGTGTTCAACTAAAATGGCGTTGAACAGTGAGACAAATGGCATGCGATCCTCGCATAAATCCATCACCCTTACTCTGATAACAATTGCTAGAGGCTCCAGCAGAGAGTCTATCTCCTCCGGTGTTAGGTCTGCACACAGAGTGACGCATTTAAATTCACAATGCCCTTCTCTTTTAGGAAAACAACAGTATGGCAATGTTGCACATCAACTAAGGGGCAGATGAGGGGTTAATAAAATCACTTCAGAAAGCGCGAGTTGCCCCCCTACACATTACTCCTATGCCGCAATTGATATCTGATTGTACCATTTTACATGCAGAGGAGGATGGTGCCACGGTCTTACCAACCATGATGATTTCACCGGTGAGATTAAATAATTCTGTAATTACTAACAGATCTGATGCTGACATTTCTATTTATGCCAGCCAGTGCGAATCGACGATTTCAATATACAGCTATTGCACTTTACGCCAGGAAAGAGGTTCCATAGACTCTTCAATCCAGGCTGTTTCATCATTGTATGCTCATCATGCCCCGCGACATTGCAATAAGTTTCCTGAACAAGATCACAGACATCCGCAATTAGCTATGATATAGCCTTCCATATCTGCTATCAATACCACCTTGATGAGCTTATTTGAGCTATTTGAGACGTTAGATGCTAAAGTAACAAGACAAGCAGAGCAACTTGAAACCTTAGTACAGTGGATGACTTGTAATTTCAAGAGTCATCCGAATGCGACGACCATCATGCCTGCGTTGTCTATGCCCCCAGCTAAGACTGCCTTAAGCACTAATGTAAACATGCCAGTGGTTTTGGAACTACCATCGTCATTTCCTGCTTTTGAGCGGATAATGGGCCTCATTACGACGTGGTTTTACCAGGCGTTAAGGACGGGACCCGCAAAGGGACTTTGGTGCTAATAACGGTACCGCAATTTGCAGTACCGTTATTAGCACCTTCCCCATTCCCATTGAGCCCTATGGGGGCCCAAATGGGAATGGGGAAGGGCCCTGGTGAATGGGGAATTACCGCCCCCGCCAACCTTGGAATGGGGTGGTAATAGCTCCATTCACCAGGGCGGAGTTGGTATGAGTTTGGAGGCAGCCATGGCGCTAATAGCGCCATGGTTACCTCCAACTCGTAATGACCCCCAATCTCTCCAATTGTTGAATCAAGAGGACCTATCCTTGAACAGTCACTTGATGTGTTTTGGATTAGCATCGACCGCACCGGGGCATCTTTATTAGGCTCTCGGGCACGTGTAGCACGTGAGGAAAAGCCAAATGATGCCACGGCGGCGTGTTCTGAGTTAAACGAAGCTCACAAAAAGCAACAGAGGAAAATAAAATTCATTGATGAAGTCCGTCATAAAAAAAACTAAAAACATGACTGCTCCAAAAAATACAAAGAATTCTTTGACCACCTTTTTTAAAGCAATTTCAGCTGCCCAAAAGCATACTGGGCAAGCTGAACTCACAACTGAGTCACCATGTGAATTTGAGGTTCATAAGACAGAATTGAGCATTCAAAACAAGGATGATGCCAGTGTGCAACAACATAAGAGAAAATATGGTATCTGTAGCTCAGATTCTTTAGTTTGCAGTGGCACTATCCATTCTCCATTAGCGTATTCACCATTGAATAAACCTTTACAAGTGATAGAGCAATCAGCACAAAAAAAAGTAACTGTGAAGCCGCCTTCTGGAGTTGAGATGGAGAATGCGCTGAAAATGTAAACCAATCTGAAGCAAGTGAATCCAATGGTTTCTGAGCCAACATTATCAATGGTTAGTATTAAAATGGCTGTGGACGCATATTTAGAAAAACAACTAGCCTCGCTAATCCCGAACATCTCTTCCCATGTGGCAATATCTGTACCTAGTGCACCTCAACCTGATAGGTTGTTAAGGCAAGTATTCAGCACTGCTGATACAGAAGACACGAGTGCACATAATTCAGCTGTACAGAATCCAGCCGAGCTAACCACAGGCATTCATGTCGGTGCCGGACTTGACATGACAAAACTAATGCATCACGATAGAGCCTTTACTCGAGGTAGCATCTCGAAACACAATTCCACCGGTCATTCTCTAATTATGAAGTGTCGTGAAAGACCTTAATAGAAGAAGCGTACTAAATATCTTCAACGAAGTGGTAGAATTAGAGGATATTACCACAGGAGATATTGATCAGGTAGAATGTGTGTCAGATCAGAAATATGCAATAGTGAGACTGTGGATCCTGTCCGGAGAGGTATTAAACACTATTTGGGAAGCGAAAATGGCGCTATTCAATATGGGCTTTCTTAAAGCCCAAGATCCGGAACGTACAAGAAGTTATGATGAGCATTTTGGAGTTAAATCAATCCCTCATGTAACTGGGTCATACGATCAGGCTTGCATATATCCCTCCTCGAGATCGTATTCTACTTAGCTAGTTGGAACACACAGGGTCATTCACATTTACAGACATCACTAGCCAAATTCAACAAACCATTTGACATCATAAGGTTACAGGAAACTTGGCTTTTGTCACCTCCAGTATGGGATAATTATGAAGTATCCTTATTACCTGCCATTGTTGCAGACAAGGGAAGACCATCTTCTGGCCTTCTGGTGGCAGTAAAAATGGGTTTGGGTTTTGTTGTTGAACCTTGGCTGTCATATGGATCCTTCCTACAGCTTGTCAAACTTGTGTGTTCTCAGGGTCATATACCTTTGCTAAACATCTATTGTAACCCTGTTGCTTTAACTAATGAAGTATTTTATAGAGAATTATCCGAAATGATGGACACGATTATCATGACCCCTAACATTGCAGCCACCATTGTGGCAGGAGATCTTAATATTGATTGCCTGAACACAAAGACTTGTCGTTCATCTGAGGAAGGGCAGAGATGGATCAGCTTTATGCATGATAGAATTGTTCCTATGCTCAATGGTGCTGTTTGTGGCAACATTCCAGCCCAATCTACGTGGTGGAGGGAAGCTTCGTCCAGCATCATTGACTAGATATTTGTTGATAAGAATCTTTTATTGAAAGTTCAAGCATTTGAAATAATAAACCAACAATATAGTGATCATAATTTACTATCACTAAAGGTTGATTGGATGAACACTGAAGAGTCATCTAGCAGTGAATGGCATAAACAGACACTAGTAGTAAACAATGCCAGAACCCTGTTTTCTTGGACTGTACCTAAATTGTTTGCCTTTAAGGAAATAATCAATAATAACTCTCATGATCATTTATCAGTACAATACACCACTCTTTTGTCTCATTTCAAGAACTCAATTATAGCTACGGGTAGAGAAGTGACTACACACGTACATACTTTTCATCCGGCTGTACGAACTAGACAGGCCAACTATCGCAAGGAAAGAAACTCATTTTACAATCAGCCAATATGAATCAACATTTTTCATTGAAATCAGCGAAATATAGCTATCAAAATTGGATACTTGCAGGCAAATCCCTTCTGTTTCAACAGGACAGCGGGGCTATGCTTAAGGCAGTAGCCTCTGAGAACTCCGCAGAAACATGAGCATTGCTTAACAACCGTAGCTCCTATTGTCAAGCTGAAGCACAGGCTAATGGGGTGCAAGAACAACAGTGGACTAATCACTTCACAGAACTATATGTGGACAAACGGTTCAATACGTATATACAAACCTCCAAGTAAATCCATGTGGCTAGTGGAATGTTCTGTTTCCATTATTGAAGACTTTATAAAAAAGGATAGTTCTTCGAGGGAAGCAGGCCCGGATGGGTTACATAATGTAATGCTGAAAGCCAATTCTCGTTTATGGGCAACTATCTTAGACAAATTATTTTGGCAAATATTGACAATAAAAGCTATACCATCTTCATGCAAAACGTCTGTGATAGTTCCCATTTACAAGAAAGGTGATCGCATGCTACCTCAAAATTATTCACCAATAGCACTGTTAGATGCTCCGGGAAAGATTATTGCGAAGCTGATCTTATGAGATTTTGATTCGTGGGCACTTATGAATCAACATCGTGATCCACAACAATCAGGTTTTGTAGCAGCAATGGGAACAAACATAAACCTGTTTTGTTTAAATGCATTAAAACTCTAATGCCAAGCAATCAAACAACCAGTTTTTTGCGTTTGTAGACTTACACTCTGCATTCGACTCCATGTCACGAGTGCTGTTGATGTCAAAATTATTCAGAGATAGGTGCCCTTCTACTCTGAGTGACGTCATATACTGCTTTTCATTCTGACACATCCATTAGGATTCGACTGACATTGGATGGTTTACTATCAGCCCCTATTTCTACCTCTGGGGGGGGGGTGAAGCAAGGGTCTTTGCTTGCTTCGGCTATATTTAACTATTTCATCCACAATGTCAGAATGTCATTTGAAACTATTTGTTCCGATTCTCCGGAACTCGATGGAACTGCATTCAAAGCGCTAATGTACGCAGATGATTTAGTCCTTATATCAAGAACTCCTATTGGGCTACTAAAAATTCTTATCAGCGTTTGATAATTACATAGTCCAAAACAAATTGAGAATGAATACAGCTAAAACACAGATAGTGTCATATACACCATCTAAAAGGTATCGTAGTCAAGTGATTTGGTCCATTAATAAAACTAGACTAGATATCGTGCCTAGCTATACCTATTTATGTATGGCATTTGAAGGATCTGTCTCATCAAAGGGACAACTAATAAGTGTGGGGCGAAAATGAAACACAGCCATATCTCAAGCCAAGGTCATAATATTTTGTTATGGCAAATTTTCATTAACACCGCCCTTACTATACTAGAATCTAAAAGCGACCCTATGTCTATTGTACCGGCTGGAAACAATGGCACCTTTGGTGCCTCAAGTATTGAATAAGTTTGAAACGAAATTTTCGAAACAAATATTACACCTGCCGCAATGTATTCCTGGAGCCTGGCTTTGTTATGAGCTGGGATTGGTTTCGCGCAATGCACTTTATCAATGGCAATTGTGTGTATTATTTCGCAAATGTTTCATGTCCACAAACCAAGATGTTATGTTGAAGACGTTGTCGATATGTGTATTTTCCAGCAAAAATGCTTTTCTGCAGTTATGGTTAACAGCTATTGATCGCATTCTGGACCTTGCAGATATTACTATTGACATTCTAATATCAAATCCAAATAAGTCAAAGTACAGATTTACCTGGGGGCAACCAGATGTGGACTCCCTGCTTACTGTGCTCAGAGAGAAAAAGGTTCACCTCACTGATGAGGCCCAACAAGGCTGAACACGTGTATGGGGTTGCTTTTGGTACTCTTGTTCAGAGAGGAATTGCCATAGCATTTCGATGCTGGACTGCCCATGTGGGTAGGACAAAGACTGATATGCAAATGGGTATTTCCCATCTGTTAAAGGTACAGTGAGCAAAAAGTGTGTGCTGCAAACTCTCATCTCAGAACAGGTTTTCATGCCATGTTCTTTCTGGAGAGGAGTGCCTGCAACCTTTTTTGAAATATTTGCAAGGAACTTGGGGTTGGTCACCCTGAGTTACCTGGGGGCAACCAGATGTGGACTCCCTGCTCACTGTGCTCAGAGAGACAAAGCTTCGCCTCACTGATGAGGCCCAACAAGGCTGAAACACGTGTATGGGGTTGCTTTTGGTACTCTTGTTCAGAGAGGAATTACCATGCCTCAAGCTGAAACTGATTAGATATAAAACATGTATTGTTTGGAGTAGCAACTCCAAAGCTGATGCCTTTTGGCATCTGGACTCGCTTTTTCATCAATGGGTTAAGATCTTCCCTGAGTTAGGCTTGGTCACGTAGAAGCCCTGCACGTTTCAGCTGAAAATACCCCACGAGAGGGTATCTTTGAAGATTTTCAATAACCCTGCCAGGAACCAACCAATCCGCCAAGATAATGTCCCATAGCAGGCAAGGTGCCAGGCAAGGTGCCAAAGATTATGGTAACAGGGTTTGTAGGTAATAAAGCTTGACAGGCAATTATGCGCCAAACCCACTGGAGTTGAAACCATACGTGCCTAAATTTGAAAACTAAAAACCCTGAGATTTCGGCCCCGCCCACATCCACACAAGACTGCCTGTTTGCACACGGCTCCGCCCACACACCCCGCCCACCTGTCAAAAAGGTAAACTCGGTGGTTGTAGCTGTCATTAGAAACATTTTATTAGTTTGCACTTTACAGTGGAATGTGATAAATGTGAATGTCCAAGGACATGCAATATCAAAACAGATTTTATTGTACCTCTAAGTATATGCTTCGTGGCAACATTTCCATCAATTAACAATTAAAAGCATCTAGCAACAATGGTTGCAATTCCCATGCTTGTTCAACTATGAAGACAAGCACATTATGCCTTCTCACCATGAATCTCCACAGTATATGCGGATTGCACCTTCCGGAGCAATGGCTTTGTAAAGTCCATGTCATAACAGCGCTTGCAACTAAACATGTTCACCTTGCATTTAATGTTTGCAAGAGTTCTATCGACAGCAAGAGAGGCACGGAATTTGCTCTTGTTTTTCTTAACCATGCTGAAAATACTCTGCATTGCTGTGTGGTAGAATAGGAACAGCCTTGTCAACTTTGCTGAGAAGCGGGAACTGAATTTTGCCAGTCCCAGGGATTTCAAATTTTGAAATCCAGTCCCAAAACCGGCCTAATCTATCACTTTGCAATTGCTTATCTGGGAGTTACATGAGTTGGTATTCTCTGGATTCTGCACCTATCCAGTCTACCTCACTAGCCTTCAAAAGATTTGGAAAGTACCTCACCATGTCTTCCAGGCAGTTCCCATCACAGCTTTGCTTCTGAATGGGATTGAGGAAGATAGTGCTCTTTTTTATTTGGTCCTCCCATGGAAGCTTTTTTCCTAATGTAGGTCATACACTCAACATAACACATCCTTACATCTACATAAAACCTTTTCAGTGTACTTGTCAGCAATTCATCCTCATAGTGCCTAATGAATTGTTTGCTGGCAAACCCAATGACAATCTTGCTGTTGTCCAGCTGATTGTCTTCTCATTCATAGTCCACATTCAACAGATTTCTACTTTTTGCTACTATGGGCAGTTTAACAAACCTGGAAAGTAGCTCTGTCAGAAAACTCTCAATTGCAGGGTATATAATCTGTGCAACATTGGATGTTCAGATTGTAAGAGAGTGCTCATATTTTCAAAAAAGGGGACAGTATGAGACCACAAAAGGATAGAGGATTGGACAGGATGCGGAAACTGCATTAAAAACCCTGAAATTCCAGGGTCTTCCCCTGAGACCCTGAGAAATGGTTAAAACCCTGAGTTTCAGGGAAGAACCCTGAAGTTAGGCAGGTATGGTTGAAATGCCACAGCATACAGTATTCTGTGTAATTTCAGGAGGGGGTGCTGAGCCCAACACTGCCCAAGCATAGCCAGGTTTTCACCCCAAGTTTACAGTATGCGAATATCTATTTCTCGTCTCCATCAACTGGAAATACTTTGGGGTGCGGGTATCAGGATCGTCCAGGAGCTCTATAGAAAGGGTTAAATATTACTGGCCTTTGATTTGTCCCGAAAGGTATACTCAGTTCACTATAACCTAATCCATTGCGGCAATCAAGTGCCTCAGTAAAATTCTTACAACCTCTAGCCATAAGTGTAAACATGGTAGTTTTATCAGAATTTGACCATTTGTCATACATTAATTAATGCAAGATTTTATATAATAACAATGAAAAATCACTACGAAGGCGCAGCAGCTGGACTACTTTCTCAGTTATGATAAAAACCTTTCCTGCGTGTTTTGGCTTGTGAGCAGCTATCAGAACATCAAAGATACGGTGCAAGATATTGACAGCACCTCTAGTTACACATTTCTTAGAGACCAGACGTAAACCAAATGATTTGCTCTGGTGGGTCCTGGAGAGAATCAAAGGAGGGCCAGATATACAACAAAGTCTCCTATACAGGGAATCCAGGTGGATACATCACCTCGAGACATACCATCATGGCCTTCCAACCGATAACCTTTTGAGGAGGGAACAAAATTTGTGGAGCAACTAATGGACCTTCCTCCAATTTGTAGGACTCCACAATCAGCTCGAACTAAGCTCCATGGCCGCACCACTCAGTGCACAGGTGTATGCCAACATAATGCCAATCAATCAACACTAACATACACGTGCAACTATCTATGAGCCATCCATTTTCAAGTGAGTAATCCCTTCTACAGCCTTTTACAGCCACTGGAGACAGCCCCGGAAGAGCCAGGAAAGGATCAAGCCTCACCATACATCCCTTCATTACCACACCCATCATCAGACACAGGACAATAGATTCAATAGCACCAGATACCCCTCCAGATAAGGAATCAGATCCTGAACCAACCCCGTGACGGATCAGCAGGCACTTTGCAAGAAGGATGGCCTCATCTCTGTCAAGGGTCACGTAGCTGACGCAGCCACAGCTGGGATCATGCCCCACACAACATACTGTAGAGGTAAGGAAGCCCGAACAACAGGCTGTGGCTCCTTTAACATGGGACACACAGGAGACGTGATGCACTATTGTGCCTGTGTTTGACACTAAAGACAGACGGGTCTGCAGATCACAGTAGCAGAGCCCACAATTCACCCCTTCTGTTGGGGAGACACCCCATTTGCTAGCACGTCACCCGTTCAGGCACCAATAGGGATAGTATCAGCTGGAAAAGAAGTATCCATGACTACGGGTGTATTCGGAGGTAGTCTACTGGCCCTGACTTGTCATCACGTTGCGTGTCCAGGAACCATAAGGAACAGTGCGTACAGAACGTGGTCACCATGACTATGGTTCAAGTTTGAGGAAGTTAACCTCTAGTGTACGCATTGCCTTGAGGAGCGCGCCGGTGACGAACGACATTTTGACTCGCAGATTTCTCCAGTCTGAGGTAAGACAGAGCAGGCAGGTTTGCAGGGGAGCACACAGGAGCATGTTTGCACTCTGAAGTCATCTTAGGATTGCAATATCATAAATAGGCTGGTTTTCTGCTATAGACCGGGAGATTCCTTTCACAACAAAGTGGATAGGCAGCCCTAACCATATTGGTTCGGTATGCCAGCACAATCCCGCACAAGTCCTGAATTATGGACAGCGGAACAGACCCCTCCAGTTCTTACATGCTGGGGTCCATTTACAAGAGGCAGGCTACCCACTACGTAGACCTATGGCATTTTGTAAATTTGATCTTTATGCATTGGAAAGAGGGTCCAGTACACCTGAGTCTCTTCTTTCTTCCCCATTAGGAGCAGTATCAGAGAGACTCTCGACCATTTGTAGTCCAACCCCCGTTTGGACACTAGATCTGAGTTATATGACACCATAAAAACAGGTAAGGACCAGGACCCGCAAGATGAGGGTTATTACTTAAATGAATCGAGACAGCATACTATTGGCACAATACACATAAATATACTAAGGTGGTCCATTTTCTCACAGGTACGGAAGTACGCTACTTTTACCACCCGAAAAGCCCTCCCAGCTTTATCACCACAAGACTCAGACACCCATTCTTCCAGGTGAATAATTGAATTGTTGAGATGTAACAGGTGCACAATGGCCCACACCCCTTGTTTCTGGGTCTGATACTCATGACACTAACTTTCCATCCTAGGAATCAACAGGGGTGTAACGTCCATACATGGCCCCTCGTTGGGCAGCTATGCAGGGCTCAACGCACACCTACTCTATCGTACTGGTCTCCAGTTACTGATTTGTTGTTTCTCCACTGAAGGCACAAGCCGAAACTTGGGATCCAGGTCCCGGCAGGTAAAATAAAGCCGGTGACTTGAGTTCAAATTAAGTTTATCTATGCTTAGTTGTTACAAGCATTGATTGAGAGATATACTCACATTGCTCTAATGTATTAACACACAGGGCTTTCAAATTGACGCCATGAAGAAGGCGGCATCATTAACTGCAGCATCCACCGAAACGTGAAGAGAGCAGGGAACCACGAGTCAGCATTCTGTCTCCTTGCACGTTCTCCACAAGTGCTTGTCACTCATGATTTCACGTTATCTTTTACTATAAAGACCCAGACATAGGGCTCCCATAGTTACAGGATTAGTAGGACAACTTTGCATGTCCTCTTACCACTATCAAGGATTTATCATTTTGGAATGGGTATATGAACTGTCCAAATATGGAATCTATGTCATGTCAAAGTATTAAATCTATATTTGCTGGGATGCAAGAATTAAATAAGATTGTGTCACTTATCACCCAGTCACTAATGACTTTTTAACCTTTTTGATTTTCTTTTCCTTTTCATGCACTAAGATCATCAATGAATCTTAATTGATGAGACACTAGGATATTGATTAATGCTATAGTCAGAAATGATAATTGATTTTTACTTGACATTAATTAACTTCTTTTGATTTCACCTTTGATATTGCGTACAGAACGATTTATGTATTTGGTTTGTCTTTTTAATAGTTTTGCTTTTCTAAAAAGAATACTATTTTTCTAATCACAGGAAAAATTAAACATTTTATGAATTTCCATGTTTTTTTTCCCTCCAATTCCATTAATTAAGGTCATATATGCATGAGTTACGTGAGTTACTTCCTTTGGATTAATTGTCCATAAATTGTTACAAATAAGGAGTTAGGACAAGGTATTAATAAATCCGACATCCAAAAGAATATGGTTAGTCGTAACCCAGTCGTTTTCGACTTTGAGATACAGACAGGGGCACACGTACATTGATGAATTTATGAGCAGCTCTTGCCACAGAGACATTGCAGCTTCCCTGCACCGCACTTGTAAAGTCAGATCCTTGTCATTATGATAATTATGTGTTTATTTATATAGCGCCTTAATCCGCATCGCTTTACAGAGCACACATTTACATACAATATCACCCAACCGAAATGGGTACTCATTTATCAACCTCGGAAGGATGAAAGGCAGAGTTGGCCTTGTTGGCATTCGAACCTGCGACCTGCCAATCACGCATGCGCTCGCCCATTGATCTACCTTTATCGTCATAAAGATGGACGACATTGGCTATTGTGTATTTAGAATCAGGGGCCAGTTATCTCATCATGAAATAAACACAGCCCCCAGCATCTCCTGACAGCGGCTCCATTGGTGATTTATTAAGCTCCATTTGTGCCGCTTCAGGTGCTGCTCCCCGGTGCCTTACTTTTATCTGTGGAATAGCCATGGCAAAGAAATTATGAATGTAATCACTGGGCATTTGGAAGGGACTGTGCGAAATGATCCATCCATCATGGCTTAGAGCAAAGATATAGAGGAGCTCATTTTCAATGGGCATGTAATGTAAACAAAAAGCTTAAAATTCTTGGTAAGGATTTTACACATTACAATTCTGCTACCTTCTTCCTCTCCGCCATAAGATACGGCAGCATTTGTGCCAGCATGTATTTTCATGCTGATGCAAATGCTGGGAATTTTTATGAAGTCTGCCTGCTTTTTACACCAGCAGAAATCAGGCGGGCTGCATAGGAGTCCATTGTAAGCACTGCCTGACTTGCGTACATGTCAGGCAGCGTTTACTTCATTTGCATGGCGGAGTGCAAAAGAGCAGCGTACACGCGTGCATGCTGCCTTTTTCCACTGCCCTTTTGCACTCCACCATGCAAATGAAGAACATTTGCTGGCAGAAAGCTGTACACGCAAATGTGCACATGTAACAGGCCCCGGCTTCTGAATTACGGGAGACTCGAAAAATAACTCTTTTCAGTATACAGAACAATGGGTATTCCACCATTTGGATGTGCTGCCGTCTCACAAAGTTAGGACAACTCTGTATAACAAAGTCCTCATGCACAGTCCATATGCAATATATGTTGTAAATAACACGTGAGTGAATTATTGCGTGATTTAATGATCTTCGTATCCAATATGAAGTTGCAAATAACAGAGTGATGTGCCAACACGTGTTTCAACCTCCCTCAGTCTTTTTCAAGGCAAAGCTCGTTTTTAAAATCCCACTGATTGAGTATCTGATGGTGATAACCAACAGTTTGGCGATTCTCTTGACATTGCCATACTATTTTCCAACCTTGAAAATCTGCCTATTCGAAACGGTAAAATGAGTCTAATGAGACTTTCTGGTTCAGTTTGACAGCCCGCCTTAATTGGCAAACAACAATTATGTACCGTCCGCATCTGTCCATTATGACCTAAACATGTCCCTTTTCAGTATACACCTGCCATTCTATCATTGAAGGTTATTCTGGATTTGAAAAACGGCGTGCTATCTTTTTGTAGCTATAATATTTTTTCATGTAGATGTGGTTTATTGGAAGAAAAAATAAAGAAAAGAAAATTAGACAAAAGCTACCATTTTCTTCCCTCACTGCTGTGTGAGTTCTCCATCTCGTTTTTAGCTTCCAATTTGAGTCCAGAGTCAAAGGGCCTCATAAGGGGTTAGGCGGAGCAGTAAAAATACAGCCGTAACGCTATTGTTACTGCATTACGCTCTGCCCAATCTCGAGTTTGGGCAGAAAGTGAGAAGTTTACCTCCAGCATTTTGCTGGAGGTAAAAACCTCCCCTTTCCGCCCATTTATGGTGTTCTTAGCACATCGCTAATTGTGTCGGCACTAATAGCACCGTTACTGTCATATGGACTCTACAAACCTTTGGGGAGTAACAGCCTTACCACCACTTGTGATCCAGCGCTAATAGCGTCGTGCTGAGATGTGGTAATGATATTTGCGTTGGTGGCATCCTGGCGCAATGACCTGCCGGGATAGTGACAGGCCGTGATGAGGCCCAAAGACTGGAGACAACAGCTGACAACCACAGACTAGATGAGGAGGTGATGTCAGCTAGTTCTGCCCAGCAACCACAGACAAGACGAGGAACTGGAATCTGCTAGTTCTGCCCAGCGACCACAGACAGGTCAAGGAGCTCTGCCCAGCGACCACAGACAGGATGAGGAGCTGGCATCAGGACAAGGAGCTGGCATCTACTAGTTCTGCCCAGCAACCCGAGACTGGACGAGGAGCTGGCATCTGTTAGTTCGGCCAGCGACCCCCAGACTGGACAAAGAACTGGCATCTGCTATGTCAGCTCAGCAACCACAGACTGGATGAGGTGCTGGGATCTGCTAGTTCTGCCCAGCAACCACAGACTGCACGAGGAGCTGGCATCTGCTAGTTCTGCCCAGCAACCACAGACTGGATGAGGAGCTGGCATCTGCTAGTTCAGCCCAACGACCACAGACTGGACGAGGAGCTGGCATCTGCTTTTATGCCCAGCGACCACAGACTGGATGAGGAGTTGGCATCTGCAGGTTCTGCCCAGCAACCACAGACTGGACGAGGAGCTGGCATCTGCTAGTTCAGCCCAGCAACCACAGACTGGACAAGGAGCTGGCATCTGCTAGCTCTGCCCAGCAACCACAGACAGGACAAGGAGCTGGCATCTGCTAGTTCTGCCCAGCAACCACAGACTGGACGAGGTCCGAGGAGCTGACATCTGCTAGTTCATCCCAGCAACTGCAGACTGGACAAGGAGCTGGCATCTGCTAGCTCTGCCCAGCAACCACAGACAGGAAGAGGAGATGGCATCCGCTAGTTCTGAACAGCAACCACAGACAGGATGAGGGACAAGGAGCTGGACGAGGAGCTGGCATCTGCTAGTTCTGCCCAGCAACCACAGACTGGACAAGGAGCTAGCATCTCCTAGTTCTGCCCAGCAGCCACAGACAGGACGAGGAGCTGGCATCCACTAGTTATGCCCAGCAACCACAGACAGGATGAGGAACAAGGAGCTGGACGAGGAGCTGGCATCTGCTAGTTCTGCCCATCAGCCACAGACTGGACAAGGAGCTAGCATCTGCTAGTTCTGCCCAGCAACCACAGACAGGACGAGGAGCTGGCATCCACTAGTTCTGCCCAGCAACCACAGACAGGATGAGGGACGAGGAGCTGGACGAGGAGCTGGCATCTCCTAGTTCTGCCCAGCAGCCACAGACAGGACGAGGAGCTGGCATCCGCTAGTTCTGCCCAGCAACCACAGACAGGATGAGGGACGAGGAGCTGGACGAGGAGCTGGCATCCGCCAGTTCTGCCCAGCAACCACAGACAGGATGAGGGACGAGGAGCTGGACGAGGAGCTGGCATCTCCTAGTTCTGCCCAGCAGCCACAGACAGGACGAGGAGCTGGCATCCGCTAGTTCTGCCCAGCAACCACAGACAGGATGAGGGACGAGGAGCTGGACGAGGAGCTGGCATCCGCTAGTTCTGCCCAGCAACCACAGACAGGATGAGGGACGAGGAGCTGGACGAGGAGCTGGCATCTGCTAGCTCTGCCCAGCATTCACACATGTGGCATCATTTCCTTCATCACTTTTCCAGAAGTTTATCTGGAATTGTGGCTGTCATTCTCAGCAAGGTGCCTCCTCCCAAGTCCGATGGGCTGCACAGCTGTTCTGGTTTCATGTTTTTTTAAAGCGGGCAGCATGGCCAACTTCGTGGTTATGGCCTTATCAACCCTAAGGTAAATTAAAAAAACCCTAGTACTAAGTTAATCGTATTTTTTCGTGTTGCTCTAGCCGAGTTTTTGGGCAGAGTTTCCGGACATTTTACGGACTTGGTGCAAATACCGTATTTCTCTGCAACTTTAGAAATCCTGCCATCTCTCCAGTAAATGTAGGTGTTGCAGAGGGATTTCTGAAGACCACCTCTCAAGCTCTGACTACGGAAAAGAATTCGAGCTGTTACTGCAGCAATGATCACAGCTTTTCTTCCCTAGGGCCCAGAGACTAACACGTACATATATTATTATACGTGCATGTTTAGCATTATAAGGGTCGGAGGTCATAATGAAAAATCATCACACTATTTTATCCCTGCTCATTCATGACGAATCCCTGTTTAAAACCGTTCACCCGTTTGATTCCTCAACCTGCTTATTAAGTTGCTGGCCAAGGTTTTTGCCCCGTGCCTAGAGAGGGCTCTGCCCCAGTTGAGCCATAGAAATCGGACAGGCCTCATGTGAGGGCAGGAATAGTATTGAAAATGCGAGAGAACAGATCCTGCACAAGGACGACCCCTATACAGGGGCAGCCGGTCAGCATAGATCCCATAAAGCATTGTATCGTGTGACTTCACCTTGAGGGAGCGTTCTAAGCTTGAATGAGCGTGAGGGAGTGTGCTAAGCTTGAGGGAGCTTGAGGGAGCGTGCTAATCTTGGCGATGAAGACACCTTTCCCCGTGGCTTTGTATACTTAGGTTTTAATTCAGGTCTATGTGAATGGGGTCCAGGGAAAGCTCTTACAGGTACACAGTGGGACCATACAGGACTATTCACTCACACCTGTATTGCTCAGATTGTTGATTGAGCCATTACTAGTGTAAGCAAGCAGGAACCTATTTGACACCTCCGTGGCTTTTGGCTCTGTCTTCAGATTCAGGGTTAATCACGCCAACACAGTAGTTGGCCTATATCTTGTACATGCCACCTTGCATTGTATCTAAATTTAGATGTGGATGGTCAAAGGAGGTGTTTGCATACATGCCACTGGGCAATGTATCTAGATTTAGGTGTGAATTGGTCACAGGAGGTTTTTGCATACATGCCACTGGGCAATGTATCTGGATTTAGGTGGGGATTGGTAACAGGAGGTTTTCCATACATGCCACTGGGCATTGTATCTAAATTTAGATGTGGATTGGTCAAAGGAGGTGTTTGCATACATGCCACTGGGCAATGTATCTAGATTTAGGTGTGACTAGGTCACAGGAGGTTTTTTGCATGCATGCCACTGGGCAATGTATCTAGATTTAGGTGTGGTTTGGTCACAGTAGGGTTTTGCATGCATGCCACTGGGCAATGTATCTAGATTCAGGTGTGGATTGGTCACAGGAGGTTTTTGTATACATGCCACTGGACAATGTATCTGGATTTAGGTGTGGATTGGTCACAGGAGGTTTTTCGTACATTCCACTGGGCAATGTATCTAAATTTAGATGTGGATGGTCAAAGGAGGTGTTTGCATACATGCCACTGGGCAATGTATCTAGATTTAGGTGTGAATTGGTCACAGGAGGTTTTTGCATACATGCCACTGGGCAATGTATCTGGATTTAGGTGGGGATTGGTAACAGGAGGTTTTCCATACATGCCACTGGGCATTGTATCTAAATTTAGATGTGGATTGGTCAAAGGAGGTGTTTGCATACATGCCACTGGGCAATGTATCTAGATTTAGGTGTGACTAGGTCACAGGAGGTTTTTTGCATGCATGCCACTGGGCAATGTATCTAGATTTAGGTGTGGTTTGGTCACATTAGGGTTTTGCATGCATGCCACTGGGCAATGTATCTAGATTCAGGTGTGGATTGGTTCGATGATGTGTTTGCATACATGCCACTGGTCAATGTACCTAGATTTAGGTGTGGATTGGTCACAGGAGGTTTTTTCATACATGCTACTGGGCAATGTATCTATATGTAGGTGTGAATTGGTCACAGAAGGCTTTTGCATTCATGCCACTGGGCAATGTATCGAGATTTAGGTGTGGATTGGTCACATGAGGTTTTTTCATACATGCCACTGGGCCATGCATCTATATGTAGGTGTGGATTGGTCAAATGAGGCTTTTGCATACCTGCCACTGGGCAATGTATGGATACTTAGGTGTTGATTGGTCACAGGAGGTTTTTGCAGCCATGCCACTGGGCAATGTATCTGGATTTAGGTGTGGATTGGTCACAGGAGGTTTTTCGTACATGCCACTGGGCAATGTATCTAAATGTAGGTGTGGATTGGTCACATGAGGCTTTTGCATACATGCCACTGAGCAATGTATCGAGATTTAGGTGTGGATTGGTCACAGGAGGTTTTTGCAGCCATACCACTGGGCAATGTATCGATATTTAGGTGTGGATTGGTCACAGGTGGTGTTTGCATGCATGCCACTGGGCAATGTACCTAGATTTAGGTGTGGATTGGTCACAGGACGTTTTTGCATACATGCCACTGGGAAATGTATCACGATGCAGGTGTGGATTGGTCACAGGAGGTGTTTGCATGCATGCCACTGGGCAATGTATCTATATGCAGGTGTGGATTGATCACAGAAGGTTTTTGCATACATGCCACTGGGCAATGTATCGAGATTTAGGTTTGGATTGGTCACAGGAGGTTTTTGCATACATGCCACTGGGCAATGTATCTGGATTTAGGCATGGATTGGTCACAGGAGGTTTTTCATACATGCCACTGGGCAATGTATCTAAATTTAGATGTGGATTGGTTAGAGGAGGTTTTTGCATACATGCCACTGGGCAATGTATCTAGATTTAGGTGTGAATTGGTCACAGGAGGTTTTTGCATACATGCCACTGGGCAATGTATCTGGATTTAGGTGGGGATTGGTAACAGGAGGTTTTCCATACATGCCACTGGGCATTGTATCTAAATTTAGATGTGGATTGGTCAAAGGAGGTGTTTGCATACATGCCACTGGGCAATGTATCTAGATTTAGGTGTGACTAGGTCACAGGAGGTTTTTGCATGCATGCATGCCACTGGGCAATGTATCTAGATTTAGGTGTGGTTTGGTCACAGTAGGGTTTTGCATGCATGCCACTGGGCAATGTATCTAGATTCAGGTGTGGATTGGTCACAGGAGGTTTTTGTATACATGCCACTGGGCAATGTATCTGGATTTAGGTGTGGATTGGTCACAGGAGGTTTTTCGTACATTCCACTGGGCAATGTATCTAAATTTAGATGTGGATTGGTTCGATGATGTGTTTGCATACATGCCACTGGTCAATGTACCTAGATTTAGGTGTGGATTGGTCACAGGAGGTTTTTTCATACATGCTACTGGGCAATGTATCTATATGTAGGTGTGAATTGGTCACAGAAGGCTTTTGCATTCATGCCACTGGGCAATGTATCGAGATTTAGGTGTGGATTGGTCACATGAGGTTTTTTCATACATGCCACTGGGCCATGCATCTATATGTAGGTGTGGATTGGTCAAAGGAGGCTTTTGCATACCTGCCACTGGGCAATGTATGGATACTTAGGTGTTGATTGGTCACAGGAGGTTTTTGCAGCCATGCCACTGGGCAATGTATCTGGATTTAGGTGTGGATTGGTCACAGGAGGTTTTTCGTACATGCCACTGGGCAATGTATCTAAATGTAGGTGTGGATTGGTCACATGAGGCTTTTGCATACATGCCACTGAGCAATGTATCGAGATTTAGGTGTGGATTGGTCACAGGAGGTTTTTGCAGCCATACCACTGGGCAATGTATCGATATTTAGGTGTGGATTGGTCACAGGTGGTGTTTGCATGCATGCCACTGGGCAATGTACCTAGATTTAGGTGTGGATTGGTCACAGGACGTTTTTGCATACATGCCACTGCGAAATGTATCACGATGTATGTGTGGATTGGTCACAGGAGGTGTTTGCATGCATGCCACTGGGCAATGTATCTATATGCAGGTGTGGATTGATCACAGGAGGTTTTTGCATACATGCCACTGGGCAATGTATCGAGATTTAGGTTTGGATTGGTCACAGGAGGTTTTTGCATACATGCCACTGGGCAATGTATCTGGATTTAGGCATGGATTGGTCACAGGAGGTTTTTCATACATGCCACTGGGCAATGTATCTAAATTTAGATGTGGATTGGTTAGAGGAGGTTTTTGCATACATGCCACGGGGCAATGTACCTAGATTTAGGTGTGGATTGGTCACCAGAGGTTTTTTCATACATGACACTGGGCAATGTATCTATATGTAGGTGTGAATTGGTCACAAGAGGCTTTTGCATACATGCCACTGTGCAATGTATCGAGATTTAGGTGTGGATTGGTCACAGGAGGTTTTTTCCATACATGCCACTGGGCAATTTATCTATATGTAGGTATGAATTGGTCACAGGAGGCTTTAGCATACATGCTACTGGGCAATGTATCGAGATTTAGGTGTGGATTGGTCACAGGAGGTTTTTGCATGCATGCCACTGGGCAATGTACCTAGATGTAGGTGTGGATTGGTCTCAGGAGGTTTTTGCATACATGCCACTGGGCAATGTATCTAAATTTAAGTGTGGATTGGTCCCAGGATGTTTTTCTCCGGTCCTGATAGCAGAGTGTGATGCTCGCAGGTGGTTCGATACTTGCCAGTGATGGCTCGATATTTTCTTAAGCTCAGTGGTGGAAGTGGGTGCGAGCGGTTAGGTGCAGTGCTCCTCTACTTTTTTTAAATCAAGTTTTACTGTTCCTATACCTTTATTTGAAAAAGAAAGCTTTCCGGAATATTTTCATTGTAAAATTAAAGTGTAGGAAGCAGTTGAAACTTGCACTACAGTGCACTGCACTGAACGTTCCCCTAAACAGCAGGTGCATTTGTTTGGGAGTAGGAGGGGTTGTATTTTGCATGGGGGGTGTGGCAATAGGGTTTATAGGGGGTGGGGGCAAGCAGCAGGGAACACATAGTTCCTCTACTTCTTTTCGTACACTTCAACCTTAAGCTCTTTACTTATCGGCACTGCCGCCCATGCAAAGATATGGCCTTATCACCATGGGCAAACTAGAAACAGTGATCGAAGTGAGCGGGAACGTTCGGGAGCGGTGTTCCACTACTTTTTATGTTTTTGTGTTTACCATTCCTCTACTTTTTACTACCATATTCACCATTCTATACAGAGGATGTGTCCATTCATGTCCCTGTGCAAGTGTAAAGTGGTAATAGGAGCCTTAGTTACTAGTCACTTAGACTATTGCAATGCCCCGGCCGCAACACCTTGTCACATATTGCACTATGCTTCCGCCTAACCTCTCCCCTGCCAAGGCCACAGTGCCACTACTTTATTTGGTACACTTCTACCACTGACTAGAAACCTAGCCCGGGTTAGGCGCATCATGGGCAGCTAAGCAGCGAAGATTGCAGCGGCTGCATAAAAACACAGACGTCTTTAAAGCTATTCGCATCCTGAAAACCTGGAAGCTCTTCCTTCTTTCAGACCGTGCACCTAGGGTGCTTCGGTCTGAGGCCTTCTAGAACAAGGCAGGAGGCGCCGCTACTCCTGCTGTGAGGAGGCTGCAGGGCTTTCCTTCACACACCTTCCAAGGGGCCTCAGCTGAAAAGATGGACACACATATATGTATTCATCTCTTTTTTATAAAAAGTGCACTTTCAGACATTTGATCAGGCTTGCAGAGATTAAATAACGATTTAACATGTTCATTTAACAGTCAGTAACCACACATGTCAAAAACCGATGCAGAACCAGAGCGACACAGCTTGTTTTGCTGAGCTTCCTCTGCACAGCGGCAGCAGGCATCTCAAACCCGAACCCAGGCTTGCATCGTTAGATTCAGCACAGGTTTGGAGCGACCTAATTGGTTGGCGCACTAGCCAAGGGGGCTAGTACTTATTATATCAAAGAGTTGCAAGTCTGAAATGTAAGTTTCCTCAGGCTCCATCAATAAATGTTCAAGTATATTATACAGGGGTCAAGTCCTAAAAGTTAAAGTGGGGGGACTCATCAACAAACGCAATGGGACGCAACGTGGCCAGAAATAAGTAGATCAAGGTAAAATATGCACTTTTCATTAAATTGGCTTTGCATAACCACCCACATTGCACAGGACGAATGGCATTTGCCTTTCATAAAATCAACATACACACAAAACCAAGAGAGGATAGCTTCTTCTAATAGTGTTTTTGAACATGTTAAAAGGTGTGTGTTTTAAACTCCAAGAACCAATTCACATGTTTTTCCTGGAACTTGCAGTACCGCAATGAGGCATTTTACCTTTAGTTGTTTGTTATTTTTCATCAGGTTATATAGTGCAGTGGTGACGTGTCCGGCTTGCAAACCTGAAGACTTTAGTTGAATCCCTGAGGTCGGCTTTAATTTAGAAATTCAAAGAAGACTTTCAATGTTTATCCTTTTAGCTGAGTCCACCCTCTCAAAAAAGTGGGTGAGCTCCGTCTACCTACGTGTACCCTCAACTTGAGCCCTGAGTGTATATGAAAAGGAAAGAACAGAGAGGGGGAAGGGAGAACAGGAAGCAAGACACCTCTGACAAGACAACCGCTTACAAACACACATCAGGGCAAACAGCTTTACAAGCAAAGAAACATGAGCTACGATCCTGTAAAATTTCTCGATTGCGGACAGGGGTAAATCTGGGGACAGGAGTCAGAAAAGTATTGTGATCAGGACACTGGGTACTGCGATGTCCGCAACCAGGTCTATTTGTTGCAGGACCTTACACCACCAAGCATTGGCAGTGCCATGAATACACATCCCCTCATATAGGTGTTCTGGCCTCACAGAGCTGACACTAGTCTGATATCAAATTGGTGCGTCTTTAATGATTGTATGACCTTATTAATCACCTTACCATAGCCATCTATGGCGTATCCTTGGAGATGTCCGTGGCACCAAACTGATGAGACACCAATTATTACATTTTGAATAAGAGGTGCAGAAGTTGTCCTCTTCTTCATGGGATGGCATTGTTGAATGTGCTATGCTGATGGTGACATGTTAACCTGGAATGCTTTCCATTGGTGGGGCATGGAAGTCCCCAATTCACAAATCGGTAAATACACTTCTCAATAGACATCTGTGCCATATTCAGGCCACCCAACATATTCAACTGAGTATGGATGGTGAGTGGCTTTACACTCTCTGGAATCTAAAGTCTAGTTCTTTTTTGATGCTATAGATTTCTGGGATCTTTTGAAAAACCTTGTCCAGGGTATGGCTGAAAGGACCAAATATGATTCTCTAAAATGGTCCCAAAGAGAGGGGTGGGGATACAGGAGACTCATGTATACCATCGTTTCTAAGGTTACGGAGGCAAATCGTGTTGTGGGTGTTTCATTTCAATCACCCTGCCAGCAGCACCTATTTTCACGCCCTGCATTCTAGCTTTTCTCGAGAGTCTCTCGAGCAGTTCCATATAGATCTTATTCTTTGATGCGCAGCAAGTGAAATGACCTGATTAAATGGCCAGTTTATGTTTTACACCATGAAAAGAATTGTACAGAATTAAAAATCCAGAGGTGTCAAAGCTTTTTCTATGTTTCTATGAAGTAGCCAGCTTTAAAGGGCCCATTGAAATAATTCAGTCAATTTTGCACTGATGAAACTGAGCAAGCTGCCAAAAGCCTATGGGCCTCATTACACGGTAGGCGGTAACCATGGCGCTAATAGCGCCATGGTTGCCGCCGGTATTTTACCGTGTCCGCCTTGGTGAATGGCGGAATCACCCCCCTACACCAAGGTGAGCGAGGCGATAATTCCCCATTCACCAAGGCTCTTCCCCATTCCCATTTTTGCCCCCATAGGGCATAATGGGAATGGGGAAGGTGCTAATTACGGTACCGCAAATTGCGGTACCATAATTAGCTCCGAGGTCCCTTTTGTGGCACCCTACTTTAACGGCTGGTAAAACCAGCCGTTAAAGTCGGGTCCCGCAAAGGGAACTCGTAGTATGGCGGTAGGGGTTTACCGGTACGGGTGCCCTTACCGGTACCGGTAAACCCCTACCGCCTACCGTGTAATGAGGCCCTTAGACTTTGCTGTCTCAAAAGGGTAATAATTACACAGGCCCGAGAATCAAAACTACATTGGCCCTTTCTGCCTTCTGAGCAGTCTGATAAAAGATTATATGATGCAAAGCAAATGTTAATAGATGTTCTGGTATGTTATTTAGCAAGAATACATGATCCGAGAGGCCGGATCGGGTGGTAATGGCCCGGAGTCTGCAAGGGCATTACCGATGGGCCCTGGTGCTGATCCGATGGGCCAGATCAGGTATTATTACTATCAGCACCCAAGCACCCCAGCTGCAAAGTATGGTGTTTCAATGAACGGGACACATGTGGGTTCCATGGATCAGGAAGTCAGGGCTCCATGCAGAGCCTGTCTTCCATTTCCATGGTGGCCAGCATGGACATGGCACGGCAGCAGCGTTGGCAGGCACCGCAACCACTGAATTAATCAGGGAAGTGGGGCGGAGGGTGAGAGTGACTGGAAATTGGAAGGGAAGGGCGTGTGGGGGAAGATGGCAGGTGAAGAAGCCACTGGGCTGCTTGGACCACGCTCTTGCATCAGTAGATCCTGACTGGTTGCGTCCCCTGCCCCGGGTGCTAATATAAATTGGTGCATGCCCTTTGATTATGGCTTTGCTGTCAAAATGACATTCACACTTTCAGGGTCGCTTACAATATGTTTAGGGATAGAGCATACAGATGTCATCCTTCGAGAGGTACAAAAAAGGTAGCAGGCGCCGCTCTCTCGAAAAGAATGCGGCATGATAACCTGTTCAGTGGTTATTAACCACTTTGAGAGTTCGCAGCCATCTGCTTTTTCCTCACTGTACCTTTCACAGATGGGAAATATCCATTTGCATATCAGTCTTTGTCCTGCCCACATGGGCTGCCCAGCACCGAAATGCTATGGCAATTCCTCTCTGAACAAGGGTACCAACAGCAACCCCATACAAGTGTTTCAGCCTTGTTGGCCATCATCAGTGAGGTGAAGCTGCGCCTCTCTGAGCACAGTGAGCAGAAAGTCTACGTCTGGTTGCCCCCACTTAACTTAGGGTGACCAACCCCAAGTTCCTTCCAAAAATACAAAAAAGGTAGCAGGCGCCCCTCTCTCGAAATGAACACGGCATGATAACCTGTTCAGTGGTTATTAACCACTATGAGAGTTCGCAGCCATTTGCTTTTTGCTCACTGTACCCTCCACAGATGGGAATATCCATTTGCATATCAGTCTTTGTCCTGCCCATATGGGCAGTCCAGCACCGAAATGCTATGGCAATTCCTCTCTGAACAAGAGTACCAACAGCACCCAAGTTCCTTCCAAAAATACAACCCTTCTAGAGGGTTCTAAACTTCGCACCCCAGATCATTTCAAATGTTTGCAATTCTTTAACCCTCTCCAGTGCATGTGCCTAGACTTAGTCAGTATTGCCATATAGAAACCCATGCTTCTGCAGAGGGAAACCATTGTGGTAGGACTCCCAGACCTGAATAAAGGGCCTCAAAAACATTGGGCCTCATTAGGAGTGTGCCGTTCACAGTAATAACGGTGCTGGACCGCCATACTCCGAGATCTGCGATCGGGTGCCTCTCCGCCAACCAGATTTGACCTGGCTGGCAGAACGGCACCCGCTCGCAGATCTTGACGGGTGCACCGGCACTGTTGCACACAGTGCCGGTGCGTCCATCCTCCCCATTCCCATTGAGTCCAATGGGACTTGAATAGGAATGGAGAGTTTCTTTTTCCAGTGCCTGGCCCTAGGGACCGACGGGGCTGTAATGCCCTGGTGATTCCCCATTGCCAGGTGCCGGAAAAAAAAACATGACTGCGGTGACAGCCTGACGATTTTTCCGGCACGTCTACGGCCAGAGCCATAATGAGGCCCATTATCATGCCCGTCAATTTAGTGGTTGAGTTATGACGGTCAAATACAAAGCAAGGTCGGTCTACAGGCCTCACAGGATGGCAAAAGCAAAGGTGGTTCTTGTATTCTGCAAGGGTATGCATTACTTGCTTTGCCACCGAACGACCTGGAACATAGAAGCTGTTTTTACCACAGCTGCCACAAATGTCACTATAGTAGCAATTTTAACAACTTGTCAGGAACTACCCACTCGCATTTCTATTGGAAACCTTGCTAAAAAGGAGATTGTGGGGCTGACGATCTAGAAAAAGATGAGCCCATTAATGGCTGCCTCACAGGTCAGTATTTGCCAGAGCATCCAGAGTCTTGTGACAACCTTTACAAAGGTTGCACAAATGCAATACAATTATACCACAAGCAGTTAAGGGAATAAGGTCCACTTTTAGGATTTCGCCCGTCTATATCCCTCCATAACCAAAACAAAAGTGTACCCCAGAGGCTAACCAGTCTCTATCTCTCTATAACCAAAACAAAAGTGTACCCCTGACCACATGATCACCTACGTGGCTTTTGAGGATCTCAGGCAATGTTTGAGCATGATGAAATGTCAGGCCTAAGCACACATAGAGCTTTGCTTTTTACATTCCACCCTGCAGGGTGAAGAGTGTACACCTTGCAGTCATGGCTATGTCGCGTGCCCTGCCATGGAGACCCGGGAAAGCAGAGAGCAAGAGTTCTCTGTCTCACAAGAGAATTGGGATTTTAGATATCCCAACTTTTGAAATTTTTAACAAAGTCTCTAATGCATGTGTGTGCAATGTCACACACTTGCTCGTACAGAGTGCGTGACATTGTGCAACTGACGCGTCTGCAAAACAGAATACACTGATGAATGCAAACTTCACAAATGCAGAGTCAAGGGCGCCTTGTAGAGGTCAACCACTCGAGAAGCAGCTTGCTAAATGATCTCAAACATCCTGATGAGAGCTTTAAATATCATATTGAGGCTTGTTAGGTGGGCTTGAGCTACGAATCCATGTGTGGTTCCATAGGTCTAGAAGTAACGCAAAAACACATTCCCCAATGTTTACCAATGAAATGGCTTAAGAGGCCCCAAATGCACTGCGGGTGAAAAATCAGTCCCCGACAGAAGTACCACATTCGAGGGCTTCCAGTTTAGCCTCATCAATGGAATTAACTAATTAATTAATTAATTAACTATTCTCTAACCACTATTTTAAAGAGCCTTGTAGAAGCACTGAGTGTGCAAAACAACTGTCAGCTGAAATCGCACACGGGCTTCGAAATTAAATTAAGAAAAACATTGTTTCATAAAAGCATTAATTGAGCTTACTTCAGTTTGCTGATTAATTAGGTGCAATTGCAAGAAATAAGTGACAAACAAAAAAACAAAAAATTGGGGAGTAGGATGCAACAGCAACGCTATGGTACCTGTTTCCACGTTCATGATTACAGAGGTGATGAAACAGTCTATGATTCCTGTTTCCTCATTCGTGATTCCATAGGTGAAAACACAGCTTTTTTGTATAGGAAACATTCTAAATCTTCAACATCCGTCCTTGTCTGGAGCCTTGCAAAGTCATGAGTCAGCAGCAGGATAGGGTTCTTGTAACGAAGTGGCAGTATACATCCTACGTGATGGCTGTAGGCCAGAATGGGACATGGCCACGCCTACCAGGTTCCATTTGGCATTTTGTTCTACTTGTGCCAATCAACTACTTAGGTAAATAGAGCGAAGGTGCCTCTCATTCTAATTCACATTTTAGGTATGAGGACTGCTGAGTGATGAAGGTGTATGACACTGCTGTGTGCTGTCACGCAGAATGCTGTAGAGGAGTGAGCATAATCACGATTTTGTCACGTGAAACTTCTGTTGTCTACTTACCGGCTTGCTTCTTCATTCCTGTAATAAGAAGAGTCTGGAATAAAGTTTTCCTATTCCTGAAACTGTGACTACTGAGACTTCATTGAACGTCCATGTTTTTAATGTGATAGACTTGTTGAAACGGCCTGGAAAACCCCCAAATTATGCAAAGGATCAGGAGCCAGAAACAAACACACTCAATAAAGACATAGCCAAAATGAAAGGCAAAACCTAGCTTTATTAACATCCAAATAAAGCAGGGACAGCATACAAGCATACAAGTTTTTATACTACGGATGTATCATCAACAACGTCATCATCATCAACAACGTCATCATACACTCACAGTTATCAAAACGTTCGGGTTGAGGGGATTGGTTAAGGAGATTGACTACATATACATTATGTAAGGGTTAAACATCCGATTGGGTTACAACAATATGATGCCTCCTCCTGAGACCACCTCCAAATTGATCATAATAAAAAGTTATAGGCCCTGATTCACAGAGTGTCTTACACTGGGGTTTTGCCATTATAAAGCGCTTCTGTGAATTAGGCCCATAACGTCTACAATATGTTATTGGTTGTCCTAATATGTAATAGGCGGCCTAACATGGGGGGTTGTGATTGGTTGGCTTTCTCCTGAGCATTTTGGACGACTGCCAGGCCATCAAAACATGAGCCAGGCAGGAGTAGGGGGAGAGAGGTCCATGGACTACTTTTCTTTCAATTAAAAAAGACACTATCCCTTATTCCTAGGCCATGAGCCAGGGTGATTCTTCTGTAGTTTACCTTGTACAGCGTCTCGTGTCTGGGAATATGTGTGAGGAGGGAGGCAAGTGTCCTTGTTAGTTGCTAACAAACAGACAATGTTCTTCCATTATGGGTAATTTGTGATGAGACCGTGTTTGGAATTATTACACCCTGCATTTATTGGGATTTAAGCTAATATAAGTGCGAGTGTTATAGTTTTATATACCACTGGGGACACTCTTGAGCCATTCCCCATGGAGTCTTTGTATTAATAATTATCCTGCATCTGGCTCAAAAAAATGGTTGTTCTTTTAATCAATCTATGAATATACGGCTTGGGTCTTGAGAATCATTATCTCGTGTTCTTTCTGAGACGTTTGGGCACTCCCTAGTTTCTCATTAATGTTGGCTTGGTCTGCTTAGCTACTTTCTGAGCTCTGCATGGATCTGTATTTCTGGAAATTCAGAATTTTGAGTTCCCGTGAATCCTCTAGGCCTTTTTGTTTAATTAGAAGCATGTTGCGGCTTCCATTATGGAAAAGATGGATGCCCATTACTGTTGTGTTTCTATGTTAGTGAACTATATACATGCATAGTTCATGTTGCATTCAGCTTATACATTGCATATGTTAGTATTCTTCATGTCTTATGGATGCCATGTTAATATTCTTCAGGTTTAAATGCATATATTACCTAGTGTTCATGTTCTTCATGTTGAGTGCATATTTGCTTCATGTCTAATGCATGCACATGTTTTATTTCATTGTTGATTCATGTATTCTTGCCATCGTTAGCTTAGATCGTGTCCAGTATATGGGTGGTATGGTTGCCTAAGTGAGTAACACTTCTCACCTATACGATATTGGGCCACAGGAGGGGCAGTAGCTATGGATGATGTTTTCATCTGTCTCTCAACATTCCCCCTCTGGTCGAGTCCTAGACCGCACCCTGCTTCATGACATCCACTGTAAAGTGCTTGTTGGGTAGACTTATTTTAGTCACCCCCTCAGGGTGCCTGTATGTCTGACATGGTTGACCATTGGAGTCACAATATACCCAGTGCTCAGTGTAATTGTGACAGTTCTGAGAACAAGTAAACATTGATCCTGGAGGGCGATAGTACTTTCCATTGCCTGGCTATCAAGCTTGTCATCTGTCTGGGTATACTCATGTATGTGAGCATTTAGGTTTATTACTATTTCCATTCTGGCTGTCCCATTGGCACCCTTTTTAGCCTTTTTGCAACCATGTATTGCTATTCTTAGAACAAAGAAAGCCAGTAGTATGAATACTACTATGGCTATCAGTATTTTGAATGCATTAGCTAACCATGAGGGTATCCTGGAGAACAGGTGGTTGAACCAGGCATCATTTGCAATCTCATCCACCTCCTCCACCATTTGTTTGTGCATTTCTGTTAAGGAGGCTATGGATTCTGAGAGGGTTCCATTTTCCGATTTGTGGGTGGGTATATATATCTGGAGAAAGAAGGCCCAATGTATGTGCACACACCCCCTTCCATGGCAGTTATTAAATCTAAAATCTACCTGTTCTGGAGTGTCAGAAGCCTAATGGCCCTCAGCGCCTTCTTCATTTCATTAAAGAACTTCACAGTTGCATTAATTGTTTGCAACATCTCCTATCTTTTTATTGGCATCCACTTTGTATTGGTGGCTGTCTGCAACCTGGGAATAAATACTGATGAAAATAACATTACCGTCTTGCTGAACAATGTATGCTCCTCTGGTATATCGTGATAGGCTCCTAATTTGGCCGAAAAATAATTTTCCCTAGTTCTGTGTTATAGGGTGAGAGACCTTTTATTTCTTAAGTGTGCATCCATTTGGGGGAAATCACCAATCTATACTTCACTTGGAGGTACTGCTAGGCTGGTGTACTTATTACCACAAGGGAGCACAATCCTCCCCAATTAGGAGGGAGATGGATGTAAGCTCTTGAACCACAGGACGAATAGTGGTCCATTAAAACAGCGGTGCCTATTTTAATGCCTACAACCTCAAAAATATGTTTGCATCCCTTGTTTGCTCCCACCTTCAGCGGGCCAGAATAAAACATAATGTGGCATTTCTTATAGCCATTATGGGTAGAGGGCCTGCTTCATCCTCTACCGATGTGAGTAAGTTGGAATATTCAGTCCATTCTTTGAGGCATATATTATTTGCATTTTGCACCACCTCTACTGGTACTGTTAGGAGTGTTTGTGCTTTGCACCCCATCATTCCTTCAACCCACCCTAAAGGTAAATGCCTGAAAGTATATTAGTAATTGGGATCTTTCCCAGTGCCCAGATATTTGAGGCCTCTATCTCTGCGGCACTTATGCACTGTAATAGCGTATGGTCTGTTGCTCTAACTTCTCCTTTATTCGGGCCTTCTAATATATATTGCATCACCTTATTTTTCTCCAAGGATCATCCATCATTGCTTCTGTTTTTAAGGAGCAATTTTCATAAGGGAATGTCTGTTTTGAGATACATCGCAAGGTAGCCCATTTTCCTTGTAACTTACCCCTAGTTATGCAAAGTGCTAGGTGTGTCAAGCAGTGTGCTCTATTTTCTGGTATCTCTGTGGCTACGTATGTCCTGGAAGTGCTCCTGAAGTGCTCTTGGCAAAAAGAAGATATCAAGGCTGAGTACCCCAAAAGGAAATACACCAAACGTGGGTTACAAAAAAAGATACACAGATCTTTATTCTATACTGAACAGTTTCAAAGGACAAAATAACAGATAGCTATTGGCCCTCAGTACAACACAGCGAACTCCAGCTCGGTTCGGTGTGCTCAGTGAGTGGGGCTGTACATTAGAATAGTCGTGCCTTTTATGCAGTCCAAAACATGATGTTCAGCCCACCTACAAGTTAATACAAGTTGATACATCACGGATCTAGGGTTTGTGCCGAGTTCATGCATCTATACATTTAGGGTTTACCTTTAATACATTCATCAACAAGTCACAATGGCAACAGTATATCTTAGGATTCCTCGATGAGCCTTCTCATCCATTTCTGTACAATATGGTTAAACAAGTGTTCATATTTCAGTATTTAAATATATTGTGTTTAACATGTGCTGGCGGATTAGCTTTGTTGGCACAGGTAATCCTCTACACACAGGTCAGCGAAGGACAAGGTCTCAGTTCATGACCCTAACATGTGGCCTGCAGGCAAGTTACACATTAGTTTGTACACAGAGGTCAAGGCGGCCATATTACATTCAGAATGACACTGTCCACCATCTTAGAACACAGGGTGACTTTAGAAAGAGAATCTAAAATGGCGGATGGACCTAAAATGGCGGCTTACTCAGATCTAAGGTCAAGACCTTGCAACACAGATTTTCTTTGTAAGTGGCTTGGCGTAGGCCAATATACATATATTTATACAGTATAGGAGGCACAATATGATCCTCCTTTTGGCCTATGCCAAGCTCTAAACTATTTCTGATTACTTTACAAACAACTCCACATCTCAACGTCCATACACCCTGAATCACTGTCGGAAATATCTATTGCCATTAGATCAGTTATCAGAATTTCCTTCAGAAAATATTCATTGGAGTTCATATCTGTGGCGTATACCTTGTGTCCTATTGTACTTATCGCCTGTGCGCAACATCCCCCTAACATCGAACATATACTAGGTAGACACTGTACTCAGCAACAAAGGAACAACAGAATTCCCAAAATGATCAGCAAGACCCAAAGCACCTCCAACCCCAAGATCGCAAGAAGTCCCAGAACCAAGCACTAAGATCCCAATTTCCCTCGGGAACATGCTCTTCTGAACTAAGGACGTGCAGATTTTGTATTGCCTTGAAGATAGTTGGGGAGGAATCTGGCACGAAAACACAGCAAGCCAACCCCACCTCTCTCCAGTACTCTCGCTAGTCTCCTGATGTCTTCGGAGTTCGCTATTTGTCCCCAAAATGGCACGAAGGATTTCACTACATCTCCCAGAACCAGTGCTGGAGTGTCACCATTCTCGTCCCGCCGTGGACGAGCCTTTGAAACCTCTACAATACTGACTATGAATACCTCGGGTAACAAGATCCCTAAATAAGAAGTTCCCTGCCAATCCCTGGGTAACCATGGAAATGCTACATTACCGCAAACAAACTAGACAGGTTTGCCCACATACAAAGATCTGTCTTCCCCAGTCAAATTCGCAACGTTGGCGCAACCTTTAAAATTTCCCATTGACTGAGTGCCATTCGTCTGTATGCAGAAAGAAACTGAATCGGGGCTATGGTTAACAGTGTAAGAAGGAGGCATGGCATCCTTATTGCCTATAGGAGCCATCTTGAAAGAAATCAAATATTGAAAAGGACGAGACAGTCTATCAGAAGGCCTAATAGAAGCAACGTTAAGCTTGCTCCTATTTGCGAAAAGTGAGCATCCCAGGGGTGTAAGAACATGTTTCTCAAAACTATTCAAATTAGTACCATCAAAGTTCCCCGAGATGCTATCGTTCCATCGGCCAAAGAATAGTGCTCTAAGGGAGGCATAACAAGCAGTTGTCAAAGGTAAAGGATGAATATAGCAACCTAGCCCCTTATCCCCGTGTTGCGGTAAATGCGAACAGACCCAACAGTTGGACTTATTAAAAATGGCATGCGTAGCATTCATAATAAGTAATAATGTGTTATTGTAATATCTCTGTCTGTTCTGAGACTCTCTAGGAGACAGAGTATGCAGATGCACAAAAGGAGTAGAAACAGTGGGTACATTTTCAGTCGGTAACAAGGTTTCAAGTAGATGTACTTCTTCTAGGTACCAAAAACTAAAAACAATTACTATCATAAAACCAATTGACATTATAAAAAAACAGCAGTACGTTTTCGGGGCCCAAACAGTTTGTCCATTCTCACAGCCGGTCACACGATCATTTATCAGTCCTGTACGACTGGTAGCAGTTGCAGGCATTGCAGTCTTCAAATGGAAAAAACCCTGTTTTTTTTTGCTGGCGACCTCCTGGCCGAGCGACTTCTTTGTCCTTCCACAACCCTAGCCAACAGAATCCCCTTTTTCAAACAATTACTTGGGCCAAAAGCAAGCCCTTGATGATTTTTCTTCCTTCTTCGAATGCATAGCCGAACCGTGCCGTAAGTCTATCTCCTTCGACGCAAATTGTACATCGTTGTCCCTGGTACTGATTGATCCAAGAACAACGTGTCGTCACTTCCCGTTGGAAGCGACGTATCAAGAGGAAGTGAAGATGCAAGATCCGGAACAACAGCTTCCGGAAACAAAACTTTTGGAGAGTGTGGAGACAAAATGGCTGATTCCCTTGGCCTCGCGGGCTCAGAGAGAATCTCTGATGCACTCTTGTTGCTGTTTAGTGCTTCGGGATCGTTGGTTGCAGTATTGGTGAGGGGTTCTGTTTCTTCTGTATCGTATGGCACCGGGTGTGGAATCTTCTTGACATGCGTCGCATGGATCCAGTTTTTCCTGACTGCGACCCGCACCGCAGTTTGTGTGACCAGCAGGACCTGGAAAGGGCCCCGCCACTGAGGTGCAAGGCAAGAATATCGCTCAAATCCCTTTACCAACACCCAGTCACCGGGCCGAATGCTATGACCTGGGCCCTCATATCGTACAGGTAAAGCCTCTCGTACCATGTGATAAATCAAATACAAGTTTTTAGTCAACTGGCTACAATAATCTGAAAGAAGTACATTTTCAACATTTCTCAAAGACCGACATTTTGGATTGTTCCAGATATTAGCAGGTCTCCCTATTACCACCTCAAATGGAGAGAGCCCAGTCTTAGTCTGAGGGGTTGTACGCATGGCTAGCAACACGATCGGTAAGGCGTCCGGCCATTTTAGTTTGGTGCCGGAACACGTTTTAGCGAGCTTGTTCTTGATGATGCCGTTGTGTCTTTCTACTAATCCAGCACTCTGAGCATGTCTCGCCGAATGGAAGCGTTTGTCGATCTGTAGTGCCGCACACATCTGCAGAATTACAGTAGCAACAAAATGTGGACCATTGTCCGACCAGATGACTCTTGGTAGCCCGAACCTAGGAAAGTACTCTTTTAACATGGTTTTTGCAGTAGTCATGACTGTAGCGTCTTTAACAGGAAAAGCCTCAACCCATTTGCTGAAAGTACAGATGACAACTAACACATATTTCAAGTTATTGCACCGTTCCATTTCGATAAAATCAAAGTGTATGACTTCAAAGGGGATAGAAGGTGGACCGAAACTTCCCCTGGGAGTTGATGTTCCCTGTCCCACATTGTGCTGTAAACAGATCATGCAGTCCTGAACATATCGCTCAGCTATTTTAGAGATTTTGTCATTTGCCCAAACTTTCTCCAACATTTTTGTAAGCTTCCGGGAATATATATGTGTAGGGCCATGAGCCATGACAACCACTATCATTATGTATGCGTCAGGAAGTAACCATTTCCCTTCAACTATGTCCACCCAACACCCATCATCATCGAGTTTCCCCAAGCCTTCAGCCCATTTCTTGGACTCTTCTAATGTGGCATTGGCTTGGATATCCCTTACAGAGTCAACACCCTTATCCATTACATAGGAATTTGCGGTCTCCCTTGAAGTGTATATGTTTGCAGAGAGATTGGTGGCAGTCTGTTTAGCTGTATGATCAGCAAAAGCATTCCATTTTCCTATATCATCTACAATCTTTTGATGTGCTGCACATTTTACGACAGCTAACTGAGTAGGGAGTGCAAGCGCTGAGAGCAGTTGTACTATTAGGGAGCCATGATGAATCTTTGTACCATGCGAAGTTAAGAACCCTCTTTCTGACCAAAGTCTACCAAAGTTGTGAACCACCCCAAAGGCATACTGACTGTCAGTGTATAGGTTCACTGTAAGCCCTTCGGACAATTCACAAGCTTGGGTCAATGCTATAATCTCTGCGGCCTGCGCGGAGTTATGCGTGATTCTCTTGGTTTCCATGACCGTGCTCAATGTGGTGATTGCATAAGCAGCTGTGGATGTACCATCAGGATGTTTGAAGCAGGAGCCATCGCAAAACAGCTCCCCTTGTGGATTGTTCAAAGGAGTATCTTTTAGATCATTTCTACCCATTGTCTCTTGTTTGATAGTGTACAGGCAATCATGTGACTCTTCATCACTGCAAGCAGTACCTTGCGGGAAAGGTAAGAGTTCAGCCGGATTAAGAACACAACACCTCTTAAATTGTATGTGTGGGGCAAATAAGATTAATTCATATCTCGTCAACTGTTCGGAAGTGAGTTGTTGCATTTGAGTTCTGTTCAGTAGAACATCCACAGAGTGAGGCATCATCAGGGTTAGAGGATGGCCCAGGACCATTCCCTCACTCTGTTTTACAGACGCAGCAGCAGCAGCGACAGCTCGCAAACATATTGACAAAGCGCATGCTACAGGATCAAGGGCGAAAGAAAAGTAACCGCATGGCCTATTCTTCCCTCCATGTTCCTGCGTTAACGCAGCCAAAGCACATCCATCACTTTCATGCACAAACAACACAAAGGCCTTTTCATAGTTTGGTGTGCCCAAAACCGCTGCCGAGCACAATGTACTCTTGAGCAAATCAAATGCTTGCTGGTGCTCCATGTTCCACGGCAATGGCGGAGAAATGCCCTTCTTCGTCACAGCCAACATCGGTTTAATCACTAGTGAGAAAGTGGGGATCCAATGCCTACAGTAAGAAGCCATTCCTATCAAGGCTCTGACTTCCTTCTGTGTATTTGGGACAGACATGCTAGTAATTAGTTTTATCCGTTCAGGCGTCAATCTTCTTCCCTCTTTTGACAGGAGATAGCCTAAATAGGCGACCTCCTGACAACAATATTGAAACTTTTTAAGCAAAGCTTTGTGACCATGTTTAGCCAGGTGTATAAGTAATAACACAGTGCCCTCCTTACAAGTGCTCTCTGAGTCGGCAGCTAAAAGCAAGTCATCAACGTATTGAAGCAGCGTACAAGTAGAGGGCAATTCAAGGATATCAACCTGTTCTTTCAAAGCCCTACTATAGATGCTAGGACTTTCTGTGTAACCTTGAGGTGCATGGGTAAAGGTGAACAAGCGTCCCCCTAAGGTGAACGCAAACAGTTATCTACTGTCCTTAGGTATAGGAATACTAAAGAAAGCATTCTTCAGATCCATAACACCTAAGTAAGTAGCTGAAGCCGGGATCATAGTCAATATTGCCGTCACATCAGGCACAATTGGAAATTGTGGAGTCACGATCTTATTGATAGCACGTAGATCAATTATGAAACAAAATGGAATTGCATTATCGCCTTTTTTGTACACAGGCAAAATCGGACTATTACACAAACTACCTGCAATTTCCACAATCACCCCTCGATGCACAAAATCGGAGACGATGCATTTCAAAGCTTGATCACCCTCAACTGAAATCTTATATTGTGGAATACGTGGCAGCTTTACTCCATGTTTCAAGACTATTTTAACAGGCTCGATCTGCAAAACGCCGACATCATTGTCATCAATTGCCCATAAACACTCTGGTACATCACTGAATACTGGCATTAAAGGTCTAGTCAAAAATTGAAAGACAGAAAATTGCTGTGGTGAAATCGTCAAACGCACTCCGTCAGAAGAACAATGAATTACCACATTTAATTCCTTCAACAGATTCAACCCCAGCAAATTCTCTCCACAATTTGAAGTCAAAAGGAATGGACAGTGGCCCGTAAAGGGACCCAAAGAAATAAATACCGGTGAAGAAAGCGGACAGACAACTGGTGTGCCAGAAAACCCTACAGAAACATTGGTTTGCCCTGACAGTGGCATGTTTGGTACCCGAGAATGATCAATGGAACACTTCTGTGCCCCTGAATCTATCAAAAATAGATGGTTCCTATTTCCCACTATCATTTCAACATAGGGACCTTTCTGATTAACGGGAATAGGCATCGGTTCCAAACCCTGCTTCGGGCAATCCTAGCGAAACAGAATATCATCAAAAGGAAGTTATTGCGAGTGACAACCCTTGATCCCGCTCCTTGACCGACTACAAGTGGTGCAGGACCACTTGGAAGAGGAAGAGCAGGCAAGTTCAACGGAGGTACTATTACTGGTGCAATAGAAAGAGGTGGAGGAGCAGGTGGAGGAGCAGCAACAAAAGGAGGAACAACAACTGGAGGAAGAGGGACAGTAGGAGGAGCAGCAACAAAAGGCAGAGCAGGAGGAGCAGGAATAACAACAGGAAGAGGCAAAGCAGCAGGAAGAGGAACACACAGAGGTGGCGCAGTGGCACCAGGCCTTCGTTCATTTAACAATTTATCGATAAGTTCATCGGAAACATGAAAGTCTTTAGAAGGAAAGATTTTCTGAATGCCAAGTGAGCAAGCCCTATCCATATTCCTAGCCGACTCAGACGGTTTATCTTGGTCATATAACAACGCTTTTTTGGTGTTCGTCTTATGACGGCGCGCTTGTTTTTCCCTACTCTTAAGCTGCTGTAAAGCTTCTTTTTTCCAATTCTGTAATACATCAAATGCTGAAGGTCTAGCCTTTTTATTTAATAGAATGGATTCTAAATATTCAATACGAGGGATTTCAAAACTACCATTGATTGGCCGCTGAAGTTCGGAAGCATGTCTAGTTTGTCTGTGCCAAATATCACTAAACACTATACTTCCAGTGCCTTGCTTACAGTACATGGTACAAGCCAGCGACCCCTCCTGTGGTGCCGGACGGCTAAATTCCAAAGATTGTCTATCGCTGCGGAATAACGCCCTGAAGCAGGTAGACAATGTCCCAGGCATATCAGAATACTGGTGTTACCTGGTCAATAATTGTATTTGCAGATACAATGTGCCAAAACAAATTATCAGGATACTTAAGAATCGGGTCACGACTCACCTGATCAATCCAAAGGAGGTCCGATTGGATGATAAAGTTCTTTTCTAATGAATTTTACCTCGTGTTTGGTGATTTCGGCAAATCTGCCCTCCTCGATAATTTATTCTATACTGAACAGTTTCAAAGGACAAAACAACAGATAGCTATCGGCCCCCAGTACAACACAGCGAACTCCAGCTTGGTTCGGTGTGCTCAGTGAGTGGGGCTGTACATTAGAATAGTCGTGACTTTTATGCAGTCCAAAACATGATGTTCAGCCCACCTACAAGTTAATACAAGTTGATACATCACGGATCTAGGGTTTGTGCCGAGTTCATGCATCTATACATTTAGGGTTTACCTTTAATACATTCATCAACAAGTCACAATGGCAACAGTATATCTTAGGATTCCTCGATGAGCCTTCTCATACATTTCTGTACAATATGGTTAAACAAGTGTTCATATTTCAGTATTTAAATATATTGTGTTTAACATGTGCTGGCGGATTAGCTTCGTTGGCACAGGTAATCCTCTACACACAGGTCAGCGAAGGACAAGGTCTCAGTTCATGACCCTAAAATGTGGCCTGCAGGCAAGTTACACATTAGTTTGTACACAGAGGTCAAGACAGCCATGTTACATTCAGAATGACACTGTCCACCATCTAAGAACACAGGGTCACTTTAGAGAGAGAATCTAAAATGGCGGATGGACCTAAAATGGCGGCTTACTCAGATCTAAGGTCAAGACCTTGCAACGCAGATTTTCTTTGTAAGTGGCTTGGCGTAGGCCAATATACATATATTTATACAGTATAGGAGGCACAATATGATTTCCCGTTCGACAAGGGAACTCACATAACAGCTCTCATCAGACATCTCTCTCCTCATTTTGCCCATGTGTTTGAAACAGAAATTATTACCGACATGGGCAGAATCAGTAATATATTTACTCACATGTCTAGAGTTGTCTAAGACACTTATTTTTAGTCTTTTCATCTGTGTGCTTACTATAGGGAATTCATGTGTTACTATTTCACTTGTCATTGTGATAGTAGTGATATTTCTGTACAGTGGTCTGGCTACATTGTAAAGGGCCAAATCTCTCAATGCCATAAGAATGATAAAATAAACACTGTAAAATGTAAACAATGTTGTATCAAGCATTATGGCCCACATGTTGTAAGGGCATATATATATTTTACCAAAATGTGATTTTTATTGCATTTATTGCAAATGTAGTGGCAGTTTGTTGCCAGCAGTGATATGGTATATATATATATATATATATATATATATATATATATATATATATATATATATATATATATATATTTATATATATTTATATATATATATATATATATATATATATATATATATATATATATATATATATATATATATGGAAAAATAAGGAAAGGTGCGCACTCCAATTCTCGAGGGGTGGAATCCTCAAGACCTGCCAAGGTGCCGCACCAGGGTTATATATGCCCGGCTTTGGAGTGCCTCACTTGAGGCTACACTCCCCCCCTTTCTCCACTGTGGGATTGGGCTTGAGCGTTTTCTCTGCTGACCAGATGACTACATCTACCAGTAGCCCTTGCAGCAGATTTGTATCACCTGCACCTGCGGTGAGCTGCAAGTCCACCAGCCTCCCTGATGACGTGTATTGGCACAGAAACCGGTCGGAGGAGTACACCAGTGGCCTGGAAGGTCATGCAGAGAATTGGAGTGTGCACCTTTCCTTATTTTTCCATTTTTCACAGGACTTGAGGGGTGGAATCCTCAAGACCTGCCAAGGTGCCGCACCAGGGTTATATATGCCCGGCTTTGGAGTGCCTCACTTGAGGCTACACTCCCCCCCTTTCTCCACTGTGGGATTGGGCGTGAGCGTTTTCTCTGCTGACCAGATGACTACATCTACCAGTAGCCCTTGCCGCAGATTTTTATCACCTGCACCTGCGGTGAGCTGCAAGTCCACCCAGCCGCTCTGATGACGTGTATTGGCACAGAAACCGGTCGGAGGAATACACCAGAGGCCTGGAAGGTCATGCAGAGAATTGGAGTGCGCACCTTTCCTTATTTTTCCATTTTTTCGCAGGACTTGAGGGGTGGAATCCTCAAGACCTGCCAAGGTGCCGCACCAGGGTTATATATGCCTGGCTTTGGAGTGCCTCACTTGAGGCTACACTCCCCCCCTTTCTCCACTGTGGGATTGGGCGTGAGCATTTTCTCTGCTGACCAGATGACTACATCTACCAGTAGCCCTTGCAGCAGATTTTTATCACCTGCACCTGCGGTGAGCTGCAAGTCCACCCAGCCTCCCTGATGACGTGTATTGGCACAGAAACCGGTCGGAGGAGTACACCAGTGGCCTGGAAGGTCATGCAGAGAATTGGAGTGCGCACCTTTCCTTATTTTTCCATTTTTCGCAGGACTTGAGGGGTGGAATCCTCAAGACCTGCCAAGGTGCCGCACCAGGGTAATATATGCCCGGCTTTGGAGTGCCCCACTTGAGGCTACACTCCCCCCCTTTCTCCACTGTGGGATTGGGCGTGAGCATTTTCTCTGCTGACCAGATGACTACATCTACCAGTAGCCCTTGCAGCAGATTTTTATCACCTGCACCTGCGGTGAGCTGCAAGTCCACCCAGCCTCCCTGATGACGTGTATTGGCACAGAAACCGGTCGGAGGAGTACACCAGTGGCCTGGAAGGTCATGCAGAGAATTGGAGTGGGCACCTTTCCTTATTTTTCCATTTTTCGTAGGACTTGAGGGGTGGAATCCTCAAGACCTGCCAAGGTGCCGCACCAGGGTTATATATGCCCGGCTTTGGAGTGCCTCACTTGAGGCTACACTCCCCCACTTTCTCCACTGTGGGATTGGGCGTGAGCGTTTTCTCTGCTGACCAGATGACTACATCTACCAGTAGCCCTTGGAGCAGATTTTTATCACCTGCACCTGCGGTGAGCTGCAAGTCCACCCAGCCTCCCTGATGACGTGCATTGGCACAGCAACCGGTCGGAGGAGTACACCAGTGGCCTGGAAGGTCATGCAGAGAATTGGAGTGCGCACCTTTCCTTATTTTTCCATTTTTCGCAGGACTTGAGGGGTGGAATCCTCAAGACCTGCCAAGGTGCCGCACCAGGGTTATATATGCCCGGCTTTGGAGTGCCTCACTTGAGGCTACACTCCCCCCTTTCTCCACTGTGGGATTGGGCGTGAGCGTTTTCTCTGCTGACCAGATGACTACATCTACCAGTAGCCCTTGCAGCAGATTTTTACCACCTGCACCTGCGGTGAGCTGCAAGTCCACCCAGCCTCCCTGATGACGTGTATTGGCACAGAAACCGGTCTTTTTTTGGCCAGTATGACATGTAAATATGTTGCTGGTGGCATGTAAGGTACAGGTTTTACACAGCCAAGCCCAACTTGAAACTGCAGAGAATGAAATGCACACATAGAAAAGCTTAGTTCTGCCAGGCCAAATTTTGAAGTGCACCTATTATTCTGATGCCTTATACATGGAGACTACATTAATCATATAACTGACTAACTGACTGACTTAATTAACATTGCTAAATACTAATTCTAATCTCCATAACATTATAATGTAGTCTCACGTGCAAAAAATATATGTTTTGGTGACACTACTGAAATGCATTTTAAATGCACACTGGCTTTTTTTTGTTTCCCTTCTGTGTTAGCTTGTGGTGAGCAGAGGAAAAGAGGCAGCAGGAAACAGAATGAAACATGTATTCAGGGAGGCCTAAAGCCCTCATTGTTATAAACATGAGGGTTGATACAGTATGCATTATTGTTAATCTGATTGGGGGAGAATTATAGGCGGACATGCCACGTAAAAAAATGGGAAGGATCTAAGTTTTGCTAATGGCAAAAATTGCTTGGAGGAATTAGTGCGGGCTGAGCTGTGAAAGCTGACAGAATTCCAAAAGGGTTAGAGCGTTGGCTCTGAGAGATATCTTGCCAGCGCTCCCCACACAATATTCACTGAGACATTTCGCGCTGAACAGGCCTGCCTTTGTGAGTGGAGCAAGGTCATGCTGAGAACTTCAAAGAAGTGCTAATCTTGGTAAGATTTGTGCCAAGTGAGGATCATTTGAGCGCCGTATGTTTGGCTAAGGTTTATTACAGTGTAGAAAGGTTAGGAAACCACTGCATGTTCATTTTTGTCAAATTCAGAATGTGGGAATATTAATCTATGTTTCAAATAGACCTGCTTGTTCTGCTTTGTTTTCTTTTTGTATCCCAGAGGCTGCTGTAAATAACCATGTTAAGACTTGATGACATGTATATGTAATTCAATATAATGAGTACCTATGAAAACAAATGGGAGTTTGTGTCATTCATGCATCTGTGAACGATTTTTTTACATAGGTAATATCTAAAGGGGAGGCTCATATTAGTGCAGTAGCGCATTTGCCAATTCATCAACACAAGTAAAGTAACAGATAAGAGAAGGTTTGGGTGCTGTATAATGAATGCCCTTTTCTTGCATGCTGATGGGAAAGGATCTGAGTCATAGATTACTGGATGTAAATAAACCAGTGATATTTTGTGACATATAGATTACTGGTTGTATACAAGCCAGTGATACCAGCCACAACCTATAGGTGGCGCTCTAAATTAAATCATTGGGTTTCTATCAAATGTATAGGTCTTGAGATCTCTACAGACAACTAGGAGGTATTCTAATAGAAAGGAAAGTCTGTTTTATGATGGGCTAATACTATAAGGAAGAAAACCATGCTCACCACTAAATACTGCAAAACAAAATACCACTAAATTACCACCAATATAAGCTAACAAGGTATGGTCACTAAAATAATATGAGGCCAAACCCAATCTAAATGCAAGACTAGGTTACCACCAAAGTACCGCCAATAATTTTACGGTAAGGAAATACCGCAAAATCCCAAATTTACCCCAATAAGACAAAATATCTTTCATATAATTGTGCGTTGGCCAGGAAAGTGGCTGTAGAGCACTTACTGGGCATGGCAAGTGTGTCTAACACTACCATACATGCATTAAAGGGAACACATTTCATGAGAGCAGTTTGACACTAGAAGTGAATCTCAGGATGTCTCAAATTGAGGCCACATTCCCAGAATTAGTGCAATATCTGGAGGCAAAGCTATACGCACATGGAACATGGTCATCAAATAATACTTCAGAGTGTCATGACCGTATCTATGGTGAAGTGCAGAAAGAAACATTGGATAG
This sequence comes from Ambystoma mexicanum, assembly GCF_040938575.1. Classification (NCBI taxonomy): domain Eukaryota; kingdom Metazoa; phylum Chordata; class Amphibia; order Caudata; family Ambystomatidae; genus Ambystoma; species Ambystoma mexicanum. The sequence continues at coordinate 378,125,285 of NC_090921.1, read as the reverse complement.
CATTTTTGCAGGAGGTAGCATAATCCAGGTCTGTCTTTTGAGATTATTAAATGATGCTGATAAACATGCAGAGAAAGATTGTCTGATACGGGTATGTGCCAAGACATGGTTCATTTTAAATAAGTCTCTGCGAATGCAAATGCAAGAAAATGATGTCAAACTGACTAGCAGATTAAAAATTGAACTGGATGGAGCTACTAAACAAGAGGAAAAGTTAACAGCAGAACTAGAGGTATGTCAAAAGGACATGCGGTCAAAATGTAAAGATTTTGACACTCAATTGTCCCAAAGAAATAAACAGTTTGAGGATAGTGAGCAAGAATTAAAACACTTGAAATGGTTGGTAGATCATATTAGACAAGATAAAGATGAGTTTATTTTGGAAATGCAGATTTTACAAAAAGAGCATTTTGAGAAAGAAAGTGATCTTCAAAATGCTGAACAAGAGATAGTTAAAATGTTTCAAGAAAGAGACAAAAGAGACAAAGAATTCAATGAATGCCAAATGCAAATGAGCGATATGCAAAGTGTGATTAATAAGAGATGAAAACAATTATTTGTGTAAGGAGGCAGATAGGCTCCTTAAAAAGTGCAAGGATTTGAAACAGCTAATTTGCATTTCCAGGTCCCAGGACAAACACCAGGGAACCACATTAAATGGAGTCAAGGTGAATTCTATTTCTACACAGAGAATTAGAGCCCCAGTGGCTGGGCCGGTGACTGAACGTGGCCACATCACACTTGGGGGATTTGACACACCCATTGGGGTCTGCCACCAATCCCATACGCCTGAAACAAGGGTTGAATCACAAAGTAGTGCGATCCCATGCATTGCAACAAGTAGCCGTATCAAAATAATGAGATCAATCAAGGGTCTAATCAAACCATTCTAAAAAGGAGGGGAGTGCTGTATAGAGGACCACTTAGAAAGCGGATACCTAAAGAACAATACAGACAGTACTTTCACTTAACTTTGGACGCTCCCACAGCCAGCATCATTAGAGGATTAAATGAACAGCAGAACATGACATGGGCAGAGTTTGAAAAAGAGACATAGTTTTTCTCCATTCCAGTCATTACAGGAGGCGAAGAAAGTTGCTTACACGATTACAGCTGGGCCAAATACGTCCCCTCGCCAATTTTTACAAGATTTAAAAAGAGTTTATTTTCGCTTTGATGTATCTTTTGACCCCAATTCCAATGAGTTTAAAACTGCCCACTGCAGTTTTGAAGAAAGACATCATATCACAGTTAGTCCGCGAATTTGATCGTGACAAGTCCCTTCAGTGGATTGTGCAACAAAGTACAAAACTATATGAAGTGCTATACTGTCAGGGTAGAGAGAGTGATAAAATGAAAGATACTAGACCAAAGTCTAAAGAATCCCCAGCAACAGTGATTTAGATCAGGTCAGCTAAAATGTCACTTGAGTCTGCTCAAAGTCCAGGCAAGAATAATGTGACACCTGAACAAAGGGGTAATCAACAGAGGTTGTCACTCCCTGCACTGATGTTTCAATCACATGATCCTAGGTATAGGGAGCGCTACATTAGACTTAGGTGCTTAGGAGACAGGCCCCGGGCAGGATATCGGCCTGATATGTCAGGTATGAACAATAATCAGACACAAGGCCAGGATACAAGAAATAATGGTCCCTACCAGACATTGGGGACACAGAGCAGATTTGACCCCAACACCATGTTCTAGGGTAATCAGGATAGACCACGATATGTGGATCGATTTACTTAAAATGGGAATCAGCATAGGGGACAATACTCACAAAATGAGAGTCGGATATGAGGCAGAGTATGAATTATGCCCCATGTCAATACAATCTATCAAGGCCACCAGAGGACTATAACCAAAGGATAGGTATTCCCCGCTCCCCGTCCCACATAAATCAAGAATTCAGAAACAACCCCAATAGAATCCATTCTACTGAGAGATATCAGAATAGATTAAATCAGGAAGAAAACAACCAATATCGAACTAGGTCACAGAGAGAAGATTCTAGAGAGATGGAAAGATTCCAGTGTGTCGAGACCCAAGTGAAAATGTTGACTGAACAAATAGGAAAGCTCTGTACGGCACAAAAACAGTCATCAAAGGAGGGGGCCGAAGGCCATAGCAATGACCGGGTGGTTTCCTATAAGAAGTGACTAAATATTAATGATACCTGCAATGCTAAAAAGATATATTGTCCTGATTTGAATTTGCATAATGACTCTGAGATGCTTAATGATTTAAAAAGGAAAATACAGCCAAATAAACATGTGACAGAAATTGCAAATACATCTAAAAAAGAAGTTCGGTTTAACCTGGAGTTAAATCAAACGTTGGAGATTTGCACAAATGAAAAAGGAAAACATGACATTCCAAAAGAACAAAGGGACAGATTTAAGAAAGACAACTCATGCATGGGTAATACAATTGAACAGGGAGTAAGTGGGGATGGTAGAATGCTCTCCCTAGACAATCATAACACTAACAAAATACAGGCAGGAAAAATAAGTACTCAAAAGGAGGGTACCTACCGATCAGTCACCTGAAGAGTTCTTTGAGCCACAGGTTTTTGGTACCATGTCAAACACCCACAAATGCCCAGAGATAGAAAATGACAAATGATCAAGTGATGTTTCTACGCATATTCAGTTGGAGGATTGTAGTGTGAACTCTGATGATTCCCAGATGGAAGGGCGAACAGTGGCCACACTCCAAAGGACCTCTGAATATGGGGAAATGAGCAAGGTTTCTCAAACGAAAATGGACAAAAAGGAGGGAAAAATGTCCTTTCATTTACCAATGTGCTTAGCCAAAAGAGAAAGTGAATCCTGAAATTAGTAAGAATTTGCACTTCTTGTGTGTGTTAGAGGAAGTTGAAGACCAATATTATGCTCCCATTACTGTGGAAGAGAAATGCAATACATTTGCAATGATTGACACAGGTGCACAGGCCACAATTTTGACCAAAGAATTGGTAAAAAGTATCAATGAAGGGAGATCTCCACAGAACCAGATCACAGTGAGGCAGAGTGAAGGCCCAGAGCATAACTTTAACGGTGAGGAGGTGCCTATTGTGGGTGTCACTGAGGTTGATATAAAGATAGGAAAGTACAGAATGAAACAGGAAGTATTGATCACATCTATTTGTGAAATTCAATTCCTGATGGGAACAGATTGCTTGAAAAGATTGTCTCCTCTCATAGCTAGGGTAAATGGGATACTGTGGTCTTAAACCAAAAAACCATTAAGACCTAAGAAATAAAATCACAAAACAACAGTATAAATGAATGCCACACTGTTGCTAAAATAAATGATGCAGTGGAGGTATACCTACAGAATAGCTGTGTGCCTAGTGTCACTGACATTTTGATGTGTCCGGGTAAAATGCAAAATGAAAAAGAAAAACAATCTGTGCAGATTTATTTGGATCCCAGGAAGAAATGGCAAACTGAAATAGATGAACACACATTGCGCTTCTAATTAAAAGAGAAGACATGCAAACAGAATACTATTCCTAAAACAGACACAGAAAAACACATTGTCACCCTTGCTGAAATACACATGGAGGATGAGCAGCCACGGGTTCACATTGGTATAAATGACCATTTTAAATTGATAAAAGCTATTTGAACAGGAAAGGAGCTTTATTAATGAGAAATTACTGCAGAAAATAATGGAGAGGGAGGAGATCCAATGGAAGGTAACCGGGTGTTAAAGACCATTGGACAGACAGGTTTGAGACAAAATAGCCCCTAAGGCGTAAGAGGACGCATCAACTTCGAGGACGTAAGGAGATCAGGGTTAGGGTGCTGCAAAATGGGGGCAGTAGTGAAAGCCGTTTTTAGAGCCTAAAAAGCATCTAGTTGCAGGGGTGTCCATACAAACAGGGTGCGTGGACTGGTGAGTTGTGTTAGTGGAGCGGCAATGGATCAAAACCCTGCTATGAACCGCCTATAGTAGTTGGTGAATCCCAGAAATGGCTGACTCTCCTTGATGGATTGGCGAATAGGCCAATCGAGGACGGCTTATACTTTAGTGGTGTTCATGGCTAGCCCTCTGGAAGTGATGTGGAAGCCTAAGAAATCTACTTCCTGTGCGTGAAACAGACATTTTTCTAGTTTTGCATATAAACTCTGGGAACGTAATCGAGTTAGTACTTCCCGAACATGAGTAATGTGTTCCTTTAGAGAGTGTGAAAATACCAGGATGTCGTCCAGGTACACCACAACATAGTTGTCGATAATATCATGGAAGATGTCATTCATGAACCTCTGGAACGTAGCGGGCACATTACAGAGCCCAAATGGCATAACTGTATACTCAAAGAGGCCGCACCAGGTACAAAAGGCTGTTTTCCACTCATCCCCCTTTCTAATGCAGATGAGATTGTATGCCCCTCTGAGGTCCAGTTTTGTAAATATTGTGGTATGTGTCATTTGATCAAGTAATGGTATGATGAGAGGAATCGGGTATCTGTTCTTGATAGTAATGTGGTTGAGACGGTGGTAATCTATACATGGGCGGAGGTCGCCCCCTCTCTCTTTGGCACAAAGAAAATGGGGCTAGCAGTGGGGGATATGGATGGTCGGATATGTCCTAGCTGGAGGGAGGGACTTAGGTATTCTTTCAAAACCATGTCTTCCGATTGAGACAAAGAATAAATACGTCCGCATGATATCTCAGTCCCTGGGACTCGGTCTATGGGACAATCGTATGGACGATGTGGGGGTAGTTGTTCTGCAGATCCCTTATCAAAGACTTCTGCAAAATCACGGTAGTCAGGGGGTATCTCAGTAATGACCAAACCCACCATGTGCCCTGGTGTATCTATTTCCATTCCCTGTGGGTCACATATAGCCAACTGAGCAATGGCCCCTAAAGCCTGCACTGGTGTGTTAATGTCTGGGACTGTGAGACAATGTTCTTGACAAAATAGAGATTCAAAAACAACAGTCCCTTGGGTCCAGTCAATGGTAGGGTTATGTGTTCGTAACCATGGGATCCCCAGAACGAGACCATATTGGGGGTAGTGATTAGATCAAAGGTGATGGCCTCAGTTTGTGTCTCTTGTAGTAACAGGGGTAAAGGAGCTGTTTGTTGCTTAATGGGGCCAGAGACCAAGGGTGACCCATGCACAGCCTGCATCAGTTCGGGGTGACTCTTGTTTTGCAGTGGTAGATTCAAGAAAGCAGCCAGGGAAATGTCAATATAATTCCCTGTCGCTCCAGAATCAACCACTAGCTGTACCTTGTGTTGGACGTTGTCTGTGGAACACAAAAGGGCCTGTAGATATAAGGGCCTAGTAGACTCGGGTATCGAGGGGGGCCACAAAACAATTCATAGACAGGCTCGTCCACGCCCCCTGTCCTAGGGACGAGCCTTCTGAAAACCCGCTCTAGTTGGTTTGATTTTGGGTCTTCTGGGACATTCCTTGACATAGTGGCCTATGGTTCCACAATAAAAACATGCGTTAGCCTGTCTACGGTGTTCACGCTCCAAAGGTGATAAGGGACTGCGGATACCCCCTATTTGCATGGGTTCGCTAGGAGACTCTGTGGTTGATGACCCTGGAGAAAACAGAGGAGTGGTTCTTCTGGTTTCTATTTTTCGTTCAGTATGACGGGCGTCTACCTGTAAGGCCAGATCCACTAAATCAAGAAATTGGGTAGGCAATGTGGGAACTACAGCGAGAGCATCTTTCATAGGGCCACTGAACCCCCTGTAGAACACCACCGATTTCCTATCCTCTGGTCAAGCGGTTTCAACAGGTAGCTGATTGAACCGTGTAATGTACTCAATCAGTGGTGCTTTCCCTTGTGTCAATTCGAGTAATTCTAGATTGCGGGTTTGTGCGTTATGGCGTGTATCAAATACTCTGGTCATTTCTGCCACTAGTTGGTCGAAATAATACAGAGCGGGGCTGTCCACCTCCAACAATGGATTCACCCAGGTTGCTGCTATACTGCTTAAATGGGATAGGGTAAAATCGGCCTTAATAGTGGAGTCAGGGAATGCTTGTGGACAGCATAGGAAATGCAGTTTGCATTGATTCAGAAAAGTACAGAATTTGCGGGGGTCCCCTTGAAATTTCTCTGGCGCGGCCAAGGGAAATGGAGTGGGTACGTAAACAGGAGCTGCAGCTGCCTGAGCCGGTGGGGGATTCGGTTGTATGGGTTGTGTAGTGGCATCCCCGAATTCTTCATCTGGGGCTAAGGCATGTCTCTCACTCTGTATGGCGTCCAAACGCTGATAGATGGCCGTAGTGGCAGCTGCCATGTCTGCCCTAAGGACCGTGATTGCTTGTACCAGAGCTGCCACCGGGTCCCCAGCGGAGGTATCCATAATCCAGTGGGTAAGGCTTCTCAATCTGTCACGACCTGAGTCCACGTGGATATGTATACCTCCGTCCCCAAGTACCAGTCAGAGAGGAGTAATGGAACTCACTGACCGATTATTGGAGCTACAGGTGGATGGAACAGGAAACACTGGGTCCCGGATGGCTGCAATGAAAAATACAGGGTTAAGCATGTTGATACACCACTGTCTATAGTGCAAAAGGTATACCCTAGGAGACCTTACCCGAGGACTGGTCGATGTCAGCTCTTGACCTAGTTGTTCCCTCTGGTTGTTCAAGGAGTGGAGAGTAGGTAAGGAGTTACTGCACACTAGAGTCCACCTGGGTTGAATAATCAGAAGTACTGGGTGATAATAGTACTTTCTGTTTGCCAAAGCCAAGGGATAAGAATAAGGCAGTCCAGAATACAAGTCTGTGGTCAAAGCAGTCCGAAAGACAGTTCAAGAAGAAAAAAACATGCAACAAATCCTACAAGGGAAAATCCGAAGTTCAGAGGTTCCAAAATGACGTAGTCCAAGGTCCAAAATCCAAAGAAAAACAAGGTTCGCCAGAAGAAGGTAGCCCAACGCTGAAGAACAGCTGAGAAGCTCCGGATAAATGAAGTGAGTTGCTTTTATGCCGGCACTTCGTGATCATGTGACCACCGTGTGGGAATCATGTGAGTGTGAGGCTTACAGCGGCCACGTGATCGCCTTTCCGTGGGCATACATTTTGGTACAAGGAATCGGGAACCGGGCGGAGAGTCTGCGACAGCAAGTGCCATGGCAACCCCCCATATACCCAAGTCCAACAGCGCCAGGGGTGCTGCTGTACGCGACCTCCAGCACTCAGGCGGGCACAAGTGCCGTTAAATGAAGGACGCGATTTATGCCACCGTAGGGACCAGCCCCCAGGTTTCGGGTCTCAAGGGCTCCTTGTGCTGGGTAAATTATGTGGATGCGTGACAATATGTCTCTGGTTTGGGCAACCCAGATGTTGGAAATCGAATTGCAGGAAGGTGCATGTTAAAGATTAATATTGGACAAAAAACCACCTACCACAATGTGTGGATAGTGAGTGGAACACAAAATGATTTTTACATGGGTAATGATATCATGCACAGAATGTGCATGGTGTTAGATTTCCTTAACCAAAAAGCATGGTCCCAGCTAGGCGGGCCTGCACCTGAATTTGAAGATAAGAGAAAGGCTTATCATTGTGCACAATTGGTACCATATGCAATTGAATTACAGGTGAAAAGGGGTATTACTATTCCTGCATTCACCAAGCAGGTTGCTATAACACTGAAATGCAAGAATGGACAGCAAATTAAAGATTCTGATGCATTTGTGTGCTTGAATGAATCCATGAAACAGCAAGGCCTGGATTATGAATACACACCATTGATAGATATTGGAGAAGGGTCTGTTAAAATTATGGTGAATAATAAAGGATGTCAGGATATTCATTTAGAAGAGAATTCTTTAGTAGGAATGGCCATACAAAAATCACATTATACTGCAGATTTCAATAACATGGTGATTGAAAATATCCCTGAGAGATGTGTAGGTGCACAGGATGTGTTGCCCGAATATCTGGATTATCAACCCAAAGGGATCTTCAAAATTCAGTCTGTGTATCCTTATGATTACAATGAGGCAGTGTGCTGTCACCAAGAGAATTGTACAGTATTTAACATAAATGAAAATGAAATAGAAAATCAGCACATTGAAGTGGAGGCTGATATGCCAAAATATTTTAAAGCGGCAGCTTTACAGAGAGACACAGCCACACAGTTGGAAGAAAGCACAGAGATTCCTCCACTGGAGGATTTCCCAGAATTTTCAAAAATGGTAGAGGAGCAGATTTTGTTAGCAGATGCATGTGTAAGTGAAGAGGATAAGAATGAATTGAGAAAAATATTTATGGAATTTAAAGACGTTTTTGCCAAAGATGCATATGATTGCGGCCTAAATAATGTACATGTTGCCACATTACTGGAAGAATGTTGTAGAAATCCAGTATTTGTGCGCCAATATCAGTTACCACTGGCATGCTTAGAGTCATTGACAGAGATAATTAAAAATTTGGAGTCTAGGGGAATTATTAGGCCCATTCATAGCACCTCCAACACTCCTATGTTGGGTGTGCTAAAGCCAAATGGTCAATGGCATCTATGTGCAGACTTGAGAGAGTTAAATAAAAGAGTGCCAGTGGCCAGATGGCCACTGCCATTCATTGATCAAGGCATTGCTCAAGTGCATGGCTCAAAGGTATTTACCACATTAGAGCTCACTTCTGGATATTGGTGTGTGCCACTGGCAGAGGATATTCAGAACTTGTTTTCATTTTCATTTGATAAAACGCAATACGCATGGGCTAGAACACCATTCGGGTACGCCAATAGTGGGAGCGAATTTGGTATATTTTTGAGAAAGGCTATGCCTGATGCAGCGGAAAGAGGAACTATAGTTTATGTGGATGTCCTGATAAAAAATGAAAACTTAAAAAGCCATTTTAATGAAATTAGAAATGTACTTGGCCAATTGTAAAAGCCGGGTGCCAAAGTATCTTTACAGAAAGCACAATGGTGCAAGAAAAAGGTGAATTTCCTAGGCCATGAAGGAACATGGACTAAATCCACAAAAGAAAAACGTGGAGGACATACAGAAATTGAAAGATCCTAGAAATGTGAAAAGTTTAAAAAGCTTATTAGGAATAATGAGATATAACAGGAAATGTATTGAAAGTTATGCTGAAATGACTCAACCATTAACAATCTGAGGCAGTTGCTAAATTAAAGGAATGTTTCACAAAGGCACCATGTTTAGCATATCCCATAAAAAACTGAGATTTGTTTATAGAAATAGGTTTCACTGAACATCGTATGTCAGTAGTGTTATCTCGAAAACTATTGTTTATGCAAGTAAGGCATTTTCTCAATTTGAAATTAAATTCAGTGAATGTGAAAAGGCCCTTTTGACCACTGTGTGGGTGTTGCAGCATTTCCGCCCCATTGCTCAAGGAGAAAAGGTAATCGTTGAGACAAATCATCAACCATTGCAGTTTTTACAGAGTAAAAGGATTAGGTCAGGCAACCTAGCAAAGTCCAGAATTACTTCATGGACATTGGCATTGCAAAGCTTTCCTGTAGAAGTGAGGTATGGCCAAAATAAAAAGAGCCCGGTTGCTTAAGGATTAGTGGATTTGCATGACTGTGCAGCTGAATGTGTATCAGATGAAGTAGAGGTGGAGTCTAGTTTGCAGGAGTTTGAACAATCACCACACAAAGCTTTTGATGAAAAGACATGCAAGAATTTACCAACTGTATATGCTAACGGTTGTGTTTTTCATATTGAAAATGCCAATAACAAACAATTGTTATCAGGAATAGGACATTTCTGGTTGAAATGTGAAGGCATTCCTAGTATAGAGATGAGAATTGGGGCTAGGAGTAGTCAGGTAGCGGAATTGGCAGCCATTTATAAAGCAATTACTACTGCAGTTGATAATAAATTCAGTGAAATTGTCCTGGTGACTGATTCTGATTATGCACAAAATAGTTTTGTAGAGTATTTGCCTGGCTGGAAAACAAGAGGCATGCTTACATATAATAAAAAGCCCCTCAAACATGGAAAAATGATACAGGCTATGGACAAGTTAGTGTCCGAGAATGATTTAAAAATAAACTGGAGGAAAATTCGTGGACATTTAAAAGCTCTAGGAGAAGATAAGGAGGGAAATGATAAAGCAGATCATTTAGCCAAAATTGGGGCTGTGATGGGAGAGCTGCTACCCATTGAACACTTAATTGGTGAAATACAGATAGATGCAGTTACACGCTCTAAAGCTCCAAAGGAGGTAGAACAGCCAGTAGGGCAATGGAGTTATGATACACCAGATCAAGATTTGATTAAGGCACAAAAAGATGATCCAATATTGGGGATCTAGTATAATCATTTGATGGATTTCGAACACAATCCTTTAACTGAGAATGATTGTACAGGAAAAGAGGAGTTGAGGGTATTATTAAAGAATAAAAAACAAATTAGACTACAGGATGGACTCATGATCAGGGAATCCATAACAGGACAAATACAGTGGGTGTTACCCCTTTCATTCAGAGGGCTAATGCTACACCATGTACATGATGCAATAACTGCAGGACACAGAGATTCACAAAAGACCTTAGAGATACTGAACGATTATGCTTACTGGCCACATATGTCCCAAGATGTGGAATTACATACTACGGGGTGCCTAGTATGTGCCCAATTTCAACCCACTTCACCAATGCATAGAGCTCCACAGATGAAAAGAGGCTTAACCCTTCCATGGTCAGATTTGCAAATTGACTATGTAGGGCCTGTAAAAAGGTTGAGTAGGGGGAACCGTTATATTTTGAGCGTGGTTTGTTTGATGTCGAAATGGATAGAGTGTATTACTGCACCAGATTGTAGTGTACAAACCGCAGCAGCATTACTGGTAAATCATATATTTTCAAGATTTGGGTTACCACAAAGAATAGAGTAAGAAAGAGGAAGTCATTTTACAAGCGCTTTAATGAGTAAAGTGTGGCAGATACTGGGGGTGAAAAGGAAACTGCATATTGCGTACCGACCCGCCTCTTCTGGGAATATTGGACGTTGCAACAGGTCTGTTGTGGGGATATTAAAGAAGTTTGTAGCAGAGGCAGGTTCCAGCTGGGATTTACGATTACCCCTGGTTTTGATGGCAATCAGATCGACTCCTGCCAAAGCAACAGGTATCAGTCCTCATGAGGTGTTGACAGGTAGGAAGATGGTACTGCCACAACATTTATTATACAGGACACATGAACAGACACTTGTAAGTGCATCTACTGTTCACGAATATGTGGAAGAAACTGAGGAAGCATTTACAACATGCAATTTCATTTGTGCAGCGAAATTTGGAAAGAGCTGCTGACAGTGCAAAATCATATTATAATAGAAATATGTCTCTGAAAGAGTATAACATGGGGGATCACCACTCAGTGTTTTCCCGCAACAACAACATAACCAAAGTAGGTCCTACCTTGTCTTCAGAATCAGTTTGAAGCTATGGAGACTTCTCCTGCCTCACCCTCTCTTCGCCTCCGACACGGCAAACAGAGGATGTAGCAAGGAAAGCCACGGAAGGGAAAAAACACTGTGTTGCTTGTGAGCGTAGGCTAGCAGGTTGTGGACTGGATTCCTCTGAAGGGCAAAGACGTGTAGACTAACTGCGTGCCAGTTCCGCCAGAGGGGCTCTTTCCGGAGAGCGGATGTTGATGTTAAAAAAATCCAGTAGCGGGATCCTGGATGGGTCAGCGGCTTGAGGGAGCTCTGGTACGAGAAAGGCAAATGGTGAGTGTTTGTATATAGAGAGGATGGTAAATCGGAGAGGAGATGGTAGTTGAGACTCCCACCTACCAGGCCAGGGTATGGTGTGGATCAAGATAGAAGAGTAATTCCGGAAATGTATGCTAGGAGTCGTAGTCTGGAAACCGTCAGTTACCTGAATATGACAGCAAGGAAAGGTTTAAGTATAAAGACATTGGGCCTCATTACACGGAAGGCGGTAAGGGTTAACGGTCACCGGTAATGGTACCGGTGACCGTTAACCCTTACCGCCTTATTACGAGGTCGCTTTGTGGGTAGGTACTTTAACGCCTGCTTTTTGCAGGCATTAAAAACCAACCCACAAAGGGAACTCGGGGCTAATTACGGCACCGCAAATTTGCGGTACCGTAATTAGCACCTTCCCCATTCCCATTATGCCCTATGGGGCAAAAATGGGAATGGGGAAGGGCAATGGTGGAAGGGGGAATTACCGCCCCACCAACCTTGGAATAGGGTGGTAATTCCCCTTTCCACCAAGGCGGTGCCGGTATTTTACCGGCATGAACTATGGCGCTAATAGTGTAATGAGGCCCATTGTCTTCCTACCAATAGAAGAAAGTCTGCCAGAGGATGGAGAAAAATATGACATACTAAGTCGTAAGCGTGACGGGTCGCCGATTCTGCGGCTGAAATGATCGTTAGCTCGTTGGAGCGGGATCGGAAGGCCGGAGTTGGTCTAGGAGGAAGGAGAGGTTTTGAGAGAAAGAATTAGTAAGAGGAAACTGCTGAGGCAAGAAATAATATATCCGGTGATGATACCAGGTACTTCCTAAGCGATACTTACGGAGCATAACCACTATAAGCAGTAGCAATGCACTGCAGTTAAGTTCCAGTTGCTTATGTACGTGATCAGGTTAGGGGGAGGAGTCTCCCCAAGTAACAGTGAGCACTCTGGACTGTCAGCATGAGCCTGCGGCGCCCTCTTGGGAGTAATGTTATGAAGTGAAGGCATAAAGCGCCAGCGGCGCAGAAAAGACCACCTTCGTACATCGTTCAAAACAGTATGCCCCCTCCCAAAGGAGGCTGAACCCGGTTTACCCGGGTGACAGTGATTAAAAGCACAATCTAAGCGTGGGGCATGAACTGCAGACGCAGGCTCCCAGGAACTTTCCGCTTGGGAATAACCCTTCCAATCAACCAAAGAATGGAGAATACCCCTGTGAAAACATGTATCACATATTCCGGATACCTTATATTCCGGCCCAGTGTCTATGAGTACAGGTGGAGGCGTACCAGTAGGGACTCGATGAAAACTGTTTCGAACATCAGGCTTTAATTGTGATACATGGAAGGTGGGGTGAATCCGACTCCATGCCCAAGGAAGTTTCAATTTAAAGGCAGCCATACCTATTTGTTCCAACACCGTAAAAGGGCCATAGAATTTAGGGGACAATTTGGAGGGAATGAGCCGTCTGGGGAGAAATTTACTGGCCAACCACACACGGTCCCCTACATGAATGAGGGGAGCCGGAGACCGATGTCTATCCGCCTGTCTCTTGCTCCTGTCCTGTGCGATCTTTAAAGCCTCTAACACCTTTTGGTGTCCTTGTTGAATGGAACCCACTAAGGTCTATAAACTAGAAAAATCTGAGGATGAAGGCATGGCGGTGGGAAAAATGGAGGGATGAAACCCATAGGTACAAAAATAAGGGCTGACTCGGGTGGCGGAATGCGTAGCATTGTTGTATGCGAATTCTGCAAGTCCCAGTAAGTCCTTCCAGTTGTCTTGGGCTGCAGAAATGTAACATCTGAGATACCCCTCTAGAGTCTGATTAAGATGCTCAGTCTGACCATTTGATTGTGGATGGAAGATACGGGCACGGGAGATACCAAGAGTTTTGCACAGATGTTTCCAAAATCGTGATGTGAATTGAGGTCCACGGTCTGAGATAATCGTATCTGGAAGGCCAAGTGTTGCAAAGATACGATTCAAAAAGACTTTGGCCATACGAACCGCGGAGGGCACTGAGGGAAGAGGGATGAAATGTGCCATTTTGGTTAGGGAATCTATCGTAACCATGACGGTGGTACAATGGTCGGATGGAGGAAGATCCATTATAAAATATGTGGAAATGATTTGCCAAGGTCTATCGGGTAGTTGCATCTGTACCATTTCCCCCAAGGGTGGTCTTCGGGGAGATTTAGTTTGCAGACAAATAGCACAAGAGGCTATGTAATCTTGTACGTCCTTCCTCACTGTGGGCCACCAAAAGTGTCTGAGAACCAAATCCATGGTGTTGGTGAAACCTCTATGTCCCGCGGCTTGAGAGTCATGACATAATCTCAATACTTCTTTACGAAGAACATCAATCGGTATGAACAATCTGTCTCCTTTGAAGAGGAGCCCTTTACAGCTTGTCAAATTTTGCTGTATCGGAAGGTCTGGATTGGAAGTCAACAATCTTCATACTTGGTTTTCAATCTTTTGTAGAAAATGATGGATGACCGGAACGAAGACCGCCTTGGGAAAGATAGGTTCTGGTTTAAATACCTTATGGTCTCTTTTTTCCCTGCAAGACAGGGCATCAGCCTTCAAATTCACTCTCCCTGGAATAAATGTGAAAGTGATCCGAAAAGGCGAAAAGAAATGAGCCCATCTGGCTTGGCGACTATTGCACATTTGTGCATACTGAAGGGTCCGTAGGTTTTGATGGTCGGTCCTCACTTCAATGGGGTATCGAGCTCCTCAGAGAAGATGTTGCCACTCCTCAAATGCGCGTTTTATGGCAAGGAGCTCCTTTTCCAAGACTATATAGTTGATCTCTGCACGAGTCAAGGTTTTGGACAGATAGGCTACAGGCCTCTCTGTGTTCTGTGCATCCGGCTGTAGAAGTATGGCACCAAGTGCATATTGGGAAGCATCCGATTCCACTATGAAAGGCAGATTTTGATCTGGCACTGCCAAAATTGGAGCTTTAGTTAATAGAGCCTTCAATGCTTCAAAAGAGTCTTGTGTTCCAGAATTCCATGTAAATGGTATTTCATTTTTAAGAAGGTGAGTTAGAGGTTGTGTTAAGGAAGAAGAAATGTGGAATGAAGCGCCTATAAAAATTGGCGAAACCCAAACATCTCTGTATGTCTTTGACTGATTTGGGTGACAGCCAGTCACTGATGGCCAAAATTTTGGTGGGATCCATAGAAATACCTTGTGGGTATAGGACGTAACCTAAATCAGTGACTGAAGTCTTATGGAATTCACACTTTTCAATCTTACAGAATAGATGGTTTTCCTGGAGGCGTGCAAGGACAGTACTGACATGTTGAATGTGGGTAGATAAGGTGGGAGAGAAAACCAAGATATCATCTAAATAAATGATGACATAGTGTAAAGAGATGTCTGCGAATATGTGGTCCATGAACCTTTGAAAAACAGCTGGAGCGTTGGTAAGACCAAAGGGTATGACTCGGTATTGATAGTGGCCGAAGAGGGCGCGGAATTCCGTCTTCCATTCATCTCCCGCTTTTATGCGAATCAGGTGATAGGCTCCCTTTAAGTCAAGTTTGGTATATACCTGAGCACCTCTGACTGCCTCTAATATGTCCGGTATGAGGGGCATGGGGTATCTGTCTGGAACGGTGATCTTGTTCAGGCCCCTGAAATCAATACACGAACGAAGTTCTGCAGAGTTCTTTTTGGGGATGAAGAACACAGAGGCTGCAGCTGGGGAGTTGGACTCAGTGATTAACCCATTCTGTAGATGAGTATGCAGATATTCCTTCAGGACTTCTTTTTCTTTTGCTGACAAAATATACATTCTTCCAAAAGGTAGCGGACTGTCAGGGATTAATTCAATTGCACAATCATCCCTGCGGTGTGGGGGGAGTGACGAATATTCTGTCTGTGAAAAGACTTTGTGGAATTGTTTGTAGATTGGGGGTAGGATGGAAACTTGATGGAGCCCCTGACTGACTGCTGACCTGTCAGTGGGAGAGTTACTTGTTCCTAAACACTGTTGAACACAATGTTCTGATCCTAGAAACAAGGTGCCTGCTTCCCAGTTAATGTAAGGATTATGTTTCCTCAACCAAGGTAACCCTAAAATGACCGGGTAATGTGCTGTTTTGATCATGTCTAGCACTAGGGGTTCCTGGTGGGTGGATATGGTCATAGTTAAGGGACAAGTATGATCTTTGATAGGTCTAGAGGTTAAGGGACTACCATCCACACTTTCAACAGGAATCGATATGGACTTTGCCCTTCTAGGGATGCCATGGTGTTGAGCCCAGGTATTGTCAATAAAGTTTCCTGCAGCCCCATTGTCTATTAAGGCGGACACTTTTTGTAACTGGATATTATCCCAGGATAAGGATACCTCAAGTACTAACATGGAGCCTTCTGGGGTATTGGAAGAGTCTGAGTGAGCCGTGAGTAGGGAACCGGTAACCGTCCTTGAGCCCTGAACCGTCGTTCCCTTCACGGCCGGGCGCTGGCGTTTCCCGACTTCCTAGGGGGAGTGAGGGGCCACTCCTTTATTGTATGCGTGCTGGCTCTGCAATACGTGCACAATCCAAAGGACTTTCTGGATCTTTCTTCTGGAGACAGAGGGCCTTGTGTAGTGCCTAATTGCATGGGTTCTTCTGTAGGCAAGGTTTTGTGTAAAGGGAAGGCTCCTTAAGAGTATGTTCTCAGAGAGCGACCCTTCCACTTTTCCCGATGTCTTTTTTGAAGTCGATAGTCTAATTGCATTACTAAAGCAATGAACTCCGACAAATTGTGAGATCGAGAGAATCAAGAGACTTCGTCTTTTAGTTCCTCAGACAGAATATAGTAATAAGAGCGTTGTCAGCCCAGGAGGTATCGGCCGACATTTGCTTAAACTTAGTGATATAAGACAAGATGTCCTGACTTCCTTGCTCAAGGTTCAACAAAAGTTCTTGAGAGGCTATAGTGACTTCCAGTCTCCCAAACATACTTTTAACACTATCACAAAAAGCCAGATAGGAGTCCAGTATCGGATTGTTACTGGTCACTAATGGGGTAGCCCATGCTAATGCTGCTCCGGTCATTTGGTAGATCATGTAACCAACTTTGTCACAATCAGTTGGAAAAAAGGATACCTTGAAGGCAAATTGTACTGTACATGCTTCTAAATATTCTTTGACAGTATGTGGATTTCTGTCAAATCTCCCAAAAGGAAGTGGACCAGGAGGTACTTCGGAGCTCTGGGCAGAGCAACCGACTTGTTGTCGCAAATGTGCATTCTCCTGTTTAAGTTGCTGGACCTCAATAGAGAGGGTTTGCATAGCAGCTACTAACTGTTGAACCTGCTGCTCCATGTGTTACTTTCCTTTGTTCTATTGTTCAAAGGGGAACACAGAGTGTGAGCTGGTGACAGCTGAATACGGGCGTTGCTATCTGTCACAATTTATCAAGATTTTTCTGTGTTGACTAGATTACCACTCAGTGTTTTCCTGCAACAACATAAACAAAGTAGGTCCTACCTTGTCCTCAGAATCGGTTTGAAGCTATGGAGACTTCTCCTGCCTCACCATCTCTTTGCCTCCGACACGGCACACAGAGGATGTGGCAGGGAAACACTCGGAAGGGAAAAAACCCTGTGTCGCTTGTGAAAATAGGCTAGCAGGTCGTGGACTGGATTCCTCTGAAGGGCAAAGACGTGTAGACTAGCTGCGTGCGGGTTACGCCGGAGGGGCTCTTTCCGGATAGCGGATGTTGATGTAAAAAAAATCCGGTAGTGGGAACCTGGATGGGTCGGCGGCTTGAGGGAGCTGTGGGATGAGAAAGGCAAAAGGTGAGTGTTTGTATGTAGAGAGAATGGTAAATCGGAGAGGAGATGGTAGTTGAGACTCGCACCTACCAGGCCAGGGTATGGTGCGGATCAAGATTGAAGAGTAATTCTGGAAATGTATGCTGGGAGTTGTAGTCCGGAAACCGACAGTTACCTGAATGTGACAGCAAGGAAAGGTGTAAGTATAAAAACAGCGTCTTCCTACCAATAGAAGAAAGTCTGACAGAGGATGGAGAAAAATATGACCTACTAAGTCGTAAGCGTGACGTGTCACCGATTCTGCAGCTGAAATGATAGTTAGCCCGTTGGAGCGGGATCGGAAGGCTGGAGGTGAGCCTAGGAGGAAGGAGCGGTTTTGACAGAAAGAATTAGCAAGAGGAAACTGCGGAGGCAAAAAATAAGATATCGGGTGATGATACCAGGTACTTCCTAAGTGATCATTTACGGAGCGTAACTACTATAAGCAGTAGCAACGCACTGCGGTTTCAGTTCCGGTTGCTTAAGTACCATGACCAGGTTATGGGGAGGAGTCTCCCCAAGTAACAGTGAGCACTCTGGACTGTCAGCATGAGCGTGCAGTGCCCTCTTGGGAGTAATGTTATGAAGTGAAGGCATAAAGCGCCAGCGGTGCTGAAAAGACCACCTTCGTACACCGTTCGTAACAAACAGCTTAAGTGCCCTGAGGACTTGGAAGGGAAGACGCAGTTGCTGTTTTCATAGTATCCCACATCATAGAAATAAAAAATAGTTGTGGTCCTTATTATGGAGATAAATGTAAATGAAAATACCATAGGGGATAAACATTGACATAAGGGGCTGAAGCAGATTCAATTATTATGGTACAATGTTGAAATATATTTTGATGTATAATGGTGTCTAATGTATATGTTGTTTCCTCTTTAACATGTGCTTAGTTTCAGAAAGCAAGCAGAATATTTTTAACTATATTTTTAATGTTAGAAAGGGTGAAATTGGTATTGTTCTATGTACTTAATCTGTCTCTTTTTGTCATGATGCCTACCCCCGGGCATCAGGACCAAGCCCATCAGCTCCGGGAGCAGGCATCCAGATTCTTATTAAAACCCCAACAGCCCTGGCTGGGAGCTGTTTGGGTTCAGTCCCGGCAACTTAGACACCATGCTCATCATAGAAATCACTTCTGGCGCCATAGGCGCCAGGCTCATAGACTTTACTTACCTGATGCAGACCATGCTGCAAGCCAACGTGAGGCCTGGATGGGACTATTTTATTACAGGGACTATTTTTTACTCGGGCGTGGTTCTGGGGAACTTCTTACCTGGAACTACTTTGGAGGCTATTTAAACCACGCCCAAACGGCAACACACGGTTTGCGTTATTCTGCATCCAGCAGCGTGACGTTCACCGTGCCTGCAGTCAGCATCCAGTCTTCTGCCATGCCCGCCTCGAATCTGGAGCTCCTAAAACAAAGAGGAAAGAAAAGGACAAGGTTAGAAAACTAACTATTTTCGAATTCCTCACCTGATTCTGGATCCATCTCGCCTCCGGACCTGGAAAGAACAGCATTTCAGTACGCATCGTATCTCCAGCTGCAGCGCCGCGCCATACTCACCAGTCCTCGCAGCATCTTTTGATTCGGTACTGCCGCCATCATTTGTTCGGCGAACTCCGGCACCTGGGGGACAAAAGAAAACAACAAGATGAGCCGAGAGAACCAACAAATATAACTCTTATCACCATACACTTGCCTGATTTACCACCGGACGCATTATTCTATAACTCTCCACATCTTCATGTGCCGCACCTGCAAAGAGAGAGAAAACAACACGTTAAACACGTGCAACATTTACCGGGCAGCGTAGGGTAATACAGACTCTTACCTGAGCGCCACCAGCTACCACGAGAGCATCTTCTCAAAAACTCAGCTGCAAGACAAGGAAGGAAGGGGAGAACAAGAGTGAACATCGGACATATTGAAATCTATGAACTTGATACTTACTGGTCCTCGCCAGGAACCTCAGAGTCAATACTCTCCGGAACTCTTCCACGCCTTCAAACCGGTGAAGTAACTGGCATCAACACGCCCCTGCAATCCATGCAGGATGGAGAGCTCATCTTTCAAGAGTATAATGTGAGATTGCTGAGAGAGTACTCCGGAGGTGATTAGTGGGGAGAACTGTGGGGGGTGCCATTACTTGAATCCGCAGGTGGCTAAATCCATCCCTCCACTTGCAGGAGAATACTTCTACGGATCAAGCAGACAAGATTAGGAGGGCCAGTCCAGTCAGTCATCTCTGCACTACGCATCACGTTGATGGAGACCGCAGCCGTCCGGGTCCGACCGACGCCCCTGTGGGAGCCAGTGAGCATAACACTTTTCTATTTAATTTAGAACAACTAATATATCTTTTGAGGTCAGAGGTCGCAGGAGCGGAGGACACGAGAGATGACAGAGTCTTGGAGTCCACGGGATGAAGCTCAAGTGATGCCTCCGGACCGAAATATGGAGGTGAAGACAAAGTAACAGGGACGCCCAAAGGGATGACTTCTATGGAAAAGAATCCAAGGGTGGCAAGATGGATTTCACCGAATGAACCAGATAACGAAAAGTTGATGATCAGAACATAGTAAAGGTCCATGTCAATCATAAAAATGATAAACGTTTTAAAAGAACAGTAGTAAATTGAACTTAATTCTATGACGTTCCTGAAATGATAAACATTTTAAAAGAACAGTAGTGAATTGAACTTAATTCTACGACGTTCCTGATGAAGCATAGTATTATTCTATGGAACTGAAAAGGAGTGTGGTGGAGAATCACATGTTTGTTATTTTAATTAGTTGTTTTAGTTAATTATATTAGTCATTTATTTTATTTATTTATTTTTATTTATTTTTTTATTATGCATAAAATGTTGATGGCGGACACTTTGTAAAAAAGAACAGGTTATACATACATATGCACATGTGTATGAGGACTCATCGACCCATTTGGGATATGTTTTTCTGCTATTATGATTGAGCAGTAGTTTATTATGAAATATTTCAATGTTCAATTTATTAAGTTGCTATTATTTCAATTGTGATTCATATGATAAAAAGAAAGAAGAACAATTTGGGTTTCCTCCAATTGTGGATTTGGGTAGCTGGAATTGTCGGAAAAGGAGGGTATGTAAGGCATATATATTTTACCAAAATGTGAAGGCATTTTTATTGCATTTATTGCAAAATGTAGTGGCATTTTGTTGCCAGCAGTAATATGGCATATATATTCTTTTTCCTTCTGCTCTTTCATTTTTTTTCTCTATCTTTAAACTGTAAATAATAACCAATGAAATGTTTGTAATAAACAAAATCATTTAAAACATATTTATATTGTAAGGTACAGGTTTTGCAACACAGCCAAGCCCAACTTGAAACTGCAGAGAATGAAATGCACGCATCGAAAAGTTAGTTCTGCCAGGCCAAATATTGAAGTGCACATATTATTTTTTGATGCCTTATGCATGGAGACAACATTAATCATATAACTGACTAACTGACTAACTTAATTAACATTGCTAAATACTAAATCTAACCTCCATAACATTATAATGTAGTCTCATGTGCAAAATGAGGTGAAAATGCATGTTTGGGTGACACTACTGAAATGCATTTTAAATGCACACTGGCATTTTTTTCTTTGCCTTTTGTGTTAGATGTTAGAGAGCAGAGGAAAAGAGGCAGCAGGAAACAGAATGAAACATTTATTCAGGGAGGCCTAAAGCCCTCATTGTTCTAAACATGAGGGTTGATACAGTATGCATGCTTGTTAAGCTGATTGGGGGAGAATTATAGGCAGACATGCCACATAAAAAAATGGGAAGGATCAGAGTTTTGCTAATGGCAAAAATGACAGAGAGGAATTAGTGCGGCCTGAGCTGTGAAAGCTGACAGAATCCAAAAGGGTTATAGCGTTGGCTATGAGAGATATCTCACGAGCTCTCCCCACAAAAGATTTATGGAGGCATTTCGCGCTGACTGGGCCTGCCTTTGCGAGTGAAGCAAGGTCATGCTGAGAACTTCAAAGAAGTGCTAATCTTGGTAAGATTTGTGCCAAGTGAGGATCATTTCAATGCTGTATGTTTGGCTAAGATTTGTGCCAAGTGAGGATCATTTCAATGATGTATGTTTGGCTAAGGTTTATTACAGTGTAGAAAGGTTAGGAAACCACTGCATGTTCATTTTTGTCAATTTCAGAATGTGGGAATATTAATCTACGTTTCAAATAGACCCGCTTGTTCTGCTATGTTTTCTTTTTGTATTCCGGATGCTGCTGTAAATAACCATGGTAAGACTTGATGACATGTATATGTAATTGAATATAATGAGTACCTATGAAAACAAATGGGAGTTTGCGTCATTCATGCATTTGTGAATAATTTTTTTACATAGGTAATATCTAAAGGGGAGGCTCGTATTAGTGTAGTAGCGCATTTGCCAAGTTATCAACGCAAGTAAAGTAACAGATAAGAGAAGCTTTGGGTGCTGTATGATGAATGCCCTTTTCTTGCATGCTGATGGGAAAGGATCTGATTCATAGATTACTGGATGTAAATAAGCCAGTGATACTTTATGACATAGATTACTGGATGTAAATAAGGCAGTGATACCAGCCACAATATATAGGTGGTGCTCTAAATAAAATCATTGTGTTTCTGTCAAATGCATAAGTCTTGAGCTCTCTACAGACAACTATGAGGTATTCCAACAGAAAGGAAAGTTTCTTTTATGATGGGGTTATATTATAAGGATGAAAACCATGCTCACCACTAAATACCTCAAATCAAAATACCACTAAATTACCACCAATATAAGCTAACAAGGTATGGTCACTAAAATAATATGAGGCCAAACCCAATCTAAATGCAAGACTAATTTACCACCAAATTACTGCCAATATTTTTATGTTAAGAAAATACCACAAAATCCCAAATTTACCCCAATAAGACTAAATATCTTACAATGTCCACCATTTGCAGGTAACTAGAAGTGTTATTCCCCCTAAACGCGAAAAGTGAATATCTAATATGATTAAAAAGTCCCATTATTTACACCAAAAGGAAGTCCTTTTTAGTTTCTTTAAGGAGCAGATGTTCACAGGAAAAATAATGTTAAAGAGTGTTTCTCTCAAAAACAAGGTATGCTTTTATATTAAACAACAATACAGCAAAGGTAATATTTCAGTTGCCTAAAAGGGGTAGGTGTTCATAAAAAAAAAACAAATGATAACAAATTTGAGTGTTATAGGAAGCATTTGTTATTCCTCCTTATCACACTTGATCTATGCTTGTGTAGTGTGAAATAACGTTTTCTGAAGTGTTTGTGTGTGTCTATAAAAGAACCAATATGTTTCCTCTTCTTACTGCCAATTGCTTCTCTTCATGGACCTTGTCTGGAATCTTCTTTTCTCTTCTTCACCTTCACAGGCAGGGTTGGCAGGCAGAGAGGGTCTCTCTTTTGTAGAGTTTGACATAACTGAGGTGTAACTAGGCTTGACTTCCTTACATTTTAACTGCTTTCAGAGTAATTGCCACAACTATGTAATCCCTCAAAATGTGGCTTGTGCCATTGTCTGACAAAACCTCTACATAGGTCTTTGTCACCAGAGAACAATATTAATGGCTTCAGCAACGTTTCCAGATCAACTTGTTAATGTACTTCATCAGTCTTCATCGACTCCCCCTGCCGCACTCAAAGCTGTCGAGATATAAATTAAAGAGTTTCTGTCATAGGCATAAAATAATCATGTATTTCTTGCCATAACACAGTAGCTACATTCTCTGCATCAGTGTGAGCTTGAGTGGGAGGAGCAAGGGGTGTGTGCATTTGGCGTCCCGTCACTAGCTCATGTTGAGTCGGGCGATGGTCAGAGCCAGGCTTATTGTGTAATGCAAATAAGCCAATGGAGCCAACCTTTTTTCATTGTAACTTTTAGCTTGGCAAGTCACTCTTTTAGAAGGCCATTGAGGCATTTGCAAATGGTGTTTGCTTGTGGGTGATAAGCAGACAAAAATGTATGTTTAATACCCAACTGAATAGTTATGTGCTCAAATACTTCATTTACAAAATGCGGTCCATTGTCAGATCAGCACTTCTACAAACCCCACCTTGGGAGACCTCACATACAAGGAACTTCACAGCACATGTGGTATCTGGTATATGTGCATGGACCTGCTTCGATCCATTGGGAAAAGGAACATACAACTGCTAGCATATACCTCTATCCTTTACAAATTTGAAGCATATCTACATTATCAATATGCAAGTGCTGAAATGATCCAGTAGGACAGGGTATTGCTCCTCGCACTGTTTGAAAAGTGTGACCAGCAGTAAACTGCTGGCATGTCAAGCAAATTACAATACAATCTGCAATGTGTTCTGCCAAATTTGGGACAAAACACTCCTCCGAGATCACTACTGCAAGTCAATCTCTTGATGTGTGTGCTGGGTGGTGTAATTGGTATAATGCTACTTTAAGCAGCGCTAGGTGCATGACTGGTTTCCCTGTGCTGTCCTGCTGCCATATTTCATTTGTAGGGGAACACGAGCACCCTCCTTCATTTCCATAACTCTTGCTCCTCTGGTGGTGCTTTTCCCAGTAATTGATTACCATGTTGCATGCTCATGTCTATCACTCATAATGGTGCATAGAAACATATTTACTCTACAGTGTGCCTTATAAATACTCTATAAATACAAAATAAATAAAATGTGTTCAGTGAGGTCAAAATGCCAGATATTTCGGAAAAATATGCTGCTCTTTTTGCTGCAATTTCAGCAGCCTCATTGTCAAGACAAATCAAATCCACACAGCGATTGCCACTAGGATTTGGAGTGCATCTATAAGTCTGTCCAATAGAGGCACATGCTGCACTCATGTATCGTATGCATGTGAGAGGCCACGTCTCTTCCAATGTCACAGGTCTGTGTGTACTGTTGACGTCACATAGGTGGGGTCAGAATAAACCTTTACCTCCTCATCTTCATGTGCCTCAAGTGCCAAAAGCAGCGCTATCACTTTGGCTGCTTGTGCTGAGAAATGCACTGGCAATCTTACAATGATCATTGTCTCAAAGCT
Organism: Ambystoma mexicanum; assembly: GCF_040938575.1. NCBI lineage: Eukaryota > Metazoa > Chordata > Amphibia > Caudata > Ambystomatidae > Ambystoma > Ambystoma mexicanum. The sequence continues at coordinate 378,100,697 of NC_090921.1, read as the reverse complement.
GTCGTTCAGTTTTGCTTTTACTACTGCTGTGCCTCTGTGTTGTTCACCAGTGCTCTGGTCTATTGATGATGACCTGTCAATGAAGAGAATAATCTCCCCTCCTAGGGAACTTTCTTTGACATGTGGTATCTCATCATAGTATTCAGTGTACATAGTGCAATCATGCACGTTGCCTCCTTTATTCAATGGTTCTGCTACAGATCTAGCTTGCACGGTGAGTGGAAGTGGCAGAAAGTGGTCTGCTATTACTCCAGTGAAAGACTATCAGTCTATCTTCAGTGTCTATTGCGGAGGAGATCCCTGTTCTGAGGAAGAGGAAGTTCTGCAATGCATATAATGCTGGCTCAGGCGTGGAGCATGGTGTGGCTAGTGGCAGAAAGTGGTCTTCCGTGGTCCGCTGAGGACCATTGGGATGTTGAAGCAGACCCTTTAGTTCAAGTTATATAATAGCTGATATAACAGATATTTCTTGGGTGAAAAATCCCTTCCAAAAAAAAGGGAATCCTGCCTTATGATATTCGGCAAGTGCATCGACAACATTTTATTTTGATTCACTTGTGACTATTTCAGACCTCATGTAGACCTCGAAAGTATGAAAATATGGCTTGCGTAGTGAGAGCCTATGTGCAGGAAAGAGAGCCTGCAACTCCCCTACTGCAAGAGCACAATTAAATCCTGCCCCTCTCAAAAAAGGACAAAACTGATAATAGCCAAGATGTGCACACAATGATTACGGGTTACTTTGGGGTGGTTCCTCCTCCCCCCATGTACAGCTATGAAGTAACAGTTGACTGGGTTGTATCATCTCCCTGTGCTAATAAAGAGGTTGAGAGGGGATTGGCTTCTTCGGCCATGATAGATAATAAGGATTCTTTATTAAATCTATGCCTGGGTTTAAAAAAAGACACCTTAGGCGTAACATGCTGCATTATTAATTCTGCAGGTAAATATAATAATGTTTTTTGGACACAGCTTTCAGCAACACCGAAATTAGAGCAATTAGTTTCTTATCGTTTTCCTTGGAAAGTGATAGTGAGGCAGATAGTTCTCTACAATCTATTCAATCCTCACTCGAAGAAGAGGTTTTTTAATCTCCTACTTTGAATGCAGTTGTCTCTTGTGTAGTTGCCCTTTTTTTCCTTCTCTACACATATAGGCAAAGAACAACAAAAGTTAAATTGAATACTCACAAGAGCTTTGGATGCAATATTGGAAAGCTATGATGGGATCTGCGATAGTCATATCGGCACTGAAAGGGCGGATGATCTATTGAGCACATCTGACTTAAGCAGCACTCAGTAGTATGTAATAGCAGTTCCAGAAACAGCAGAAACTCACCTGAGCCTGAAGGATACTGTCACGCTCCGTCCTTGGAAACGCTGGTCTCAGTGGAGGTTGGGAGGTAAGGTGTGGTTGAACCACATTCAACGGTCTAGTCTACCCCCAGATGGCCGCCTGTGTAATGTAGGCGATCGCTTCCGGCTACACATTGCGTTGTATCCGTCTTTGGGCCTGCGCTGCTCGTACTGGTGTTGCTAGTGCTAGTGCTCTCTCTCTCTCTCTCTCTCTCTCTCTCTCTGTTAGTCTGTTGACTACATTTTTTCCATTTTTTCCCTTTTCACGCTTCCCTCTTTCTGTAGGGATTCTTCGTTCTGTTCAGTCTCTCATTTTCCTTTTCCTTCTTGCTCGCTATTCTACTGTATCTGGTTTACTTTCTTTTTGTCTTTCGCTTTGCATTTCAATTAGCCCTTTCGCTCTCTCTCTCTCTCTATCTCTCACTCTCGGTTATTATTTACTCTACTTATTATTCACTCTGTGCTCGATTTTTCCTCTCTGCGGTTCATCTGCTTCCGACGAGGCACACCCCTTGCTGGTTTTGACTGGTGTATTGCTAAGCTACACTCAGTTCCAACTAAATATATTCTATCCAGCTTTCTGTCGATAGTTCATACTCTTTCTGGTCTGACTGTCTTACTGTGTTCTTATTATTCCATATTTTTGGGGGATCTCCAGTCTTCGGGCATTCCTCTGAGGCACATTTGGACGTTTCTTCTGTTGCCTTCATTTTGATTCCTCATGTGGAGTCCAGTATACAGTCATACCGGATTATCCAGATTCTTTGGACAGTATTACCTCCGGACCTGCTGGAAAGAAGAACTATTTCCGCATATCTAACAAAATTTCTTAATTCAAGACCAACTCAACTCATACAACTTCAGGATCTGATCATCCTTTCTGAACAGGGTTTTTTCCGCCACAATTGACTTTTTCCCTGAGACTTTTGGGAGCTCTTTGGGGTTCCCCGTGAGTCTGTTCCCCTGCAGGTTATGGTGGCGTCCGAGGGAGATCGCCCTTAACTGCATGTAAAAAAGGAGAGGAAGCTTAAAGAAACCAAGGGGACTAGGAGGAAGAAGGTATCTGAGAACTCCAAAGATACATTTGAGGATTCAGGTGAGGAGAAGGAACGGGGAGTTAATACAGTTCATGACAGATACAAGGGCCAGTTATTAATCCTGCTGGTACTGAAATGGCACCCATTAGGTGACTGTCGGACGCCAGTTGTGATAATGAAGTTCACTGCTAGGTGTCCAATTACACCTACCAGTGAACTCAGTACTATGACACTGGATACACCACCTTATATTTAAACACTTGCAAAAGAAGGCAATGTGGGTAGTGACAGCTTAAGAGGCAACATCTGATTAGAAGTGATTTTCAGCAATCCACTTGCAGTATAAATCCAGTGGTGATCCTCAACTGTTGCCCAGATGATGTTCCCCCTTGGGAAGTCTGTAGTGACCTGAATACTAGAATATGGAACAGTTTGCCAGGTATGCCTCCAAGGACCGTTGGATAAATGGGTACACATGGGATCCACAAGTATGATGCACATGGTCCCAGCAGTGCCAATTGTTAATCGCAGTTAGATACCTGAATGGTGGAGGTTGCATCAAAACCCTGGGTAATTGAAAAGACAAATCCTTGTTTAGCTCCCTGGGTATTGCCGGTCACAGGACCCATGGCCTCAGCCATTGGCAGTGGTGCCACAGATTAGTGCACCCCACCTGGAGTGCGGACCACGTAAGTGTACTGAGAATATAATTCTCCATGGTGAGGATGGAGGAGTGACCTTCCTTAGGTCTACATTACAAGAAGGCCTTCCACTTAAAAAATTGGCAAAATTACAGGAATTAAAAACTAGACCAACAGTCCCTTCATGAACCACAGATTTCTCCTGCACTTGTGGCACAGTATTTCCCTCTTGAAAAACATTGGTACAGATGACATTGTTGATGGTGAACTACTGGACATGCAGTGGTAGCCCTATTGAGCTCATCCCATGTGGAATTCAAGAAATTGGGCTTACAACTTATGGTATGCCGCACGTATTCCATCAACATATCAGATAGTAATAGGACTGCATTGGCCCAGATGTGCCTAGCACCACCTGCAGTTACGACTATAAATAGCACTGAAAGACTTAGCTTGCTGTCCTCTGTTAGTAAATCTCCTGCCAAGACCATCAGACTAAGAGAGGTTGATCAATGGATTACCAATTTATTTGAAGCAAGTCATTGTAAAGCTAGTCGACATTACAAATGGTTATCATGGAACACTTGAGGCCATAGCTCCTTTTTTAAAAATCCATTGGGCTTGCCTGCTTTACTTTGAAGTAATATTATGTTATTTCAGGAGACTTGGCTTAGGGGAACGATCAGCAATGATGGTTATAACATTGTATGCAATTCTGCAAAACAGAACCCTAGACGTTGTCCAATGGGGTGTTGGTTATTGGAGCAAAATAGCAGCTTCATTTGAAGGCCTTCAAGGTGGACCCTGTGATTCCATATATCTTATCAGTTTCCTTGAATGATTCTACCCTACCAAGAGTTTACCAATATATGTTCCCACAGGTGCTGTAGCCACAAAAAAGGTGCAAAAGAGTTTAGTAAAACGTTTTGACCCGCTGGTATGCTGAAAGTGGCAGGTGATTATAATGCCTGTATACCACCTTTTGGAGCATATGTTTCAGCCTGATGGTGATTTAGAAGAAGTGTCATTCCCTATAAGAACTAATGGGAAAAGAGGTGACAGTGGCTCGGGGCAGTTCCTGAATACTCTTGACCTTGCATGTTTAAAAAGGAAGGATACAGGTGCAAGACCCTTAGAATATACCTGGACTAATGGTAGGGTGTAATCGAGTATTGATTAGGTTTATATTGATCAAGCACTGTGGACACAGTGTACTCATTTAAACATATCCCATACCATTTTAGGTGATCATGCTATGATCTGTTGAATACAGTACTTAGCCGGGTCTCGTAAAACTGAGTATATTGGCCCTAATATCAGAACTAAAGTGCAGGGGAATCAGATTATTTGGTCTGATAGTAATGTGAGAAAGGTGAACCTACTCCTTTGCTTAGTGGCTGCAAAATCAGTTAGATGATAATAACTGGGATTTGCAAGCGACTATTGCTTGGGGGATATCTTCAGTTGAACCATGTGAGTAGCAAAAATAACATCAAATTGCCTGGGTTGTTTGACATTGCAATCCATCAGAGAAAGAAAATCAACAGAAGGGATAGAGCTTCAGTGTCATGGCCACAGGCCCCAGAACACAAAAACCACACCATCTAGTGATGGGGCAATGGGTCACTTGACTCACTTATGTCCCTTAGGGACCCATAAACACAGGGGCCCTAGCTGGACTCAGTCCTGGTGCCTTTGGCACCAGGCTTATATAGAGATGTGAGCAGGAACACTTTATTTCAGTGCAGGAGTGCTTTTACTTTATTTCAGTGCAGGAGTGCTTTTATTTTACAAGAACTTTCCAGGAGCTGAAAGCCTTTATTCCAGAGAGCATCCTCATGTGCTGACTCATCAGGTGTGGCTCCGTAGGCCTGGTCTTCATGTGCTGACTCATCGAGTGTGACAGGGTGTGGCAGGCAGGCTGAACCTGGTGGGCGTGGCTTCAGAAGCTCAGCTATATAAGCTGCTCCATCCTTAAGTCCAGTGCTTCGCGTTACTGTGCACTTGCGTGCAACGTGATATTCAACGCCGTTTGGACCAGTTTACTTACCTTTGAAACCAGGCGTAAATTCGGACCCTGTGAAGAAGAAGAAAGGTTAGAACACTCATCCTAGGGCCGTGCCACATTTGAACCCCGCATGCCCCCTAGTTAACAATTTACCAGCTACTGTACCTCTGCAGCTTCGTTCCTCATCCCCTCCGGCTGCCGCTTCAAGCTCCGCAGCTTATGGTGGGCCGGCAACATCACCTGCAAGGGAAGAAAGCAAAAGAGCAAACATCAAAAGTGAAACGGACAGCAATACAAGACAACAAAATTTACAATACAACAAAAACAGATGAGGAAAGAAAAAGTCAAACAGGAATACTTACCGGAAGTATAGTGGCTTAGTCGCACGAGGACTGGATGACCACGTGCAAGGGACCAGTGAAAGAACTCGGTCTAGATCATCCAAGCACCCCTGCCAGAAGCAGCAGGACGGAGTGCTCGCCAAAACTAATCAACCAGTGAGCTTTACAGGGACAGTGCATCCCACAAGTACCACGGTTTGGGAGAATGGTTTTGGAAGTGGATCACACGCACAAGCTGGCATACTCACGCCCCCTATTCTCCACGCAGGAGCAGTCCCGAGCATCATCACCTATTACCACCAGTCACCACATAAGCGCAGAGAGCGAAGTCAGACCCAACCGACCTCACCCCAGGGAGAGCTGCAACCGTGCCCCAATGCCTCTGCAGAGACCAGGTGAGCATAACATTCAGTTAAGAACATCCCAGTCTATCTTATGCAGATTATGCAGCCTTATAATCAGCAATCTCAACCAAATATAAGAATTGGTTGAGGCAACGTCACCACTCAGTGAATAATGTAAATTGGAAATTCCTGTTCAGGCTCTTAGAGGCCAACGATAACAATACATTAGGGCGGTATATAGACAATTTGCTGCATATTTGTTTAAGCTGTGTGCCAGGAACCTGAGAGGAATTGTGACTTACTTGAGATTCAATATGCTTCCCACATTTGAATATACGGGTTGTTGGGCCATAATACTGCATGAGGATAGATCTTTCCGACTGTGCCATGAGTCCATTTAAACAAGTCAACATGTTCTAACCTCTTGTTTTAAGTTAAAAGCACAACACTGTAAGTGATACCAGTGCCTGGTTCCGCATGAAGAATTTATAGAAAGTGATCAATTTTGGAGTGAACTTTATGGAGCAGAGTCACTGGTTATAACGGCATCGGCAGTTTATGTATGGAGAGAGGCTTTGACACTTTATGCAGTAGCACTTTGGTGTGAAATGTATTGATTATGTATTGTATTTATGAATTGATAAATTGGTATCATTTATTAATTTAAATGTTACTATTCTTATAATACTAACACATTATGAAATACTTGACAATGTTTTTAACACATTTGGTATTTTAAGCTGGAAAACTTCTATTGGCCCTCATTACGACCCTGGCGGAAATCGAAAAACGATGGCGGAAATGCAATACCGCCATCGAATAGCGCTCGGTGCGACTATGACCCGTCACCGCAAAGTACGAAGCCATTAGCGACACCGTAGTGAACGCCAACGCTAACTGCACCAAGTACGCGCGCGCGCGCCATGCCAAACCGTAAATACCACCATGGCGCAAGGGTACGCGAATTCCGACCCTAGCGGACATGTACCTAACGCCATCAAGCATGGCGGAAAGTACCATTCCGCCATGGTGAGAAGTACGGCATCGCGAATCAACCGTAAACGGCCCCACTGAGTGCCTGTACACCGCTCCCTGCCCACAAAGTACAACTCCCCGTAGGTGCAATGAAGTCACAATGCAACCAGTGAAATGTACAAGTCACCCATGCATGCCAACGAACAAAAGATCCACAAGAGGGGCCAATGGGAGCTGCAGGGCACAGATGGCACGAATACAGAAGCCATTCCAATGGACATGACCACAGTCCCCCCCCAGAAACGCACGCAAACACAGGCACCTGTGACCAGCAATATTCCGAAAATCACATCATTCCACCAGTCCACCTGGCTGACCGGCATCTGTTACACAAAACCCAATCCCCCGCCCCTGAGCATGACAACATTCAAACAGTCATATTGGCAGCCCCCATCCCTGACCTCACTGGGCGTCGTAGGCAAACGCGCCCAGCACAGTACCACGCAACTAAACTCCGAAGCTGGAACCCAAAGCAGATCTCCTCACAATACATCGCACCCCAAATAGGAATATGCCACATCACTCGCAAAGAAGAACGCTACACGGCCCATATCAGAATAGAAATTTAATGCACAACAAAATCACCAAGCCCATACAGCCATTAGGCCATGAACTCCAAAATACATTTCACCATTGTGGACTGCATCCGCAATAAATGACCAGCTACTACTCGTGTGACGCCCTGTCCCATCATGGTACACAGAGCCACATTCACGTACGAAAAGGCAACATGGAAGCGCACAGAACGGCAGGGCCGTCCCAATGGGGAGGCACTAGTCCAGCTGAAAGGCCGAAATGTTGCTCCGAGCCCTTAGTACTGCGTAAGGGCATGTGGCCCATTGGCGATCGTCCCATAAGATCGTAATGCTGCTCCACTGATTAACACGAAGCAGCAGGTGTCGGGAGTAAAAGCCATCTGCAGGAGTGGCATACAGATGGCAGTGGCAAAAGGGGAGGAGATACCTGTCAACCAAAAGAAAAGAAAAAGAACAGAATGGCCATCAGAACTACATTCGAACAACTCACTTCAATGATCACACGAAATCCACAGCCATATGCATGCTAGCCCACTCCAAAGGATCATCACCACCCCAAAACCACTTGCGACTCATAACCATCTATATCGAGGTGTAAACACCATCACAAACGAGTGTACCTGTGCATGCGTCTGTGAAAACAGAATCCATCAGATGGGAATGTTAACGTGCATGGACACAAGTGTCTGAAGGCGCGTCGAGACAGGGAGGGCTCAACAAGGCCAGATAGACGATGGTCCCACTATGGCAGCCCTGCATCACATAGCGCAGGGGAGGCGGATAGATTCCAAGAAGCCCTGTACATGGCAAACTCTGTATCAAATCATCTGCCCATGCATCCATTCATCATTCCCTCATCCCGGTATAAAAACGCCTGAATATTTACTCACATAACATTAGAAATATCCATTGAGTCTGTGCGTTATGCAGCCTGCAAAATCCACAGTGCCCCAGCCCGTAATTCCAGTGTTGTGAAGTAACATGTATTTGGGAACGTCCGGCCTCATCGCCCGCGTCGCTATTGCGCATCCCAAACTATTCATATCAATCATTGCATCCTCGCCATGGCCCCTGTCTCAAGGACATTGAACAATAGAACGTTATATTTGCAGTCAGACCTGTGGGCATCTCCTCGCCGCTAGCTGAAAACCGAAAGCGCCGCCCTTCGAATTCCTCATTTGCAACATCACGTCGAAAAGGCATCTGTGGCCGTTTGAAATCACAAATTAATCCATCTAGTGCGGCTGTGTGTGAAAATGGCAACTGCCTTCACCCACAAATGGGACGCCCCGCCCGTCGGTGCAACTCGGTACAGTGATGCATGAGGGCCCACCGTTACTCGAGTACTACGTTCCACTGACCCTTCACAAGTCTGTTCGCGACTGCTAAGATTGCATGTGAAACAATGGGACCATAGCCGAATGTACATATCAACAAATGTTACACGGCCATCGGGTACAAATACATGATTGCAATAGCAAGATGCCATTCCTCGAATTGCAGCGTTGTGTGCGGGACGTGCTCGGCCAAAGGGGAGAGCAGCTTGCACAGGTGGAATGAATCACCACAGGTGGAGGCCATACAGCCTGAAAACACATAAATTGCACACCCAGTCTCCTCCCACAACCACACCCACTCCGAAATGCTACCGGCAGGACTCGCGATGTTGGCCCTGGGGGACCTGATAGCACTGCAAGTACTCCAACTCCAAGAAGAAGACGAACACCAACTACAACCGGCCGCACGGAGGAGACGCAGGAGGAGGAGGAGGGCAAGGCAGGGCCAGCAAGGGCCGCCAGCACAGCCACTACCACCACGCAGGCAGCCCGCAATCCCACGCCTCCGAGCACATCCGTTCAACCTCACTGATGAGCAGATCCACACCCTCTACCGTTTGGACCGGGACACCATAGCCGCCATTGTGGACATGACACAGGCTGACCTTGTCAGCATGATAGATAGCCCAACCGCCATCCCACCCCTACTGAAGGTGGTGTCTGTACTCCACTTCCTGGCCACAGGCACCTACCAGCACACAGTCGGACAGTTGCATGGCATTTCTCAGCCACTGTTCTCATGGACACTATTGCAAGTGCTCGATGCCCTCCTGCAGCACGCAGACGACTACATCTCTGTACCAGGCTCGGAGCAGGAAATTACCAACACAAAAGTGGGATTCCATGCACTTGCCGGCATACCGGGTTGCATTGGTGCCATCGACTGCACCCATGTGGAATTGGTCGTCCCACATGCCATGGAGGCCCAGTACCGCAACCGAAAACAATTTCATTCCCTGAATGTACAAATGGTGTGTGACTCCAACAGGATCATTACACATTGTTGTGCCCGATTCCCTGGATCAACCCATGATTCTATGGTCTTGAGGAACTCTACAATACCACGCTACATGGAGCGACACGCAGGGAACAGATCCTGGCTACTCGGTGAGTCTCATTACATGCATGATAATGTGGGGTATGTGATTCGGCAATGACCTGGCAGGAATGGGGGGGGGGTGCGTACGTAGCAATGGCATTCCACATCATACGTTTATCGTCCACATACAGGTGATGCTGGATATCCACTGAAGAGATGGCTCCTCACACCAGTCCGGAACCCACGGGACCAGCATGAGGAGGACTACAACCATGCCCACTCACGTACCCGTGTAGTCATTGAACAGGCATTCGGCCTACTGAAGGGTCGTTTCCGCTGCCTCAGCAGGTCTGGCGGGGCACTCCTGTACCGCCATGAGAAGGTTGCAAAGATGGTGATGGCATGTGTCATGCTCCACAACATGTGCGTACGTAGAAATGTGCCCATGCCCCCTGACGCAGAACTGCAAGCACCTGATGATGGTCATGATGAGGGTGGGGATGTGGCAGCACCTCAAGGAGTCTGCGAGGCACCGGAGGGCCGTGACATTCGTCAGCATCTCATTGATGCATGCTTCTAGCACTCACGCCTGGTGGCTGATACATGGACACGGGACTCGTGGTACTGTGTGTGTCTGGTACATGCACAATATGGACTGTACGCCTATGATGGCCTAGTACACAAAGATCATTGTCCACACATCTCATTGGTTGATCGTGCACTGTTTATGGCATATGTGATATCATATTGAACACCCTATCGACCCGCCACCCAAGTGAGCCCAACACACCCCCTCCACCCTCCTACCTCCCCCCGGAACACCAGTGTCCAAAGATGCTCATTGTCAGTGGGCTGTCGCTATTGCAAGCCCCCTCTGCGGGTATCAGGGGCACCCCTGCCTGTGGAGCGCAGGTTCCTCCCAGATCTACGTTGGGGGCTGCCCTGGACGGAACTTGCAACGGATGATGTCTCTGCCTGCTCACGTCCATGCATGTCCCTAAGTGTTTGTGAGAGCTCAGTGAGCACACGGCGCACTGCGGCAAGTTCGGCACATACGTCTTTGGACGTCGCATGCAGTTCCCCCCTCAGGCTCTCGGTGCTTCTCTCCATTTGGACTCTCAGGCTCTCGGTGCCACTCTCCATTTGTACTCTCAGGCTCTCGGTGCTACTCTCCATTTGTGCCCTTAGTGTCTCTGTACTTCTCTCCATTTCTGCCCTAAGTGTCTCAGTTGATGTTTCTATGTCTGCCTTAGTGCCCCCACATTCATCGGCATTGTCCTTGAGGAGCGTGGCCAGTTGCTGCTGTTGCACGATTAACTGGTCGAGGGACTGTTGCCTCTGCTGGGCCATGGCCATTTGCGGGGGTGTCACAGAGGGGCTGTTGACCTCATGTTGCCTTGCCACAGGGCTTGTGGGGGATGGCCAGTCGTCGTCTTGTGGGTGCCCCTGCGTGGTATCCTCATGTTGTACGGGATGGGACAGACAGGGGGATTGGGACAGGTCATGGATGGATCTGACTTCGACATCCCCGTCTTCTGTGTCGGAGCATGCTGCCATCAATGGGGTGTCACCTATGGTGCTGCTGCCACCAGAGGCAGTGCCTTCTGTGGCATCCGTTGGGGGGACCTGTGGTGGTGGTGTTGTGGGCATGCTGGCTGCTGGGGTGCCTGTTGATGTTCCCTCCTCTGTGCTGCCACCTGATTTGTGCTGCTGCCGTGTCTTGATGCGTGCAGCTGAGGTGGAGGGTCTTTGGCCGTTGGTCTTGGCCCTCTTTGCAGGTGTGCTGGTAGGGGTGTCCTGATGCTCGTCGTTTGGATCGGACCCTGTGGTGGAGTAAAGGAGGGCGAGGGTTATTAATGGGTCTGTGGGTATTGGAATGGCATTGTGTCACATGCATTGGGGTGGTACCTGAGGGTGATTTGGGTCGGGGCCTTGGAGGTGCTTTCATTTGTGTGTGGAGTGAGGGTGCAGTTGTTTGGCAGCCTGCAGTTAGGGTGTGCCTGCTGCACGTGTAGTGGGTGTTTTAGGGGTTGTTAATTATTTATGTATTTATTGTGAGTTTTAAAGTGCGCTATCAGGCCGATGTGTGTGGACGTTCTCCTGGACATGTGTTTCTGTTGCACTATGTGGACACATGGTACTTCACATGATTGGACATTGTGGATTTAGCATTGTTTTATTTGGCCCACCTACCTGAATCTTCGGATGTCTGCACTCCTTTCTCCATCCCTCCGACTCCCTCTATGCTCTCCATTCCGATGGTGGAGGCACAGATTTCTTCCCAGGGGGTCAACTTGATGGGTGATTCAGGACCTCCCCCGGTGGCTGTGGCAATGTTGCGGTTGGCAGAAAGTATGCTGCGGACGCGTATCCGCAGGTCGTCCCATCGCTTTCTGCATTGCTGTGGGTTGCGGGGTGCGGTCCCCACCACACTTACACGCTGTGCCACCAGAGCCCATATGGCCTTCTTGTTCGCAAGTGCCGTCCTGGTCATTTGCGTGGAGAAGACGACGGCAGCATTCTCCTGGAGGGTCTCTGTTAGCACGGTGAGTTCCTCACGGGAGAAGTGCACCTGCCGCTTGCGGTCGCACGCTTTCTTCGCTACTTTTCCCATTTTTCTTGGTTTCGCTAGGGTGGATGACGGGTTGGGGTGTGTCTCAGGGTAGTGTTTTTAGTGGTTGTGTGGATTTTGTGGTTTTATAGGTGTACGGCGGGATGTTTCCCGTTCCGGGCCCATGTTTTTACTTCCGTTTCCGTATATTTACGGTCACCGTACTTTCCGGTTGGCGGTCACTGCGGTGTCCGCTAAGATGGGTGGCGGTATTGCACCTAGGGCGCCGTACGGCGGCGGTGTGGGCCGTTTTGGGGTCATTTCCGCCATCGCGGACTTTGCACTTCCGCCATGCCGTGGTGCTCGTGCCCGATGGGTCGGAATGGGCCGCACTTTGCTCCATCGTGCAATGGCGGAAACGCTATTTACGCTGTGGCGGTCCGGTCAGTCACTTTCCGCCAGGGTCGTAATGAGGGCCATTGTCTTTATATTTATTGTTGTTTTAGCTGCATGAGGTTTGGGTTACCCAAATGCACGTTAAATAAAGAAAATGAATCCAGCTGGATTTACCACTTGATACTTGACCATTTTGATCGATGAGTTTGATATAATTACTTCATTATCCGAGACTTTCTGTGGTCAATGTGCTTTTGGACTTTTCAAGTATAGCAAATAGGGCATGCTTAACATATAATTAACTCTGCATCCCATAGTAATGATGAGAGATTTCTCAATCACAAAAGATGCTGCCACCATTCCTTGCTTGCAGGGATAATAGGCCTCATTACGACCCAGGCGGTAAGTTACCGCCTGGGTCGTACCTTTACCTCCATGGCGTAAACTATGTTTACGCCATGGTGGTTGGCGGACTTACCGCCCCATTCCGACGTTGGCGGGGCGGTAAGTCCCCAATCCCCATTTACCCTTCCCCATTCCCATTTTTGCCCCATAGGGCATAATGGGAGTGGGGAAGGCGTTAATTACGCCACCGTAAATTACGGTGGCGTAATTAACAACAAGGTCCCTTAGCGCCATGGATTTTAACACCTGCTAAAAGCAGGTGTTAAAACCTCCATGGCGCTAAGGGACCTCGGAATCAGGCGGTAAGGGTCGGCGCTGTTTACGCCGCCGTAAAACCCTTACCGCCTGGGTCGTAATGAGGCCCAATGTCCTCTCTAAGCTCCCACTGTAGAATGCTTATGGTTTGTGTACCATGGAAGTTTTCTGTGTGAGGACAGCCATCATCACGATTCCATTTGAATGTGAAAATAAAGAGAGTTCTTCATAGTAATTGGGGATCCATAACACTGGAATTGTGCTAATAGCTAATTCATCAAAGGCATCTATCATCTTATCTGTCCAGGCTATTTCATTTTTTTCTCTCTGTGACTTCTTCAGTCCCTTTAGAAGTGGCCTTATATAAGTGCTGTAGTCAAAAACCCAGCAATAGTAATAGGTAAAGATTCTGTAGAAGGAACCATAGTTGTCGCCCCAGAAAATCCTTGTGCATTCATGGCAATACCTGACTTTGGAAATTTCCCTTCTTTAACACAGGATTGAGTTACCCCTGTATGTACTAGGAAGTAGAATGTTTTGTCACCCATGGTCACCCTGATCTTTGGTTCCTTTTGTGCATCTGGTGTTATCGTTAAAATGAAACACATCGAGTATTTCTGTAGACTATCCTATTGTGGGTACATGTCCGGTCCAGTACCAAGGAAAAGGTTCCCTCCCTCTACTGCCAAACCCCTAGTCCAGGTGTAGGTGCCTGTGGCAATATGTTTGTTTTCCATGGTGTTGCCAGTGCTAATCTCAGATCTCTGTACTCTAAAATATCCCACCTCTCAAGAAATGAATGCGCATTTTCATTAAACCAAGTTTATTTAACGGCCGCTAGGAGAGTGGCTAGACAACTCCTTGGAGATTGAAATAACCTGAGTCTCCCTGAACCACACAATATATACAGAATATATACATTTCCAGAAGAGCTAACACACTCCCACATGTCCCTCATGTTCCCATACAAGTCATTATCCTAAATAAAAATGGGTTGACCATATATAGGGAATTCTAATCCCCACAATCTCATTGGTGGCCTTCTAAGTGGCACCATCCTCTTAGACACACAATTTTCATGGCATTGCAAATGCAAATCCAACCCTCTTCTTTGGTTTCTTCCTGCAAGACACACAACCCTAACATGGCATACAATACATTTCTAGTACACATCCACTTGGTCACAAACCTGCAATGCTAAATCCGACACACATGTCTTATGTATGGACACTTTATGAGGCTATAGAGAGATAACAAAAGTCTCCTTTGATCAAGCTCCTTTATTCTTGATGTCCTCTCACCTTTGCATTGTGTACGACAGAATAGGATGAATTTACTGAGGTGGAAAAGTCCAACCCCCAAAGGTCTGACCCCCACTTATTTGCATATGTGTATGCGGGGGGGGTAAAGTTAATACAAATGTATAGGTGTGAGGTAGAGGGGCTGTGGGGGGTCTACCCACCCACCCCCCCCCCACACACACACACACACACACACACACACATATATATATATATTTTCAGTAAAAAAACTTTGTTAAAGGGACATTATGGTTCCAAGTAAAACCGAAACCCCCCTGAAATTCGGCAGTTATGGTATGCTAAGCAACCATAACGTCCGCCACCACTGTGCATTGCTAAGACTAACACCCAGGACATCAAAGATGACATCACAAATGTCATTGATGACATCACTGATGGCATCACATATCTGGGCAACTTGTTTTTGTTCCTTGACATATATAGGCCATGTGATTTTGTTCACTGGCAGTCAGAATAATAAATGTAAAAAGGTGCTATATACCTGGATGTTAACCTTGTCATATGTTCTTTAAGTACTTTCCTTAGGGTTTGGTCTCAGCTCATGGTGCACATACATGGGGAAATGAGCAGGCCTCAAACACACAATTCATTTGTATACATGAAGATAAACTTTAATGTCATTAATATTTTCTGATGATGCAGTTTCTTTCTTCCTTACTTTAGTTTACCTGTATGTGCCTCTGATTTGTATGCATTGTGGTGCTTCATATGTATTGTTTGTACCAGCACAAGCGCTGTAAGTCTTGAATTGTTGGCTAGTTATTACATGTTTAACATTACTCAAAACTCTGCATTATTGTACTATCCAAAATTACAATATTATAAATAGCGTTCTTCTATGGTGCATGCTGCAGTCATTGCCTATGTTTATATATGATTAGGTTTCTGTATTAACAACAACACTCCAGTACAATGATATCAGATGAGTACATTCATTAATAGATTAAGTAGTTCATGATAGGTCTCCCGATCACTCCTGACATCTTGTTATCAACAATATAAACACAACTCCTTGTAGAGACTTTTCATCAAAATGTATTTCACGTGTGATGTCATCTTTGATGTCCTGGGTGTTAGTCTTAGCAGTGCACGGTGGTGGCGTGAGTTATGGTTGCTTAGCTCACCATAACTGGCGAATTTCAGGGGTTTTTCGGTTTTACTTGGAACCATAACATCCGCTTAACAAAGTTTTTTCTTTGAATTTCATAGGTTTTTATTAGTCCAACTTAACCATAACGTCCCTTTAACAAAGTTTTTTCAGTGAATTTGAAAGGTTTTTATTAGTGCAACTTAACCATAATGTCCCTTTAACAAAGTTTTTTCAATTAATTTCATAGGTTTTTATTAGTGCAACTTAACCATAGCGTCCCTTTAAGAAAGTTATTTAATTGAATTTCATAGGTTTTTACCAGTGCATGCTATTTTCCTACAACTTATATCATACTTACCCAATATAGCAATATTTGTGTCCAATTTCCAAAGTTTCACCTTAAAACTCTGCCATTTCACACCATCTGCAATAATTTTTAACACTTCTATACACTTCTTGCAACTATTTGAACTAGTTTTGCATCCGTAGACGTCTACGAACATCTGACTTCATAGCGGACCTTCCGGACAGTGCCACATGACCACACGCTGGAGCGCGGCATGATGACGTGTCTGAGAACCTGTCGGCACGTCACGATAAGATCTCTGCTTGGCGGACAGTTCGGAACTGCATTTTCTACTGATCTAGGAACTTCCAACTTCAAAATTCCCCTTGCACAGCTCCAACACCTATTCCTACTCATTATCCATTAACAAGCTAGTACATAGTACATACTTTTAGCAAAACTGCTATTTATCTTAAAATGGCATCAGCTAATGCCTCCCCAAGAGCCACCACCACTGCTGTAATCAAGGAGCATGAGAAACAGTGCCCCCTAACTTAGAAATAACACACACACAACATTTTCCCTTGTCCACCTACACCTCCATATTAGTGTTTGGTTGCTCTTCCCTCATTTCCCTCCCCACCTTTCGTTCTCAGCTCTCCTGCCAAAAGAAAATACATCCAAAAACAACAAACGACATATTCCTTTAGGAACCATCTTTCACAGTTAAAAAATAGAACAAAAAAAAATAAATGTATAGACTCCATCTACTTTATATTTCACAGTAAAGTACATAGACTAAATAAGATTTTCCAACATTCCATTTGCATTTTGTGCTATGCTGATGGGAATATTGTGGCGTTCATCCTCTGTTCCAGGGACTGGAACAGTGGATACCGGCCCAGCAGCCCAAGTTATCAGCCCAAGCGAAGCAAGGGTGGATAACGAGTTCTCTGGACCATTATCCCCCCATTCCAGCCCCTGAAATGGGGGATGAAGGCCATTAGCACCCTATGTTCCCAAAGCAGGAGAACCCTATGACCATATTACCATGAGCACATTTTTCTTCCCTTTCAAATCTATCCTAATTTCGAATAACTTTACCACAAAGCCAGACCCAGGTGGACATGGCCACTTTAATCCTATGTTTTGTCCCTTGTGGTCATGGCCAGTAGCCAGATTGTCTGGATCATGACCTTATTCCATGTCCCGGACAATCTGGCCACTGCCCATGGCCACAGGCACCCCTCAGTCATTAAAGGTATACCGCTATTTTTTGTAGCGACATTATGACAGTTGTCAAATAATAAAACACTGGCACATTTGCAAAACCATGCTTGTAGGTCCTTGCCAATGCTCCTTATGCGAGTTTGATGGAAATACACCCATGTTTTATTTTTTCAAAAGTGTCAAATGTATGCACATACAATCGTCATATAACCTAGCCCCCACTTGACAAAATCCATTCAGACTTTACGAAAACATCTAAATCTAGATCTATAATCTTTTTGCAAACCTTTGTGTAGATTTGTCAAATGGCACCACATTTATAAGCCTTTACAATATGTTGGGACCCCCACTCTAATTTTGCTCCCTCTGGACAGAACTCTGCATAAACATGTATATCTTGATCTATTATCAGTTTGCCAAATGAAGTGTAGATTCATCAAATGGCACTTCATTTATAAGCCTTTACATTATTTTGGGACCCCCCTCTAATTTTGCCCCCTCATGACAGAATCCCACCAAACTTTGCATACTCACTCAGAATCAACTCAGGAATAAACATGCAGTTCCATTAAGTGGCACCGAAGTTATAAGCCATCCAAAAACTGCATTTCCCCATACCTGTAATGCTGAGGTGTTCGTGAACTTTTCTGTTTTTTTGCTTCTTGCAGCCATATTCCATCCCATCCTCATCACCCCTCACCTCCCCAGAGATTATTTGATAAGTTTGACAAGTGCAATGTTGTGTTTTTTTATATGTTTTTACCGCGATGTCCGCGGACACCAGCCGATGTCCCAAGAAGGCGGACGTTTCCAAAAATCTGACGCTCCTCACGCTTCACGCCAACCAATCAGCGAACATGTTGGGTGGGAGCGGACATGACGCAAGTCAATTAGCCAATCGGTGTCCTGTCCGAGGAGCGTACAGAGAAGTATGTCCGCGGAGCGGACACAGATATCACTAATTTTTTTGCTTTATGTTTTGGTCATTTTTAAAAAAAACTACTGGACGGATTTACACCAAATTAACAAAAGCACGCTTTCGGGACCAAGCCGCCACTCCTGCTGCAAATTTGGTGAAAATCCGTCCAGCGGTTTGGGCTGTAGGCGTGAGCAACGTTTTTTCCCATTATGTCTAAGGGAAAAAAAGAAATTTTGGGACCCCCCTATAACTTTGGGCCATATGCTTTTTTTGCAAAGGGGGAGAGAAGTTATAAGCCGCCGAAAAAGTGCTCTTACTATGGAAACAGCAACTTAACCATAATTACACGGCCACTACTGTGGGGGGGTGGGAAACTGACTTTTGGTGGTTGGACTTTTCGACTCTATTTCACCTTTTCACAGGCCTGCAGTCATCGCTGCTCCCAGTGACGCTTTTACAGTTTTAGCCACTAACCCCAGATTGACAGTTTCAGGTTGCCAATGCTTCTTCGGCCGCTCCCTCAACAATTTCCAAGCCAAACCCTGGACCCTTGCACTTCATTCTATTTCAGATCCAAATAGGCGTTCACATGTGGTTGCAGCTGTCTTTCTGCCAACCGAAACATTCTCCCTCGGACCGTTTTCCCGAACAAGAATTGTTGCATGTTTATTTTTATGTATGTGTGTTCAAAACTACTTCATCCCCTCATAATGGATTCCCCATTCAAGAGCCCTTTTTCACTTTATATAAAGCTCATGTGCTTTAAATATGTGTGTGCTAAATTGCACACACTTTATATAAATTGAATTGGTGCTTGTTGTGTTTGGGGTGGCATCCCTTGCTTCTGCTGTATGGCTGGCTTGTGTGCCTGATACTGCGTGTAATGTTGGGCATAATATTCAGGTGGCTCTGAACTATTTGGTGGGGGCATGTTGCCCCTTCTCCTGGATCACCTGCTTGGCAGTTCTGTTGCCTCCCTCTGCTGCTTCTGCATTGGCATGAAATGTGCACCATCTTCCCACCTGTTGAACATTGCTGTGGCTGTCCCCCAAATCTAGGTTTCATCCCATTAAACCCTCCTCCTTGTGAAGCTAGATATCCAAACCCTCTGCTCCTGGGTGCAAACCCTCACACTCATGGGAAAAAATTAAACCCCCCACTTCCTGCAAAATTTCCATTTGCTGCTGGCGGTTCCTGCTGTGTCCCTTGTACATTAAATCCTTTACTTTCACTCCAATACTGCTCGTTCTACTGAGAATTTTGAGCATTTTTATGGACTAATTTCTAATGCTCGTCATATTCCACATGTGTGGACACAGGTCTTTGTTTACTTATTTTTTCGCCACTCATAATGTCTTCACTACTGTATGCGGGTGTCGTATTTGTGGGATAGTGTACCCCACTGCAGCTTTAAATGCTCATAATTGATATAATCCCTGCACTTCCAAAAGCAGATTACTGCTCTGGGGAGAAGTAGGAGGAGCTGTGGGTGCTATGTGCGCTTCGTTATGCTGATTGAGCATCCATTCTTTCGCAGGAGGCTCCTCTTTCTCTTCCCCATTCATTTCCCACAGTTCCAGAATGGATAATCGATTCTGTAGGTGTGTTCCTTTATAGGCGACATGTAAATATGTGCACATGTGTTGCAGTTGTCACAATGTGATGATCAACTTCTCGGGCACTAGTCTTCCAGAGATGAATATCAGTTTCCAAACCATCAATCAACCCCACACCTCTATAACACCAGAAGGGATCCAAATAGATTGGAAACGCAAGCAGATTATAAACCTCCCTGTCCAATTTTGGTAATGTTGACGGAACGGCAGGCTTATCTCAAAAGGTTGTGGAACGTTGGCTAGTAGCAACACAGCGATTATACAATTATTACCCAATGATAAAAGGGACTGTTCAGTCTAGGTTGTATAAAAATATGTACTTTAATATTTTCACAACAGACAGTTCTAACACACTACGAACTAAAACCCACCCTTTAAAGAAATGCAGACAACAGACAGTTTCAAAGAAGGAAAAGAGATGCACTCTGGATACTGACAGGAGAGTAGTCAGTATAGTCAATAATCACAACAATTCAAGGATATTTGGTTTTAGCACAAAGGAAGCAATGCGTCGTAAAATGTCACTAGGGCCCTTCAGAGAAGGACCAGGGGGACAGAACCATAATGTAGCTTGTACATGTAGGTGTTCTTGGTGCTCAACAGAGTTGAGCTGAGTTCAGGGCAATTTGCAGCTTCTGCAACAAAGTTGAAGATGGGAGACATCTACAGGTATCAGGCGGTAGGCTGTCCAGCGAGCGAGGTTGGACGGACTGCTGCAGGCTCGGGGTTAGGAATCATTGTCTCAGTGCTGGTCCACGGTTGTGAAGCACTGGTCGAGGCATCACAGATGGTGTTAGCAACTGCGGCATAACAACAGGCTCAAAAATGTGCTTTAAGGTGGATGTCGGTAGATGCTTGTCGATGTACTTCTCCTAGCATCTTCACTGGGCTTGTGTCATCCTTTAAGGCAAACGTGCCAAAAGCTTAGGAGAGTATTGCAGGCAGCTGCCTTATCCTTGCTTTGGTTCAGAGACTCACTGGCACCTCCCAGCATGCAAGCTTGCTGCAGAGTGTAGCAGGGCAAGCTGTGACCTGGTTGGGTTCCGGTTCTGGAGCTGCTGGATGGTCCTCTGGATTCTGTGTCTCCCTCTGTTCCAGGTGAGATGTTTAGGGGAGGGATCTTGCTTCCCTCTTGGAAGTTCTTGCCTTCCTTCACTTGTGTAAGATGTAAGGCAGACTGTACCTTCAGCCAGGCTCCAATGATGAGTTCTTCCTACTTCATGCAAAGTCTTTAGATGATGTTCCAAAAGAGGGGCTCAGCTCTCTTTTACAGCCAAATGGGCCACCGTGAGTGGTGTAGGCTAAGCCTACCTTAATTAACCAATCCTGGGTCTCCACCAACAATCTCTTGTATGTATGAGGTCATAACCAGAATGATTTGCAACAGAAACGGTAAAGGGGTGAACACATTTAATACTATGTCCAACCCATCTTACTGTCTGTTGTGGATCAAAGGGTCTCTCTGGTTAATGGAGCTCCCTGTGGTTTGAATTAATCTCTGATTAGCATGCACATGCTGTGATCAGCCTCATGGCTCAACAAAAGGACAGGCTGGATATGATATGATATGATATGATATGATATTTGTAACGCGCCTATACACAAGTGTTTCAAGGCGCGACGAGGCAGGGAGGGAGGGAAACAAGGGGAAGACAGACAAACGATCCTACTAGGCCAGGTGTCATTCAGATCGCGCAAGTGCAGAGGTAAGGGGAAAAGGAGAAAGTGCAGGGGGAGGAGGTGGGGGGGAAGTGCGGTACAAGGTAAGTAGCGTAAAATAAATAAATAATAAATAATAAATAAAAGGGCCAGCTGGTGGCAAGTGCGAGGTAAGTGCAGAGCAAGTGCTGGGAAGGGGGCTGTAGGGATGCAGTGACAGTCCCACAGTGCAGGGGGAGCCAGGGAGGCAGTGCAAGTGGAGAGTGGCTGGGACCTGGACCGAGGTCGCTGAGAGTGGCTCAGATGCAGGTTTAGTGCAGAATTCAGTGGGGAGTTAAGCAGGTTTAGCAGGGGAGAGGGAGAGAGAAGGCAGAAGCGAAGAGGAAGGTTTTGAGGTGCTTCCGGAACCGGAGATGGTTCTCCTCAAGTTTCAGGGAGGCAGGAAGGCTGTTCCAGAGGGAGGCCCGTGCTGCGGAGAGAGATCTACCCCCAGCTCGTTGCTTCGAGAAGCGGCTGACCATGAGGGAGTTGGAGAAGGATGAGCGAAGGGCTCGTGAAGGAAGATATTTAGGAAGAGAGAGTTGAAGGTATTTAGGCCCCAGGCCCCAGAAGGCCTTGTGGACAATGCAGAGGGTTTTGAACTTAATCCTCGCAGCCACTGGGAGCCAGTGAAGAGATTTCAGTCCTGGAGAGATACGGTCCCTGGGCTTGAGGCCAAGGACAAGTCTCGCAGTTCTGTTCTGGATAAGTTGCAGAGGGCGGAGAGTGGAGGCAGGCAGATTAAGATAGAGGCTGTTACAGTAGTCCAGCCTTGAGAGAACCAGGGCTCGGGAGACAGTGAGCTTCTGGGGGAAGGAGAGGAAGGGAAGAATACCTCTGAGGAGGTGCAGCTGGTAGTGTGACTTCTTAGAGACGTCAGATATATGAGGAGAGAAGGAGAGTGTGGAGTCGAAGATGACCCCAAGGTTTTTAGCCTTGCAGGTAGGGGCAGGAAGGGGGCCAAGGGAGGCCGGCCAGAGAGCTGCAGGGAAGGAGGGAGTGGGTGTGCCGATGAGTAGAATCTCAGTCTTACTGGCGTTAAGGCAGAGGTCATTGGCGGCACACCATTCCTGGATAGCAGACAGACAGTCGGAGATGAGGGAAGGAGAGGAGGAGGCCGAGGGTAGCCTGAAAATGAGCTGGGTATCGTCCGCATAGCACTGGAAGTAGGGGCAGAGAGCGGCGATGCGGTGGGCAAGGAGTGCCAGATACTGGTTGAAAAGCCAGGGAGAGAGGTTGGATCCCTGGGGGACACCACAGGTGGAGAAAAAGATGTCAGAGAGGAAGGAGCCCATTTGGACCTGGGAGGGTCGACCGGAAAGGAAAGAGGTCAGCCATGCCAGAGCCTGACCAGTGATACCCAGGTTATCACGGAGACGGTTGAGCAGGATGGCATGGTTGACAGTGTCAAAGGCAGAGGAGAGATCGAGCAGAATGAGAACACAGGGAGTGTTGGAATCGAGGTTCAGGAGCAGGTCCTCACGGATGTTCAGGAGAGCAGTTTCCGTGCTTCGGGCCGCTCTGAAGCCGGATTGATGGTCATGAAGATTACCAACAGATTCAGCATGGAGGTTAAGCTGGGAGATGGCCAGTTTCTCCAGGAGCTTGCCCAGGAAGGGAGTGATGGAGATTGGGCGATAGTTGGCCGGGCAGGAGGGGTCGGAGGAGGGTTTCTTGAGGAGGGGGTGCACAAGGGAGTGCTTGAGGGGGGATGGGAAGACTCCAGAGGCGAATGAGTGGTTGCAAAAGGCAGCCAAGGCAGGAG
Source organism: Ambystoma mexicanum (assembly GCF_040938575.1). Classification (NCBI taxonomy): domain Eukaryota; kingdom Metazoa; phylum Chordata; class Amphibia; order Caudata; family Ambystomatidae; genus Ambystoma; species Ambystoma mexicanum. The sequence continues at coordinate 378,077,491 of NC_090921.1, read as the reverse complement.
CCAGGGAGTCGATGTGGTCCTTGATGGTTTTGGAGGAACAGGGGTGAACCTGTTTAGACGAGGCTTTCATAGATCGGACTTGTCTGGAAACCTCATCAGCAGAAAAAGGTGGAAAAGCAGAGAAGGAGGGCGGAGGGGAGGCTGCAAGAGAGCAAGAGGAAGGGCCGGGAAGAGAGGGAGGGAGGAGAGAGGAGGAGAGCGAGGACAGGATGTCCTGAGTTTTTGAGATGAAGTGCGAGGCCAGTGCGGTGCAGAGGGCCTGGGAGGGGACAGGAGAGGTAGAGACTGCAGCAGGGTTGGCCAGCTCCTTGCAGATTTTAAAGAGTTCGGCCGAGTTGTTAGATGCCTCAGAGATGCGGGCTTGGATAAGGGCTCTCTTCTTGGTGAGAACGGAGAGCCGGTATTGCCTTTGGAGCAGGCGGCAGGCCAGTTTGTCAGAGGATGAGCATGAAGCACGCCATTTCCTCTCTGCCACCCTGCACTTGCGTTTTAGGGTGACGAGATCCGAGTCATACCAGGAGTTACATTTGGCTTTGGGCTTCAGGCGGATTCTCATGACGGGGGCAAGGATATCGAGAGTATCAGATATAGAGGAATAGAGGATGGAGAGGGCTGTGTCAGGGTGGGAGTCAGCCGAGGGGGGAGGAGGGGGCGAGAAGGTAGCAGCGAAAGCCTCAACTGACACGCGCTTCATGGGTCGGATGACCGAGAAGGTGGGTGGCAATGACGAGGGTGGCTTTGCCTGTGGGGTAGGGAGGGAGAGGTGGGAGGATAGGAGAAAGTGATCACTCCAGGAGAGAGGAGTGGAGAGAGGGAGGGAGAGGGGAAGGTCAGAAGAGATCAGAGCATCAAGAGTGTGCCCTGCAGAGTGAGTAGGCCCAGAGGGGAGGATAGAGAGTGAGAGAGAGTTGCAGAGTTCGCGAAAGAGACCAGTGGGGGGACAGGAGGCATCGAGGTGGATGTTGAAGTCACCGAGAAAGAGGAGTTGGGTGGTTGAGGACAGGAGTGAGGAGGAGAGGTCAGCCCACTCAGAGAGGAAGGATGAAATTTGACCAGGTGGCCGATAGATAGTAGCCACGGTAAGGGAATGGCTAGGAGAGAGAGAGAGTCGGCAGACAAGACATTCAAAAGAGGAGTAGGTCTGCGTAGGAGTGACAGTGGCAGGAATCCACTCAGGGAAGATAAGGGCAACACCACCCCCTGAGCGGTTTGGCCTAGGCATGGAGAGGATCTTGTAGCCGTCAGGTAGGAGTGTGTCGAAGCTGGTGGCAGAGCTGGCAGTGAACCATGTCTCAGTGAGACCGAGGACGTCGAGGTCCAGTTCCTCAAGGAGGCGACAGATATCAGAGGAGTGCTTGATGGCAGAGCGAGAATTTAGAGTGGCAATGTGGAGAAGGTTGCCACCCTTGAAAAACTTCCGGGGAGGGGTACAGATCAGAGGTACGCCCTGCGGAGGTGTTAGAGAAGGAGTTGAAGAGGGAGCAAGAGAAGGGGCAGGGAGGGAGGGGAGAGGCAAGGTAGCCGAGGACAGAGGAGGGGGGACAGCGGGAGCGGAGAGGAAGTTGATGAGGCGTGGGAAGCGTCTATCAAAGAGGTGAAGGTTGGCCTGCGGGCCTTGGACCAAGACGGTCCCGTTAGCATAGACATTAATGATGGCCTTAGAGGAGTGGAAAGGGGCCAAGAGGACATCCCAACGGGTGCCACCATTAATGGGAGAGGAGGAGAAAGGAGAGAGCACAGCGACCATGTGAGGGGTCCATAGGTCAGGTGAAGGCACGAAAAAGAGAATGTCAGTAAGAGTTTCCCTGGAGCAGGCGCTCGTGTAGGTGTCAGCGATAGGGAGGCCTGGGTTGGAGACCAGGATGTCCTTTTTAAACTTTTTCCTACCAGATTTAGTGAGGAGAGCAGGATAGTCAATAGAGAAGCAGTTAGAGTAGATAGGCGAGATAGAGAGCACCATGGAGAAGGAGGGGAGGCGGATGACACGAGTATGCAGACAGGAAGTGGGTGGAGGGCACTAGTTTACCACAATGCAGAGCAAACAGTAATGCGTAGTAGGTCAAGGCCACCTAAGTTTGAGAATCCTGCGAGGGGAGAAAAGCACCCTAGTTTAACAATAAAATGGAATAGGGGGGCGAGGCATCATGCGGATGAGGTGAGCAAGGTGAGGAGGGGTGGGCCGGAGAACAGGTGGAACTGGCGCCTGGCGTCCCCTGCGGACACCTGCAGACACACAGTCGCCCTTGGCCTGGGGCCCTTAGCCGCAGGGGCTGCCGGGCAGAGGGCTGCCCAGAAGGGGGGAGGTTATAGGCAGAGGGAGAGGAGGGGGGGGGTGTGGGCGGGCAGGGAGGCGGGGAGGGAGAGGAAGACCAGGAAGTGGGAGGGGGGAGCAGGAGGAGGCCAAAAACACCGCGCTAGGAGCGCGAACAAACAATTCTACTTTCTTTTTCTTCCTGTTCAAAAAACACAAAGCACAGAACTCACGGAGGCCCAGGCAGGGCTTTCCAGGCCTGCTGATCCCCTCAGGCCACCGGCGACCGCTCTCCACGCTCAGCTGGAGAAAAGAAGCGAGCGTGGGGAACGGCCGTCGAGTAGGCCAGAGGGGAGGCAGGCACACACCCAATCAGAGGGGGGGGTGGGCGGGCAGGGAGGCGGGGAGGGAGAGGAAGACCAGGAAGTGGGAGGGGGGAGCAGGAGGAGGCCAAAAACACCGCGCTAGGAGCGCGAACAAACAATTCTACTTTCTTTTTCTTCCTGTTCAAAAAACACAAAGCACAGAACTCACAGAGGCCCAGGCAGGGCTTTCCAGGCCTGCTGATCCCCTCAGGCCACCGGCGACCGCTCTCCACGCTCAGCTGGAGAAAAGAAGCGAGCGTGGGGAACGGCCGTCGAGTAGGCCAGAGGGGAGGCAGGCACACACCCAATCAGAGGGGGGGGTGGGCGGGCAGGGAGGCGGGGAGGGAGAGGAAGACCAGGAAGTGGGAGGGGGGAGCAGGAGGAGGCCAAAAACACCGCGCTAGGAGCGCGAACAAACAATTCTACTTTCTTTTTCTTCCTGTTCAAAAAACACAAAGCACAGAACTCACGGAGGCCCAGGCAGGGCTTTCCAGGCCTGCTGATCCCCTCAGGCCACCGGCGACCGCTCTCCACGCTCAGCTGGAGAAAAGAAGCGAGCGTGGGGAACGGCCGTCGAGTAGGCCAGAGGGGAGGCAGGCACACACCCAATCAGAGGGGGGGGTGGGCGGGCAGGGAGGCGGGGAGGGAGAGGAAGACCAGGAAGTGGGAGGGGGGAGCAGGAGGAGGCCAAAAACACCGCGCTAGGAGCGCGAACAAACAATTCTACTTTCTTTTTCTTCCTGTTCAAAAAACACAAAGCACAGAACTCACGGAGGCCCAGGCAGGGCTTTCCAGGCCTGCTGATCCCCTCAGGCCACCGGCGACCGCTCTCCACGCTCAGCTGGAGAAAAGAAGCGAGCGTGGGGAACGGCCGTCGAGTAGGCCAGAGGGGAGGCAGGCACACACCCAATCAGAGGGGGGGGTGGGCGGGCAGGGAGGCGGGGAGGGAGAGGAAGACCAGGAAGTGGGAGGGGGGAGCAGGAGGAGGCCAAAAACACCGCGCTAGGAGCGCGAACAAACAATTCTACTTTCTTTTTCTTCCTGTTCAAAAAACACAAAGCACAGAACTCACAGAGGCCCAGGCAGGGCTTTCCAGGCCTGCTGATCCCCTCAGGCCACCGGCGACCGCTCTCCACGCTCAGCTGGAGAAAAGAAGCGAGCGTGGGGAACGGCCGTCGAGTAGGCCAGAGGGGAGGCAGGCACACACCCAATCAGAGGGGGGGGTGGGCGGGCAGGGAGGCGGGGAGGGAGAGGAAGACCAGGAAGTGGGAGGGGGGAGCAGGAGGAGGCCAAAAACACCGCGCTAGGAGCGCGAACAAACAATTCTACTTTCTTTTTCTTCCTGTTCAAAAAACACAAAGCACAGAACTCACGGATCCATGGAAACTTTGTTAGTTAATTAGGCTGTGCATGGCAGGGGTGTGGTTTGGCCCTCCCCCTTCTGGAGATGCATCATGTACTCCACCTTTCAGATCCCAACTAAATATAACTGGCGGGACTGCACATGTAGGCTGTGTCCACCCAGAGTACACAGGTCTATGCGTATGTCATGCGGTGAGCATAGGAAAATGTTTATGGAGGTTGATCTACCATTATTCAATTTCGTTTACAATTTCAAATAAGCCCAGGCGAGGGCACACCCACTGTGTGGATGGTCAAATTCCTCACAGAAATAATGTATTTGAATGAGTGCCTGCAGTGTCCTTCACCCACCGTGTGTGGTACTTAAGGACTTTGTCCTTGTACTGGGGTAACGCTTTGCATAGGTGAAGAATGGGAGTGTCTCCCTTAATAGCACAATGGAAACAAAGACCTTGGGGGTCATTACGAGTTGGGCGGTAAGGGTTAATGGTAACTGGTAAGGAGACCGGTGCCGTTAAACCCTTACACCCTATTCCGAGGTCCCTTAGCGGGTCCCACCTTACGGGACCCGTTAAGGGACCTTGGAGCTAATAACGGGCCCGCAATTTGCGGGCCCGTTATTAGCGCCTTCCCCGTTCCCATTGAGCCCTATGGGGGCTCAAATGGGAATGGGGAATGGCATTTGGAATGGGGATTTACCAGGTCTGCCTAGGTTGGAATGTCCCGGTAAGTCCCCATTCCGCGGTAAACGCGCCATTGCTACCTCCAAACTCGTAATGACCCCCCTTGGCTGTATAGCCAGCTGTGTGGGCTGCACACCCAAAAACCACAAAGTATAGCGCCATGGCTACCTCCAAACTCGTAATGGCCCACCTTGGCTGTATAGCCAGCTGTGTGGGCTGCACACCCAAAAACCACAATGTTGTGGTAAATTTATATTTTCTTGCTAAAGTCAATCACAAGATTTCAATGTTCTTATTCAAAATATACAATCCTGATTTAATTTCCTTCAATCAATATGAAACAGTAAATTCCATATAGTTGCAGAGCATCCATGTAATGGCCTATGCATTTCGGACGTGGACGTCCTTCTTCAGGGCCTGTATCTTATGTACCAACATTTTAAAGATCCATAATCACATTAAAAAAAACGTTTTAAAACATGCTATCAAGCAACTGACCTGATTCCATTTCTCTGCTATCTATTCTGTAAAAAGTAATCAAAACAGCCAATTACTTAATGCTCCGCTGTCCAACTGAGCAGAGCTAACATTTATCACCTTCAAAAGCCGCTTACCTCTTTGTTACGCGTTCGGTGTATATATGTATGAACCTACATGTATAAACTTCACAAAGGCGTGTCATACACTCGATTTTTCAATAGTGGACCAGTAGTGTACCTGTAACCAAAATAATGCATTTTGTTCAAAATGCCATTCTCCTAATTCTGACATTTCTGCCTTGTAATGCTCGATAACAGTGTTCACAACTCATCTCATCTTGATCCAAATTGGAAATGACACGGCACCGTGAGAGTGTGCGTATTCGTGTTTCTCAAGTATTTGTTAGATGGTTGCCATAGTTACCCCGGAAGGTAGCCGGCCCGCCATCTTGGAATGGTGTGACTTTAATTATGTGAGCGTGTTGCCAGAGTGCATCTAACGCCTGCTTCCCAGTCCTTCCCTGACCCTTATCTCTGCAATTCAACATCAATAAACGTATTAATGAGAAACTTGCCGCATCCCAATTCTTTTGAAATTTTTGAGAATCTAAAAGGAGGGACGTAACTTATGTTACGCAATGCATCTCATTAGTCAGTCGTCCTTGGAAAAGTGCATTTGCAATCGATCACAGCTGTGCTCACCATATGAGAATCATTATTATGTTTGAATGACTGTTAGTCAAAAACTTCTACAAATCTCTGTGCTTAGAGTCCTATAGTAGTTGATGCCATCTCCTTCCTATTTTGTACGTATGCTATAATTATTACATTGTAAGAAATGCAAAGTTGATGGAAATGGTAATTAGATGCGGGTGTCATTATAAAACAAAAATAATGTCGAAAATTATTGATAATTATATCAATGACTGTAACAGCTGACATGCGTTTGGCTCAGGAGAAAAGGATTAGATCAATCACTAGGCACATAAAGAAAAAGAAAGAGTAGTGCTGCACCAGTGCTAAATAGATGATTGTACTTCCTGACTCTTAAAATGAAAGAAAAACAATAAGCAAAAACTAAGTAAGCAACAGAAAAATGTTCAGTGAACAGTATATGTCCCACATGCCCCTGAACCCAGGGGCATAAATGTACACCTGCTGTGCATTTATAAAAAAACAACTTAAATCCAGCTCCTCATTCATACCACCTGGGGATAGTGCATTAAGCTTCTCTATCAAAAAGGCTTCTTGCTGTGCTCTCATTTTTTTTGCATTCTTGCTATACCCCTTTAGGTTGCATCACTTCAAGTGCAAAAAATCCTAACTGTGTAATTGAATGTCCATTTTCTTTAAAATGTCTAGCTACCGCTGATGTTTGATTGTTGTTGCGGATGCACGATTTGTGTTCATTCATGCGAATTCTTATTTTTCTTATCGTTTCTCCCACATAATATATCCCACAAGGACATTTTATCACATACACTACGTTTTCAGAAAGACAAGTTGCATGGTTCATCAATTTGTTTTTTTCTCCAGTCCTTGGGTAATTTACAATGTTTCCTTTGATCACATTGTTGCAATTCCTGCCACTCATACAGGGGTAAGTTCCCGGGTGTTTGTCTTGTACTTTTTTTGTAGTTCTGTCTTTGGTCTTCACGAGCATGGAATGTAAGTTACTGGTTCTTCGGAATGCAAATACTGGCAGACTTGGAAACAATTCTTTCATTCTACTGTCGCTTGTTAGAATGTTGCATTGATCCATAAGCTTGCTTTAATTCGCTTGCTTTGTATGGAATACTTGGATACAAACACTAAATCCGGACTCGCTCGTGGTGTCTTCTTCTACAGTAATTGATTGTGCTCTGGTGTGCTGGTTTTGGATGCGGCTGTTGCTAAATCTGCTTTGGGATAACCTCTCATTTTAAGTTTCTCCTGTAACTTCTTTAATTGCACTTCGCATTGTTCTGGATCGCTCACAATCCATTTTATCCTCAGCATTTGCCCATACGGAAGATTACGCAAGATGCTTGTCGGGTGGAAGCTCATTCGATGTAACAAGTTGTTGTGATCAGTCTCTTTGATGTACAAAGTTGTGGTGATGCTTGAGCCTCTAATTAGTGTTTGCACATCCAAATAATGTACATTGGGATTCCCAATTTCCATTGTAAACTGAATGCATGGATCAATATTGTTCAAGTAAATTAGGAATCCCTCCAGTTGTTCTTTGCTTCCCTTCCATACACTAAAAATATCATCAATGTACCGAATCCATTTTCGTAAATGCTTGTTCCATTGCTGATTCCCAAGAATGTGTGTAGTTTCAAAGTCATACATAAAGCTATTAGCATACCTTGGTGCCGTAGAGACACCCATAGCCGTTCCTGATCTTTGTACATAAAAAGTCTTGTTATACTCGAAACATGAGTTATTCGAAATGAACGTTAGTATCATCCCTTGATAGCACGTCACAGTTTAACTTACCCATACTTATCATATTTTGTTTCTATTCTCACTCACTCTCTTTTACCTCCCTTTCACAACCTTCCCCAACACTACTTTTCTTACACTGAACACTTCTGTGTCTCTCTTCAAAACCACACCTCCTGCATAATCCAAAGTTTCAGAGTGGCACCACAAACGCCACTCACGATCTGAATGGCCCCACCTCGCTGTTCCCTTCAAACCTCCTGAGTGACACCACACCTGTCACTCATTCCCTGAGCAGCCCCACCTCCCTGCTTCCACACTGGACCACACTCCTCGGTTCACACCACAACTTTACGTCCTCCACAATATATACCAATATACACAAAAAGTTCACTTTTCACAAAACCTAAGCTGCCTTACAGCATGAGGCTGGCGCCAGCAATTACTACTGAAATAAATACACTTTGGCCCTCTTCCCAACTCCTGTTGAGGTTATCCTTCTCTTATTATTAGCATGTAACAAGGTGTACCACGTGATCTTTCTCGACCCATGTCATAAGATATCTCTTTATCTCATCTCTTTGTCGCATCACAATACCCCAATATACATAACAATCCCGTACCTCATTTTGTCAGGCCTATGTCATACTTACACCTGGGGATCTGCTGATGGTCTTCAGTATTGTGTCTCCCTTTAACAGCCTGCTGCCATTATCCCTACATGCTGGGACTGGACAGGACTTTTGACCAAGAGGGCTTCTGTTGACCTCTCTATGTTGCACGTAATACCATTCTCCACAAGTCACCTCCGTAGTCTTCGACCCATGGCAGGGAACTCTCGACAATCCAAGGACTCTAGAGAACCATCACCTTTGCTATCATCTGCTGTTAAAATGGCCTGGAAACTACCAACATTACACAGAGTTTCAGGAGCCAGATCAAACCAAACTCAATGATGGAAATAGACAAAGTTCAAGGCAAACCAACAGGTTTCATAACACCTAAATAAAGCAGGCACAGCATACAAGCATAACATTGCGTTGCTCTCAATTAATGCAATACACACAATGGAATAAATACACAAAAACGATCACTGCTGACATCACAATATAATCTCACAGTACCAAACATATGGGGAATAGGGATTGGTTAAGGGGATTGACTACATATAAATTCTATAGGGGTTAACGTTCTGATTGGGTAATGGTTGTCTGATGGCTCCTTCTGAGACCACCTCTACATTGATAATAGTAAAACGAAATCATCTCTACAATAAGTTATTGGTTTGGCATAATACATAATGGGCTGCCTAACACTGGGGGTTTTGATTGGGTTGCTTTCTACTGACCAACTCTGGCCAACTGACTGTTCATCAAGACAGGAGTAGGGGAGAGAGGTCTATGGGCTTCTTTCCTTTCAATTAAAGAAAATACCATCTCACATTCCTAGGCCAGGAGCCAGAGTGATTTCTCTGTATTCGACCTTGTGTGGCGCCCCATGTCTGGGAATATGCATGAGGCATGAGGAGTGAGGCAGGTGTCCTATCTGTGTTCATTGCTAATGAATAGACAGTGTTTTTCAATTACAGGTAATGTGTGATCAAACTGCGTTTTGAATTATTTCACACTGCATTTATTGGGATTTAAGCTGATATTAGTGTCAGTGTTATGGTTCCCTCTACCACTGGGGACACTCTTGAGCTATTCTCATGGAGTCTTTATTTTGGGCTTATAATGAAACTTCACCTGAACTTAAAAGACTGGCTGTTCTCTTATAAAACTTTAATTAACTGGGGAGTAACCTTCTTTCATCCTAAGAATTGCTATCTCTTGCATTCACTTCTATCTCGTGCTTTCACTCGTGAAATTCCCTTAATTTGCTGGAACCTTGGCTGTGGTTGTCAGCAACCGTCTACGCTCTGCACATATCTGTATTTTGTTATTTCAGCATTTTGAATTCTTGTGAAGTCTTGAGGCCTTTCATTTACTTTGAACCATGTTGTGGCTTCCATTTTGGAAAGGATCGCTGCACAATACTCTTGCGTTTCTATGTTAGTGAGCAATAGTCAAGTTGCATTCAGTTTATACATTGATTCTGTTAGCATTCTTCATGTTCTATGAATGCCATGTTAATATTCTTCATGTATAAATGCATGCATTACCTAGTGGTTGTGTTCTTAATGTTGAGTGCAAATTTGCTTGTGTCTAATGAATGCACATGTATGGTTTAATTGCCAATGTGTTTATTCTTGCCATCTTTAGCTTAGATCGTGTCCAATAGCTGTTGTACCTGCTTGGGATGTGGGTGGTACATTTAATTTAGTGAGTAACATTTCTCACATGTGCAGTATTAGGCCACAGGAGGGGCAGTCCATCTCATGGATACGGGACGTAACCATCTGCCTCCCAGTTAGGGATTGGCAGAATGCGTTGCTGTCTCTTGAGGTCCAAATTTCCCTAGTGTCTAGCTTCTGTTTCTTTCATGTTCGCTCTCTAAAACGATTTTTTGACTATTTCGTGTTTCCACATGAGATCCAATTGGTGAATGCATTTAAATCAAGCAGATTGGACTTCTTCAATGTAATCTATTTGGCTCTACCTAAAGCATCTATCCGTAGACTCGAGAGGGTTCAAAATGCAGCTGCAAGGATACTGCTGAATCTCATTAGTTTTGGTCACATCTCCCTGGCAATGTGTGCAAAAAATGTACTCCAAGTGGAGGAACGCATACGATTTAAGGTGCTCTGTATCACTCATAGATTCTTTCATAATGCGCCATCCGGTTTCATAAGTTCTAAGCTGCAACAGTACTTACCCTCTAGAATGCTACATTCTGCCTTCAACAGTCTCTAACTACTCCCAAATTTAGACTAGAAAGATGAGGGGGTGCTTGTTCCCTGTAAAGGCAGTGAAACTCTGGAACTCCTTCCTGGTGACCCTCAACGGCATCTCAAATCATCTCACTTTTAACTGAAGACATGTCTGTTTCCACCTTGATGTGGGTTTTTTAGGATGGGGGATTTCTATCTGCAGTCTGACTGTCCTCTGGTGTCTGTCTTTCTTGTTCAGCATTGTGATGCCTTGTCAAGGTGGATGTTGTGCATTATAAGTGTCACACCACACCACATAAGGCAACACATTGACAGCTCCAAACACACCACATATATCCCACCCATATTAGCCCACAAAATATCAAGTTGTATTGGAATTTAGGACAATTATTAAAGGACAACTGACCAACACTCTTACATCCCTGAAAGCCACATCTACATTTTCAACATCATCCGCTCCTACTTCTCCATTATGAAGATCATCACACATAAAGCATTCACGCCACTTCTAAACATCATCAACACATCCATCACAAAAGGAACTTTCCCAGATGCACTGAAAATGTTACAGATCCTACCACTACAGAAGAAACCCACACTTGACCTGGAGGAAAAGGCCAGCTATCATGCATTTTCCCTCTTGCAGGATAACTCAACACAATTGATTACAGATCTGCCAGTCCAGTTTCTGCCAATGACGCTGCATAGAGGCCTGCCATCCAAGTTGTCAAGTACAGTCTACACATCCTGCATAAAGTGGTAATCTGCTTACTTCTCCTGCTCGACATCTCTGCTGCCTTCAATATCATTGGCCATAAAGCTCTCCTGAATATCCTTTCCACACACATGGGCCTCAAAAGAACAGTTCTTCAGCGGTCTGCCTCCTGTCTCTCCAACAGAGACACCCCAAAAGACCCCAGAACAGTGCAGTAACCTGTAGAGTTCCTCAATATTCCACGCTAACATCTTCAGCCCCTACATGGAACCTATTAAGAGACCTTTTTCCAACACTGACACCACTACACAATAACACAGCTTTACCTAAAGATCAATGTCCTCAATGATATTCCTTGACTCAGGCACTGTTCCTCATAAAAGCCTGCATGTCAAGCATCTACTTGAAGCTCAACTGGACAAAATCTGAATTTGTTCTCCTGAGAATCTCCACTAAGCATGCCCAAGTTTGGAATTGGCCGAGTGTCATGAAGTGTGACAGATTCATGTCTCAACTCTCACCCACTGCAAATACTCTCAACTGTACAATTGACTTTGACCTCTCATACAAAACACGCATTGCCAAGAATCCCCAAGCAGTGAGCGTACCATCTTACGTCCCTCCAAAAAATCAAGCTTTCCCCCCAAAGTTCCAGAATATTTGTCAAAGCCCTGGTCATCTTCCACATTGAGGGTGGCAGTACCCTCCTTGATGCCACTTTGCCCTCTCTGAAAGTCGTCTAGCATGTTGTAGCATGCCTTTTCATGGGATTAAGAAAATTCAACCACATCATCGCCATTCCCCAAGGAGTTGCACTGGGCACCCCCTCATGAATGCATCATGGACAAGACAGCTTGCTGCACCTACAAAGCAGTCAGAGCCAAGAGACCACTCTACCTGGCCAAGAATCTCACCATCTATTCAAGTCAGTGCACCACCAGCGGCCATGACATTGCTTGACTGGAAAGAAAGAACTACACGAGAGAAACAAAGATGGAATTAAACCTTTTCTGCAACCTATCTATGAAACGATGATACGTCTTGCCGCCTTCATCCTACACTTCAGGCAGGTCCTAAAGACCGTTTCCTTCAAAGATCCTCTTTTCAATCCACTTAAACATCTCCCTCTGGAGACCCCCTCCCAAACTCCCTCAGCCCATCCCAGCTCCTCTGCTACCCCTGCATCCAGCCCTACAGATAAAGAGTGTTTCGGCCACTTTTACTCTGTAAAAATAGGCAAATACTCCCAAAACTTAAAAATAGGGAGTACAAATACTCCCAACGAAAATTGGAAACAGGCACTTAGGACCTTGTGCCCTTGCTTTCTCTCACACAGCTCCATTGATATGTTTGGACCAGTGGTACCATAGACAGAATCGACTACTATTAATGCCTGATCGGAAGAAGTAAACAAGTATCTTTTAATGTGTATGAATAACTAGGTGCAAAGAAAACATTATTGCAAAAATATTTAATTTAAACAAACAATGTGTAGTCGCTTACAAAATACTCCCACTGGGAATTGGACATTAATTTTTACTTGCAAAAAAACTTTTTGCTCCCAACTTTAAAAAATAGGAAGTAAAATATTCACACTTAAAACTCTTATCCGGAGCACTGCCTGCATCCTACCTGTAACCCCACGTGGGCTTCCTCTATGTACAGAACTCGGCTGCTTCCCGGGTAGGTTTTCATTTAATTGTATGACTGCCACACGTGCATACATACTGTTTTTTCAGCAGCAGACACCTACTCACAGCACACAAGACAGCAGTTTGGTTTTCTCCTGTATGTTACGTGCAAACATAGAACCATATATCCACTGAAAAATATCACACAGCAAAACTATGCATAGTCAAAAGACATTCAAACATCACAGCTTAATTGGTCTTAAAACCATATACCAATAGCATTAAAATAAAAGAAATACATGGGTATCTCAGCCCTACAAATTGTTTAAAATATTGTAGTTGGAAATACATTTTCTTTAACGCCGCCAGATAGTTATTGGACTATAACAAGTGTCTTTAAGGAGTTGCTAATAAAGCTGGAGACTAAAGAGATTTAAAGAAGTCCAGGTTCAGTTGTGAGTACTTCCATACTGGAATGGCTTGGCCTTGTACCAAGACAGAATATTCACTTCCGAACTCTATGGGTTTAGCAATGACAGTAATTGGAAAAGCCAGGCAAACACTTAGGTATTCTTAGGGCCATGCAAGCCTTTCCAATCATCCATCACACCCCCGCCAATGGTCTAACGCACAAGGAAAGGATGGAGCATGGGCAGCCAAGAAGTCTGTGGGAACGCCTGTTCCTATTCTGTGTTCCGGACAGTCTAAATGACATGCATTGCAGCTCTTCATTCACAGGTGACGAAGACGGTGATGTACTTATTGGCCTCTATACGCGATGTGGCACCATGTATTCACTTGTTGGATAGCATCCAGCAACAGCAACGTACTTGCCAGAGACACCCCCCAACGTGGAAAGGTCACGCTCTAAATAGGAAAGACGTTTCAAGTTCACCAGCATTGACTCCTAATGGAAGACACCTCAAGGGGGATGCTATCAGATGATAGTTCTAATCCAAGGAAGTCCACCGATAGCGTCCAAATCAGGAAAGCGTTCACAGACTGGGTCAATCAAGCACTGGATGCGATTCATTCCACAGACATTACTAGGTAGACGGAGGGCCCTTCAGCATTTGGCGAAATCCAAATTTGGAGAGCTATATTTTACAGTCAGAGGAGGAGAAACCCATGGACAAGTCACACACACACACATCAACGCACAACACCGCCACACACCACACACACGTACACACCCCATACACACCACAAAAACACCCCCCACACACACACCCCACACACGTACACACCACACACACACACCAACACACACAACCCACACACACCACACACGTACACACACCACACACACCACACATACACACCACCACACACCCACTCCACACACACCAGTACACATCCCACACACAACTCACACACACCCCACACATACACCCCCACACACACCCAAACACACCCCTCACACACACCCATACACCCCACATACATTCACACACCCCCACACACACACCAACACACATCCCACACACACCCCACACACACCCCACACATACACCCCCCACAAACACCGAAACACACACCTAACACACACACCAACACACACAACCCACACACACACATCCCACACACACCCACACAAACCCCACCCACACGCACACATACACCCCCACACACACACCCACACACACCCCTCACACACACGCATACACCCCACATACATTCACACACCCCCACACACACACCAACACACATCCCACACACACCCCACACACACCCCACACATACACCCCCCACAAACACCCAAACACACACCTAACACACACACCAACACACACAACCCACACACACATCTCACACACAACCACACACCCCACACACACCCACACACCCCACATACACCCACACCACACTCACACCCACACAACCACACACCCCACACACACCCACACACCCCACATACACCCACACCACACTCACACCCCCCCACACAACCACACACACCGCACCCACACCCACACACCCCACCCACACCCACACACACACCCACACACCCCACATACACCCACACCACACTCACACACCCATTACATCAAACACAATTCGGAAATGTCCCAAATGACAGGTGCGAACCTGGTGGTTATGCAGTGATGTATCCCCTCTGTGTGAGTGATTATTCCATGTGTGTGAAAGAGAGAGAAAGACGCATGCACAATCCTGCATGGCTCCTGCATCGTGTGCCTGTTCTGTGTGTGTCAGAGAGGCTTGCACTGCTCCAGAACGCGCTGTGCATAGTCTGTGCCAGAGAACATCTTGACATGTTGCTGCGTGTGCGACACCTGGATTGCGCATAAGACTCTTGCACTCTTCCTCTCTGTGCTGTGTTTTGTGTAATTATTGTCACCACTCTGGCCTCTGTTGTATCTGCTCTGCGCATGAGCGAATCCTGCATGGCTCCTGTTTGGTCTATTTCTTTTGGGCATTAAATAATCCTGCATTGCGCCTGTCTGTTTTATTTTGGCTTCTACCTGTGCTGTTCCAATTCTGTGTGTGGGCGGGACAATCATGCGCTACTCCTGTCTGCACTATGTTTAGTCTGCGTGAGAGTCCTCAAAGCCCCCGTCCACCAGGCCCATTATTCTCAAAATGTAGCACTTGTCAGAGGCATTGAATATTTAGCACTGCAAATAACCTCCCACCAATATTACCCGGCGAGCAAGGCTTCATCAGGCGTAAAGTGCTGCAATTGTACTCGCATCTTTGTGCTGAATGCGCATTGCAGTAACTCTGCAAAACAATGCAGATTACAGTTCAAGGTAGTATGACAGCGGGGGAGCTTTGATAGCAACAGCGAACCGGCACAGAGGGATGCGAGGCCGTGGAAGACTGCAGGAAGCTTCTGTCGGCAGGCACCGAACACGGCATGCGGTGGTTGCGATGCGAGGTGTGTGGGAGGGAATGCAGAATGAGAGATTGCGTGATGGCGGAAGGTGATGTGGGCATTGGAGGGAGGTAGTGCTGGAGCGGTGGCAGGGGTGGACGTGGTAGGACGGGAGCAGAAAATAGTGGCAGGTGCAGGCAGGGCAGTGTGTAGTGCCAAAGGAAGCGATGCAGAGTGTCTGTCAAGGGAGGGGTGCAAGAGGGAAGCGTCCGTTCAGAGCATAGAAGGTAAGGGCATGGGTGAGGTTCAAGAGGTCAGTGTCTCCGTGTAAGCACTGCCCCAGAAACTGCTCTCATCAACTACAGCCAAGAGTACACTGACCAAGATGGGTCGGATTGAAAACACAGGCGCTATAACTGAGACACGCACTTAACATGATGTTTGTCGTACGTTGACATACACTACTTATAAAGGGGGTGCCTGAGCAGGGCAAGGTTACGTTTGCCAATGTGCATTGGACTCAAGTGCACATTATCTGCTGGACTCGGGGAGCTTGCTGCATTCTCTATGTGCTCTGGTAGTAGGTGCTTCTGGAGGGGAGCTTGCTGCCTTCTCTATGTGCTCTGGTATTAGGGTCCACTGCAGGGGAGCTTGCTGCCTTCTCTATGTGCTCTGGTATTAGGGTCCACTGCAGGGGAGCTTGCTGCCTTCTCTATGTGCTCTGGTATTAGGGTCCACTGCAGGGGAGCTTGCTGCCTTCTCTATGTGCTCTGGTATTAGGGTCCACTGCAGGGGAGCTAGCTGCATTCTCTATGTGCTCTGGTATTAGGGTCCACTGGAGGGGAGCTTGATGCATTCTCGATGTGCTCTGGTGATAGGTTATGCTGGAGAAGAGCTTGCTGCATTCTGTCTGTGTTCTGGTATTAGGGTCCGCTGGAGGGGAGCTTGCTGCATTCTCTATGTGCTCTGGTTTTAGGGTCCGCTGGAGGGGAGCTTGCTGCATTCTCGATGTGCTCTGGTATTAGGGTCCGCTGGAGGGGAGCTTGCTGCATTCTCTATGTGGTCTGGTATTAGGGTCCACTGGAGGGGAGCTTGGTGCATTCTCTATGTGGTCTGATGGTAGGTGTTGCTGGAGGAGAGCTCGCTGCATTCTCTATGTGCTCTGGTATTAGGGTCCGCTGGAGGGGAGCTTGCTGCATTCTCGATGTGCTCTGGTATTAGGGTCCGCTGGAGGGGAGCTTGCTGCATTCTCTATGTGCTCTGGTATTAGGGTCCACTGGAGGGGAGCTTGCTGCATTCTCAATGTGCTCTGGTGATAGGTTCTGCTGGTGGAGAACTCGCTGTATTCTCTATGTGCTCTGGTATTAAGGTCCGCTGGAGGGGAGCTTGCTGCATTCTCTATGTGCTCTGGTATTAGGGTCCGCTGTAGGGGAGCTTGCTGCATTCTCTATGTGCTCTGGTATTAGGGTCCACTGGAGGGGAGCTTGCTGCATTCTCGATGTGCTCTGGTGATAGGTTATGCTGGATGAGAGCTTGCTGCATTCTCTCTGTGCTCTGGTATTAGGGTCCGCTGGAGGGGAGCTTGCTGCATTCTCTATTTGCTCTGGTATTAGGGTCCACTGGAGGGGAGCTTGCTGCATTCTCGATGTGCTCTGGTATTAGGGTCTGCTGCAGGGGAGCTTGATGCCTTCTCTATGTGCTCTGGTATTAGGGTCCACTGGAGGGGAGCTTGCTGCATTCTCGATGTGCTCTGGTATTAGGGTCCGCTGGAGGGGAGCTTGCTGCATTCTCAATGTGCTCTGGTGATAGGTTATGCTGGAGGAGAGCTTGCTGTATTTTCTATGTGCTCTGGTGGTTAGGGTCCACTGGAGCGGAGCTTGCTGCATTCTCAATGTGCTCTGGTGATAGGTTCTGCTGGAGGAGAGCTTGCTGTATTCTCTATGTGCTCTGGTATTAGGGTCCGCTGGAGAAGAACTTGCTGCATTCTCTATGTGCTCTGGTATTAGGGTCCACCGGAGGGGAGCTCGCTGCATTCTCTATGTGCTCTGGTATTAGGGTCCGCTGGAGGGGAGCTTGCTGCATTCTCTATGTGCTCTGGTATTAGGGTCCACTGGAGGGGAGCTTGCTGCATTCTTAATGTGCTCTGGTGATAGGTTCTGCTGGTGGAGAACTCGCTGTATTCTCTATGTGCTCTGGTATTAGGGTACGCTGGAGGGGAGCTTGCTGCATTCTCTATGTGCTCTGGTATTAGCGTCCACTGTAGGGGAGCTTGCTGCATTCTCTATGTGCTCTGGTATTAGGGTCCGCTGGAGGGGAGCTTGCTGCATTCTCTATGTGCTCTGGTATTAGGGTCCGCTGTAGGGGAGCTTGCTGCATTCTCTATGTGCTCTGGTATTAGGGTCCACTGGAGGGGAGCTTGCTGCATTCTCGATGTGCTCTGGTGATAGGTTATGCTGGAGGTGAGCTTGCTGCATTCTCTCTGTGCTCTGGTATTAGGTTCCGCTGGAGGGGAGCTTGGTGCATTCTTTATGTGGTCTGATGGTAGGTGTTGCTGGAGGAGAGCTTGCTGCATTCTCTATGTGCTCTGGTATTAGTGTCCGCTGGAGGGGAGCTTGCTGCATTCTCGATGTGCTCTGGTATTAGGGTCCACTGGAGGGGAGCTTGGTGCATTCTCTATGTGCTCTGGTATTAGGGTCCACTGGAGGGGAGCTTGCTGCATTCTCAATGTGCTCTGGTGATAGGTTCTGCTGGTGGAGAGCTCGCTGTATTCTCTATGTGCTCTGGTATTAGAGTCCGCTGGAGGGGAGCTTGCTGCATTCTCTATGTGCTCTGGTATTAGGGTCCACTGGAGGGGAGCTTGCTGCATTCTCGATGTGCTCTGGTAATAGGTTATGCTGGAGGAGAGCTTGCTGCATTCTCTCTGTGCTCTGGTATTAGGGTCCGCTGGAGGGGAGCTTGCTGCATTCTCTATGTGCTCTGGTTTTAGGGTCCGCTGGAGGGGAGCTTGCTGCATTCTCGATGTGCTCTGGTATTAGGGTCCGCTGGAGGGGAGCTTGCTGCATTCTCTATGTGCTCTGGTATTAGGGTCCACTGGAGGGGAGCTTGCTGCATTCTCAATGTGCTCTGGTGATAGGTTCTGCTGGTAGAGAGCTCGCTGTATTCTCTATGTGCTCTGGTATTAGGGTCCACTGGAGGGGAGCTTGCTGCATTGTCTATGTGCGCTGGTATTAGGGTCCACTGTAGGGGAGCTTGCTGCATTCTCTATGTGCTCTGGTATTAGGGTCCACTGGAGGGGAGCTTGCTGCATTCTCGATGTGCTCTGGTGATAGGTTATGCTGGAGAAGAGCTTGCTGCATTCTCTCTGTGCTCTGGTATTACGGTCCGCTGGAGGGGAGCTTGCTGCATTCTCTATGTGCTCTGGTTTTAAGGTCCGCTGGAGGGGAGCTTGCTGCATTCTCGATGTGCTCTGGTATTAGGGTCCGCTGGAGGGGAGCTTGCTGCATTCTCTATGTGCTCTGGTATTAGGGTCCACTGGAGGGGAGCTTGGTGCATTCTCTATGTGGTCTGATGGTAGGTGTTGCTGGAGGAGAGCTCGCTGCATTCTCTATGTGCTCTGGTATTAGGGTCCGCTGGAGGGGAGCTTGCTGCATTCTCGATGTGCTCTGGTATTAGGGTCCGCTGGAGGGGAGCTTGCTGCATTCTCTATGTGCTCTGGTATTAGGGTCCACTGGAGGGGAGCTTGCTGCATTCTCAATGTGCTCTGGTATTAGGGTCCGCTGGAGGGGAGCTTGCTGCATTCTCTATGTGCTCTGGTATTAGCGTCCACTGTAGGGGAGCTTGCTGCATTCTTTATGTGCTCTGGTATTAGGGTCCACTGGAGGGGAGTTTGCTGCATTCTCGATGTGCTCTGGTGATAGGTTATGCTGGAGGAGAGCTTGCTGCATTCTCTCTGTGCTCTGGTATTAGGGTCCGCTGGAGGGGAGCTTGCTGCATTCTCTATTTGCTCTGGTATTAGGGTCCACTGGAGGGGAGCTTGCTGCATTCTCGATGTGCTCTGGTATTAGGGTCTGCTGCAGGGGAGCTTGATGCCTTCTCTATGTGCTCTGGTATTAGGGTCCACTGGAGGGGAGCTTGCTGCATTCTCGATGTGCTCTGGTATTAGGGTGCACTGCAGGGGAGCTTGCTGCATTCTCAATGTGCTCTGGTATTAGGGTCCGCTGGAGGGGAGCTTGCTGCATTCTCTATGTGCTCTGGTATTAGGGTCTACCGGAGGGGAGCTTGCTGCATTCTCTATGTGCTCTGGTATTAGGGTCCGCTGGAGGGGAGCTTTCTGCATACTCTATGTGCTCTGGTATTAGGGTCCACTGGAGGGGAGCTTGCTGCATTCTCGATGTGCTCTGGTGATAGGTTTTGCTGGAGGAGAGCTTGCTGCATTCTCTATGTGCTCTGGTATTAGGATCCGCTGGAGGGGAGCTTGGTGCATTCTCTATGTGGTCTGGTGGTTGGTGCTGCTGGTGGGGAGCTTGCTGCATTCTCTATGTGCTTTGGTATTAGGGTCCGCTGGTGGGGAGCTTGCTGCATTCTCGATGTGCTCTGGTATTAGGGTCCGCTGGAGGGGAGCTTGCTGCATTCTCTATGTGCTCTGGTATTAGGGTCCACTGGAGGGGAGCTTGCTGCATTCTCGATGTGCTCTGGTATTAGGGTCCGCTGCAGGGGAGCTTGCTGCATTCTCGATGTGCTCTTGTATTAGGGTCTGCTGCAGGGGAGCTTGCTGCATTCTCTATGTGCTCTGGTATTACGGTCCGCTGGAGGGGAGCTTGCTGCATTCTCGATGTGTTCTGGTGATAGGTTATGCTGGAGGAGAGCTTGCTGCATTCTCTATGTGCTCTGTTATTAGGGTCCGCTGGAGGGGAGCTTGCTGCATTCTCTATGTGCTCTGGTATTAGGGTCCACTGGAGGGGAGCTTGCTGCATTCTCGATGTGCTTTGGTGATAGGTTCTGCTGGAGGAGAGCTTGCTGTATTCTCTATGTGCTCTGGTATTGTAACGCTCACCTGATTCCCACGGAGGCGCCGGTCTTGGCAGGATGGTGTCTGTGACTCGAAAAATGAAATGCAGGACTCGATTGGCTTCCGGGGCTGAGCCTCTTCGCACTGTGTGTCTAACTCGAAGAGTGAGATATCTGCAGGTGAAAGAATATGGTGTTAATGATCTGGGGTTGTCGGGTATCTCTCTCCCTTTCCCTTCCTCGCTTTTCCGTGGAGCCCCAAGGTCAACGTGCTCACCTTAGATAGGTGAATGCTGGACTCTCCATCTGCGTCTGGTGCAGGGTGCCGTTGCCAGTTCCTTCACTGGGTGAAACGTAGGCCTCTTGACATCAGAGGATTGCTACTGTCGTTAACTGCACGAACGGTGAGTTTCCGGACACCTTTTAAGTCCTTACAGTCTTTAGGTGCGTGGGCACGTTAATGTGGATCAGGGCTCATTATAATGCTTTTTCTATTTGTCTTGCAGGGCTCTTGAGGTAGAAGATGGTGTGAAGAAAGCCGAAGTTCGAGCCAGAGTCTTGGAATGACGCGCTTGGAAATGCGTAAGTAAATGCCGGTTGCCTGCTTTTCAAAAGCTCTCTAACTGTCTCTTTTCCCTTGCAGTTGTCAGTTCGGGTATTGAAGAGACGCTGGAAACGCTGGAGTATTTGCAGGCACCCTATTGTGGCGGGCGCGATGGCGCGTAAGTAAAATACCTGTCTAATGTCTCTTCTTTTGTCTTTCAGGTGCAGGATTGCAGCGTTGAAGAAAACCGGAATTCCCGGAGTGCCGGTAAGTAATTCCACACAGGAATAACTATGCTGTTGTCTTCACAGGCGGAGGAGCAGCGTGAAGAGATGGTAGCTGCCGATGGATCAGGTGAGGAAAGCGCTGCGCGTGAAGGTTGCCGTGCTAACCTGTTGTTTCTTGTCTTTGCAGGTGCTACTGAAGGCTGGATACAGGAATGGTAAGCGTTTGTTCTTGCAGGTTCAGGATCGGAAAGAAGAAAACTGGAACAGACACTGTGAGCGTTCTGCTGCAGATACAGAATAACGCGAAGCACGTTTCATCAATCGGGTGTGGTTTAAATAGCCTTGGAGTGATGAGGCGTCTTCCTCCACGGCCTCGCCTAGGTAAGAAAAGAGTTCCTGTTCCAGAAGAGTTCCAGTGTTGTATCCAGGGAGTGGAGCTTGCCCCACCCAGGTAAGAAAGTAGTCCCGGCTCACAGAGGATTCCTATGTGGCTGGCAAGTAAGCAGCATGGTCTGCTGCAGGTAAGTCCACCCAAGCATCTTCATACAAATTATGAGCCCGGCGCTTCCAGTGCCGGGACCAGTGACTTTGATGAGCCTGGTGCCACCGACGCCAGGACAAGGTCCAAAAGGTCCCAGTGGGGACCGGCTGGTGCCTAGGATGAAGGTTAGGGGCCTGCTTCCAAGGACGTTGGGCTGGTCCTAGCTCCTTGGAAGCAGTGATCATGACAGCACCCCGCCTCAAGGCCCCTCCTAAGCATGTCTTCTCCAGGGGTTTTGGCTTGTCGGGGTGATTCAGATGGAATTTCTTGACCAGACGAGGTGCGTGGACATGTTCTGAGGGTTCCCAAGACCTTTCCTGGGGGCCGTATCCTTTCCAATCAACCAGGTAATATAATTTAGATTTGGAGATTTTGGAGTCTAGGATGTTCTTTACTTCGAACTCAAGTTCTCCATCCACTAGAACAGGTTCTGGGAGTTCGGTCAATCGGGTTTCTGGTTGTACTGGTTTTAGTAAGGAGACATGGAATACTGGATGTATTTTCATATGCGAAGGCAATTCCAATTTGACAGCCACCGGATTAATTATGGCAGAGATGAGAAAGGGTCCTAAGTATCTCGAGATGAAGGTGCGGGGTCCTTTTAGAGGCAGGTGCTTAGTGGATAACCAGACCTGATCTCCCACTGCGTAGTGAGGGGCCTCTTTACGGTGTTGATCCGCTCCTTTCATGTATAGAGCTTAAGCTCTTTGCAGATGGGCAGTGGCTTCTTTAAAAGTACGAGTGATCACTGAGTGCAAGTGATCCACAGCAGGTGTTTCGAATTCTTGGGGAGGATCCAGGTTAGAGGTCCTAGGATGGTTTCCGTATAATAGGAAGAAGGGAGTCTTCCCGGTTCCAGAATGGGTCGAATTGTTATAAGCGTATTCAGCGATCCAAAGGATATCCTTCCAAGGGTTTTCAGTTTGTTGGAGCATGCAACGTAAATATTGCTCCAGAGTTTGATTTGTCCTCTCGGTTTGTCCGTCAGTTTGGGGATGGTGACTGGTTGAAAGTCTCACATCAATTTGGGCTAAACGACAGCAACTTCGCCAAAAGTGGGAGATGAATTGACTTCCCCTATCGGAGACCAAAACCGAGGGAAAACCGTGTAACCGAACGATGTTTTCTAAGAATTCTCAGGCTAATACTGAAGCTGAAGGTAGGCCCTTCAGGGGAATTAAGTGAGCCATCTTGGAGAATAGATCCACGACTACTAAAATGGTATTATACCCAGAGCATGGAGGTAAGTCCATGATGAAATCCATGGACAGGGTATGCCATGGACAGGGAGGGATGTCCAATGGGTGTAAGAGGCCGGCTGGTTTCTCCTTCTGACTTTTATTCTGAGCACACACACCGCAGGAGATTACAAAGTCTCTAATATCCTTCTTCCATGATGGCCACCAGAAATGTCTTTTGACCTTTTCCATGGTTTTGGTAATGCCAGGGTGACCCTCCATTAATGAGTCGTGATAACAGGAGATTACCTGTTTTTGTATTTTCTCACAGGGCAAGTACAATCGTCCTCGGAAATATGGTAGGTCTTGGTCCACTGAGAAATCCTTCCCCTTGAATTGCCAGTCCTGTAATTCTGCCGGAGTTAGGAGTGATTTGACTGTAGTCTCGATGTCTTCAAAGGATTGAGCGCTGACCAAGCCCAAAATCCTTTGTTCTGGGATTATGGGTATTGGTTCAGGATTGGTCAAGTGTTCATCTATTCCCATCCGGGAGAGGGCATCTGCTTTTCCGTTTTTACTGCCTGGTCGATAAGTAATTATAAAGTCAAACTCAGCCAAAAACAGAGCCCAGCGGAGCTGCCTGGAAGACTGAGCTTTGGCCGTCTTCAGATATTGTAAGTTGTGGTGATCTGTCATTACGGTGACTGTGTGTCTGGCTCCCAAAAGATAATGCCGCCAGGCTTTAAAGGCTGATCTGATAGCTAAAAGTTCCTTGTCTGTAATTGAATAGTTGATCTCGGGAGCCGAGAATTTGCGGGACCAAAAGGCTACAGGATGTAATTGGTGTGTGACCGGATCTCTTTGTGATAAAACTGCCCCCATAGCAAGACTAGAAGCATCTGTTTCTACGATGTTGGGGAGTTCTGGGCGAGGGTGTTTTAGAACAGGTGCAGAGATGAATTTAGCTTTTAAGTCCTGAAAAGCTTGTTCCGCCTAGGTAGACCACTCAAAACGTTTGTTTTTCTTTAATAGAGCGGAGATGGGCTGGACTATTCGAGAGAATTCAAGAATGAACCTGCGGTAAAAGTTAGCGAAGCCTAACATGCTTTGAACTCCTTTTACAGAGGTTGGTGAAGGCCACTTGATGATTGCATCGACTTTCTTTGAATCCATATGGACTCCGTTTGGTGACAATATGAATCCCAGGAACTGAGCTTCAGTTACGTTGAAAACGCATTTTTCAAGCTTAGCAATGATGATTGCATCGACTTTCTTTGAATCCATATGGACTCCGTTTGGTGACAATATGAATC
The DNA here is from genome assembly GCF_040938575.1 of Ambystoma mexicanum. Lineage (NCBI taxonomy): Eukaryota > Metazoa > Chordata > Amphibia > Caudata > Ambystomatidae > Ambystoma > Ambystoma mexicanum. The sequence goes on along the minus strand of NC_090921.1, from coordinate 378,053,102 downwards.
CCAGGAACTCAACTTCAGTTACGTTGAAAACGCATTTTTCAAGCTTAGCAAAAAGGTTATGTTGACGTAATCTCTCGAGGACCTCTTTAACGTGTTTCTGATGTTCCTCTTCAGATGATGAATAGACGAGGATGCCATCAATGTAGACAACAACACACACATCTATGAGTTCTCTAAGGACATCATTCATAAAATACTGGAAGGCGGCAGGAGCGTTGCATAGTCCAAAGGGCATAACTTGATATTCAAACAGCCCATACTTGGTGCGGAAGGCCGTCTTCCATTCATCGCCCTCTTTTATTCGTACCAAGTGGTAGGCTCCTCTGAGATCCAACGTTGTATATATACATGCGTCTTTGACTTGGTCCAGGAGTTCAGGGATCAAAGGTAACGGGTATCTGTTTTTAACAGTGATTTGATTCAGGGAGCGGTAATCTATACAAGTCCTAAGGTCTCCTTCCTTTTTCGGAACGAAGAACAAAGCCGAGGAAGCTGGAGATTTTGAAGGACGGATAAATCTGTTAGCTAGGTATTGGTCCAGATATTGTCTGAGGTGAAGATTCTCTGGCTCGGTGAGGGCATAAATCCTACTGCAAGGAGGAGTTGTTCCTGGTATCAGATCTATTTGACAGTCGTAAGACCTATGAGGAGGCAGGGTGTTAGCTTGGTCCTTCCGAAAGACGTCTTGGAATTTCTGGTATTCGGGAGGTAGTTTGGGAACCTCAGAAGAGATTGCCGCCAGTGAAACATTAGGCCGAGGATAACAAGTGGAGATACATTCTGGAAACTGAACCGTCTTTGCTCGCCAATCGATTTGAGGATTGTGCTTCTCTAACCAAGGAATTCCCAGAATGATCTGGAACTGAGGGGCCTTGATCACATCGAACACGATTTTCTCCCGGTGTCCCTCTTGGCTCACTAACGTCACTTCTTGGGTGGCGTGAGTTACTGGTCCGGAGGCTATCTCCGTGCCATCCACTGTAGTAATGACGTCTTTTACTGCCTTAGGGACAAGAGGTAGATTCATCCTTGATACCATTTCACGGTCCACATAATTACCGATTGCTCCGCTGTCGATGTAAGCTTCAATTGCATGCAAACGATCCGGACGTTCAGGGCTAATGAGGACCATAGGCACCACGAAATGCGAGGTCATGGAACAGATTTTAACGCTTGGCAAGAGGACCTCTACACTTGTCGGGCTAGGTCGTTTCCCTGCTCAGAATTTGTGGTACAGGTATCTGCGGCTCCTACAGCCTTCTTAGCTGGTTTCACTGGACAGTCTCGAAGAAAGTGCCCCGAGTTTCCGCAATAGAGGCATAATCGCAGCTGTCTTCTCCTTTCTCGCTCTTTTTGGGTTAAAGGTCCTTTCATGCCCCCTATTTGCATGGGTTCCACGGTGTCAGCTCCCCTAGTAGAGGTCTGTGGTTTAGAAAACACTCGGGTATCAAATTTGGAACGATCAGCCTTTCTGTTCTGTAATCTGTGGTCCAATTGAACAACTAAGTCAATATAGTCTGAGCATTCTTGTGGAGGATTCACAACTTGAACTAACACATCCTTGAGCTCTCCACGCAGGCCTCTGTAGAAAAGCGTAATTCTTTTATCCTCAGGCCATTGAGTTTCCACTATAAGTCTGTTGAATGAGGCAATGTAAGTCAAGAGGTCTTGATTACCCTGTCGTAACGAAAGGAGTTCATTGTCCAAGGCCAGCCCTCGTGCATGTCTTGCGAACAGTTTCTCCATGCTGGACTGGAAGGCCTGGAAATCATGAAGAACCGGATCATCCTGAGTGACTAAAGGGATCGACCAATCTGCGGCACTGCCACTGAGATAAGAAAGCACAAAAGCCAACTTGGCCTGATCTGTTGGGAAGGCAGCTGGTCTACATAAGAAGTGTAGGCGGCACTGGTTAATGAACACTGCAAATCTCTTTGGGTCACCAGAAAAGCGTTCGGGCAGAGCCAAGGGCACATTACTGGGTAGATTGATTTGCACTGGATTTGAGGAAGATGCTGAATGATAATTTCCTCCTGGAGCGGGCAAAGTTGTTTGTCCTGCCTGCGTTTGTAGCAATTGCCTAGAAAGGTCCTCTGTTCGCTCCTTGGATATTATCAGCTCTCTACTTAGAGCGTTTGTTTCCTGACGAGCTGCATGTACTTCTGCTCTTAGTTCCCCAAGCAACTGGGCCAATTGATCAGTATCCGAGGTTTCCATTGCGCCTGGGTAGGAGTTTTGCGGTGGGCTTCGCGTTCTGTAATGCTCACCTGATTCCCACGGATGCGCCGGTCTTGGCAGGATGGTGTCTGTGACTCGAAAAGTGAAATGCAGGACTCGATTGGCTTCCGGGGCTGAGCCTCTTCTCACTCTGTGTCTAACTCGAAGAGTGAGATATCTGCAGGTGAAAGAATATGGGGTTAATGATCTGGGGTTGTCGGGTATCTCTCTCCCTTTCCCTTCCTCGCTTTTCCGTGGAGCCCCAAGGTCAACGTGCTCACCTTAGATAGGTGAATGCTGGACTCTCCATCTGCGTCTGGTGCAGGGTGCCGTTGCCAGTTCCTTCACTGGGTGAAACGTAGGCCTCTTGACATCAGAGGATTGCTACCGTCGTTAACTGCACGAACGGTGAGTTTCCGGACACCTTTTAAGTCCTTACAGTCTTTAGGTGCGTGGGCACGTTAATGTGGCACAGGGCTCTGTATAATGCTTTTTCTATTTGTCTTGCAGGGCTCTTGAGGTAGAAGATGATGTGAAGAAAGCCGAAGTTCGAGCCAGAGTCTTGGAATGACGCGCTTGGAAATGCGTAAGTAAATGCCGGTTGCCTGCTTTTCAAAAGCTCTCTAACTGTCTCTTTTCCCTTGCAGGTGTGAGTTCGGGTGTTGAAGAGACGCTGGAAACGCCGGAGTATTTGCAGGCGCCCTATTGTGGCGGGCGCGATGGCACGTAAGTAAAATACCTGTCTAATGTCTCTTCTTTTGTCTTTCAGGTGCAGGATTGCAGCGTTGAAGAAAACCGGAATTCCCGGAGTGCCGGTAAGTAATTCCATACAGGAATAACTATGCTTTTGTCTTCACAGGCGGAGGAGCAGCGTGAAGAGATGGTAGCTGCCGATGGATCAGGTGAGGAAAGCGCTGCGCGTGAAGGTTGCCGTGCTAACCTGTTGTTTCTTGTCTTTGCAGGTGCTACTGAAGGCTGGATACAGGAATGGTAAGCGTTTGTTCTTGCAGGTTCAGGATCGGAAAGAAGAAAACTGGAACAGACACGGTGAGCGTTCTGCTGCAGATGCAGAATAACGCGAAGCACGTTTCATCAATCGGGTGTGGTTTAAATAGCCTTGGAGTGATGAGGCGTCTTCCTCCACGGCCTCGCCTAGGTAAGAAAAGAGTTCCTGTTCCAGAAGAGTTCCAGTGTTGTATCCAGGGAGTGGAGCTTGCCCCACCCAGGTAAGAAAGTAGTCCCGGCTCACAGAGGATTCCTATGTGGCTGGTAAGTAAGCAGCATGGTCTGCTGCAGGTAAGTCCACCCAAGCATCTTCATACAAATAATGAGCCCGGCGCTTCCAGTGCCGGGACCAGTGACTTTGATGAGCCTGGTGCCACCGGCGCCAGGACAAGGTCCAAAAGGTCCCAGTGGGGACCGGCTGGTGCCTAGGATGAAGGTTAGGGGCCTGCTTCCAAGGACGTTGGGCTGGTCCTAGCTCCTTGGAAGCAGTGATCATGACAGGTATTTGGGTCCGCTGGAGGGGAGCTTGGTGCATTCTCTATGTGGTCTGGTGGTAGGAGCTGCTGGTGGGGAGCTTGCTGCATTCTCTATGTGCTCTGGTATTTGGGTCCACTGGAGGGGAGCTTGCTGCATTCCCAATGTGCTCTGGTATTAGGGTCCGCTGGAGGGGAGCTTGCTGCATTCTCTATGTGCTCTGGTATTAGGGTCCGCTGGAGGGGAGTTTGCTGCATTCTCTATGTGGTCTGGTGGTAGGTGCTGCTGGTGGGGAGCTTGCTGCATTCTCTATGTGCTCTGGTATTTGGGTCCACTGGAGGGGAGCTTGCTGCATTCCCGATGTGCTCTGGTATTAGAGTCCGCTGGAGGGGAGCTTGCTGCATTCTCTATGTGCTCTGGTTTTAGGGTCCGCTGGAGGGGAGCTTGCTGCATTCTCGATGTGCTCTGGTATTAGGGTCCGCTGGAGGGGAGCTTGCTGCATTCTCTATGTGCTCTGGTATTAGGGTCCACTGGAGGGGAGCTTGCTGCATTCTCAATGTGCTCTGGTGATAGGTTCTGCTGGTGGAGAGCTCGCTGTATTCTCTATGTGCTGTGGTATTAGGGTCCGCTGGAGGGGAGCTTGCTGCATTGTCTATGTGCGCTGGTATTAGGGTCCGCTGTAGGGGGACTTGCTGCATTCTCTATGCGCTCTGGTATTAGGGTCCACTGGAGGGGAGCTTGCTGCATTATCGATGTGCTCTGGTGATAGGTTATGCTGGAGGAGAGCTTGCTGCATTCTCTCTGTGCTCTGGTATTAGGGTCCGCTGGAGGGGAGCTTGGTGCATTCTCTATGTGCTCTGGTTTTAGGGTCCGCTGGAGGGGAGCTTGCTGCATTCTCGATGTGCTCTGGTATTAGGGTCCGCTGGAGGGGAGCTTGCTGCATTCTGTATGTGCTCTGGTATTAGGGTCCACTGGAGGGGAGCTTGGTGCATTCTCTATGTGGTCTGATGGTAGGTGTTGCTGGAGGAGAGCTCGCTGCATTCTCTATGTGCTCTGGTATTAGGGTCCGCAGGAGGGGAGCTTGCTGCATTCTCGATGTGCTCTGGTATTAGGGTCCGCTGGAGGGGAGCTTGCTGCATTCTCTATGTGCTCTGGTATTAGGGTCCGCTGTAGGGAAGCTTGCTGCATTCTCTATGTGCTCTGGTATTAGGGTCCACTGGAGGGGAACTTGCTGCATTCTCGATGTGCTCTGGTGATAGGTTATGCTGGAGGAGAGCTTGCTGCATTCTCTCTGTGCTCTGGTATTAGGGTCCGCTGGAGGGGAGCTTGCTGCATTCTCTATTTGCTCTGGTATTAGGGTCCACTGGAGGGGAGCTTGCTGCATTCTCGATGTGCTCTGGTATTAGGGTCTGCTGCAGGGGAGCTTGCTGCCTTCTCTATGTGCTCTCGTATTAGGGTCCACTGAAGGGGAGCTTGCTGCATTCTCGATGTGCTCTGGTATTAGGGTCCGCTGGAGGGGAGCTTGCTGCATTCTCAATGTGCTCTGGTGATAGGTTCTGCTGGAGGAGAGCTCCCTGTATTCTCTATGTGCTCTGGTATTAGTGTCCGCTGGAGGAGAACTTGCTGCATTCTCTATGTGCTCTGGTATTAGGGTCCGCCTGAGGGGAGCTTGCTGCATTCTCTATGTGCTCAGGTATTAGGGTCCGCTGGAGAGGAGCTTTCTGCATTCTCTATGTGCTCTGGTATTAGGGTCCACTGGAGGGGAGCTTGCTGCATTCTCGATGTGCTCTGGTATTAGGATCCGCTGGAGGGGAGCTTGGTGCATTCTCTATGTGGTCTGGTGGTTGGTGCTGCTGGTGGGGAGCTTGCTGCATTCTCTATGTGCTCTGGTATTAGGGTCCGCTGGTGGGGAGCTTGCTGCATTCTCGATGTGCTCTGGTATTAGGGTCCGCTGGAGGGGAGCTTGCTGCATTCTCTATGTGCTCTGGTATTAGGGTCCACTGGAGGGGAGCTTGCTGCATTCTCGATGTGCTCTGGTATTAGGGTCCGCTGCAGGGGAGCTTGCTGCATTCTCGATGTGCTCTTGTATTAGGGTCTGCTGCAGGGGAGCTTGCTGCATTCTCTATGTGCTCTGGTATTACGGTCCGCTGGAGGGGAGCTTGCTGCATTCTCGATGTGTTCTGGTGATAGGTTATGCTGGAGGAGAGCTTGCTGCATTCTCTATGTGCTCTGTTATTAGGGTCCGCTGGAGGGGAGCTTGCTGCATTCTCTATGTGCTCTGGTATTAGGGTCCACTGGAGGGGAGCTTGCTGCATTCTCGATGTGCTTTGGTGATAGGTTCTGCTGGAGGAGAGCTTGCTGTTTTCTCTATGTGCTGTGGTATTTGGGTCCGCTGGAGGGGAGCTTGGTGCATTCTCTATGTGGTCTGGTGGTAGGTGCTGCTGGTGGGGAGCTTGCTGCATTCTCTATGTGCTCTGGTATTTGGGTCCACTGGAGGGGAGCTTGCTGCATTCCCGATGTGCTCTGGTATTAGGTTCCGCTGGAGGGGAGCTTGCTGCATTCTCTATGTGCTCTGGTATTAGGGTCCACTGGAGGGGAGCTTGCTGAATTCTCTATGATATGATATGATGTTTCATTTGTATCACCACATACACAAGAGTTTCAGAGCACGACGAGGCAAGGGAGGGAAACAACGATCTTAGGAGGCCTAGTGACAATGAGAACGTGCAAGTGCAGGGGAGAGGGAAGGGGGAAAGTGCAAGGGAGAGGGGAGAAGTGGAAAGTGCTGAGCAAGGGATACAAACAACTGATAGTGCATCCAGCAAGGTGGCAAGTGCAAGGTTTAAAGTGCAGACAAGGTGTTTTTTGATACGTGCAGGTAAGGGGACTGTAGGGTTACAGATGCAGACCCAAGCGCAGGGGTTGCCAAGAGGCAGTGTGGGTGTGTGCCTGGGTGGGCAGGAACATGGGCCTGAAATCAGAGGGTAACCAGGTGCACGTTGCTGAAGCAGACAGATAAGCAGGGGAGAGGAAGAGCAAAGGCAGAAGCAAAGATGAAGGTCTTGAGGTGCTTCCGGACGTAGAGATGGTTCTCCTCAGGTTTCAGAGTGGTAGGGAGGCTGTTCCAGAGGGACAGAGGGAGCCCGAGCCGAGGAAAGAGATCTAACCCCAACTCGTTGCTTGGGGAAGCAACTGACCCTGAGCGAGTTGGAGGTGGAAAAGCAAAGAGCTTGAGTGGGAAGGTATTTATGGAGGGAGAGTTGAAGGTATTTTCTCTGTGCTCTGGTGGTAGGTTTTGCTGGAGGGGAGCTTGCTGCATTCTCTACATGTTCTGATAGGTGCTGCTGATGGGGTGCTTGCTGCATTATCTAAGTGCTCTGATGATAAGTGCTGCAGGGGAGCTTGCTGCATTCTCTGTTGTGATGATGGGGTGCTTGCTGAGTTCTCTATCTGCACTGGTGATAAGTGCTGCTGGATGGGAGTTTGCTGAGTTCTCTATGTGCTGTGGTATTAGGTTCTGCTGAATGGGTGCTTGCTAAATTCTCTATGTGCTATGCTGATAGGTGCTGCTGGAGGTGAGTGTGCTACATTCTCTATGTGCTCTGGTGATAACTGCTGCTGATGGGGTGCCTGCTGACTTCTCTATCTGCTCTGGTGAAAAGTGCTACAATGGAGCTTGCTGCATTCTCTATGTGCTCTGGTATTAGGATCGGCTGGAGGGGAGCTTGTTGCATTCTCTATGTGCTCTGGTAGTAGGTTTGGCAGGAGGGGAGCGTGCCGTGTTCTCTATGTGCTCAGGTGATAAGTGCTGCTGGAGTGCATCTTGCTGCTTTCTCCATGTGATCTGATGATAAGTCCTGCTGGAGATGCATTTGCTGTGTTTTCTTTGTGCTCTGGTGGTAGGTGCTTCTGGAGGGGAGCTTACTGCGTTCTCTATGTGCTCTGATAAGTGCTGCTAATGGGGTGCTTGCCGAGTTCTCTATCTGCTCTGGTGATAAGTCCAGCAGGGGAGCTTGCTGCATTCACTGTTCTGGCGATATGTTCTGCTGGAGCTCTGATAAGTGCTACTAATGGGGTGCTTGCTGAGTTCTCTATCTGCTCTGGTGATAAGTGCTGGAGGTGAGCTTGCTCCATTCTCTATGTGCTCTGGTGATAAGGTCTGCTGGAGAAAAGGTTGTTGAGTTCCCTATGTGCTCTGATGATATGTGCTGCTGATTGGGGTCCTTGCTGCATCCCGTGTTCTGGTGATAGGTTCTGCTGGAGCTTTGTTTGCTGCATTCTCTATGTGCTCTGGTGATAGGTGATGCTGGAGGGGAGCCTGTTGAGTTCCCTATGTGCTCTGATGATAAGTGCTGCTCGAGGTGAGCTTGCTAATGTCCATTTGTGCTCTAATGATAAATGCTGCTGGAGGAGAGCTTGCAGCATTCTCTGGGTGCTCTGGTGATAGGTTCTGCTGGAGGATGCTTATTGAGTTCTCTTTGTGCTCTGGTAATAGGTTCTGCGAGAGGAGAGCTTGTGCTAGTTGTGCCAGAGGAAAGCCTTGTATTGTCTGTTTAAGCTCTGATAAGTGCTGCTGAAAGAGAGTTTTTTGCGTTCACTTCCCGGTTCTCTGTGCGCTGTGGTGATACGTTTTGCTGCAGGCGATCTTGCAGCCTGCTCTTTATGCTCTTTGGGATAAGTGCTGCTGGAGGCGAGCTTACTAATGTCTGAATGTGCTCTAATAGGTGCTACTGGAGGGGACCTGGCTGCGTTCTCTACCCGGTTCTCTATGTGCTCTGGTGATACGTTTTGCTGGTGGGGACCTTGCTGTGTTCTTCTTGTGTTGATAAGTGCTGCTGGAGGGGAGCTTGCTGTGTTCTTCTTGTGTTCTAATGTTAAGTGCGGCTGGAGGGGAGTGTGCTGCGTTCTCTACACAGTTGTCTTTGTGCTCTGGTGATATGTTTTTCTGGAGGGGAGCTTGCTGCATTGCCTATTTGTTCTGATGAGAAGTTGTGCTATGGGCAAACCCGCTGAAGTTTATTCATGCGCTGAAGATACGCTCTGCTGGAGGGGCGTTTACTGCTCTGGTGATAGAGACCAAGCTACTCCTTACTGATGAGGCCCAACACGGCTGGGTTGCCCAGAGCATTGCCAGAGGTTAAAATGAATTCAAAACCTTCCAGCCATCACCTCTTTTGTTTTGCTCTAGTGATAAGTTCTGCTAGAGGGGGCCTTGCTGCTTTCTTTCTGTGCTCTGATGATATGTGCTGCTGAAGGAGAGCTTGCTGCATTTCTGTTTGCTCTGGTAATAGGTTCTGCGCGGTAGGAGAGCTTGTTGTGTTCTCTATGTGCTCCGGTAATAGGTTCTGCGGGAGGAGAGCTTGTTGCTTTCCTTTTGTGCTAGTTGTGCCTGAGGCAAGCCTTGTATTGTCTGTTTGAGCTCTGATGATAAGTGCTGCTGGAGGGGAGTTTTCTGTGTTCTCTACCCAGTTCTCTGTGCACTGTGGTGATACGTTTTGCTGAAGGGGAGCTTGCTGTGTTCTCTACCCGGTTCTCTTTGTGCTCTGGTGATTAGTGCTGCTGGATGAGAGCTTGCTGCATTCTTTATACGGTTCTCTATGTTCTCTAATGACATGTTCTGTTGGAGGGGAGCTTGCTGCACTCTCTGTGCTCCGATGATAAGTGCTGCTGGTGGAGAGCTTGCTGCAATCTCTATGTTCTCTAATGGTAAGTTCTGCTGGAGGGGAGCTTGCTGCACTCTCTGTGCTTCGATGATAAGTTCTGCTGGAGGGGAGTTTGCTGCACTCACTGTGCTTCGATGATAAGTTCTGCTGGAGGGGAGCTTGCTGCACTCTCTGTGCTTCGATGATAAGTTCTGCTGGAGGGGAGCTTGCTGCACTCTCTGTGCTTCGATGATAAGTGCTGCTGGTGGAGAGCTTGCTGCATTCTCTGTTTGCTCAAGTGATAAATGCTGCTGTAGGGAACTTGTTGCGTTCTCTATGTGCTCTGGTAATAGGTTCGGCGGGAGGAGAGCTTGTTGCATTCTTTTTATTCTAGTTGTGCCGGAGGCAAGCCTTGTATTGTCTTTTTGAGCTCTGATGATAACTGCTGCTGGAGGGGAGTTTTCTGTGTTCTCCACCCGGTTCTCTGTGCGCTGTGGTGAAATGTTTTGCTGAAGGGGAGCTTGCTGCGTTCTCTTTGTGCTCTGGGGATAAGTGCTGCTGGGGGCGAGCTTACTAATGTCTGTTTGTGCTCTGATGATAAGTGTTGCTGGAGTGGAGCTGGCTGTGTTCTCTACCTGGTTTTCTTTGTTTCCCAATGATAACTGCTGCTTGGGTGGAGCTTGCTGCGTTGTCTATGTAATCTGGTGATATGTTCTGCTGGAGGGGAGCTTGCTGCACTCTCTATGTACTCTAGTGATAAGTGCTGCTAGAGGGGAGCTTGCTGCGTTCTTTTTTTCTTTTTTCGTTTTGTATTTATTGGGCCTCATTACAACTCAGGCGGTAAGGGGTTTACGGCGGCGTAAACAGCGCCAACCCTTACCGCCTGAGTACGAGGTCCCTTAGCGCCATGGAGGTTTTAACACCTGCTTTTAGCTTTTTTTTTTAGCAGGTGTTAAAATCCATGGCGCTAAGGGACCATGGAGTTAATTATGCCACCGTAATTTACGGTGGCGTAATTAACGCCTTCCCCACTCCCATTATGCCCTATGGGGCAAAATGGGAATGGGGAAGGGAAAATGGGAAAATGGGGATTTACCGCCCCGCCAAGGTTGGAATGGGGCGGTAAATCCGCCAACCACCATGGCGTAAACGTAGTTTACGCCATGGTGGTAAAGTCACGGCCCAGGCGGTAACTTACCGCCTGGGTCGTAATGAGGCCCATTGTGTTTTATTTCCCATAAGTTAAGATGTAAAAAACAAAACAAATGAGAAACTTTCCCTATATCAGTGAACAAGGAGCTCATATGTTCCTTAAAGATGGTAATAGAAACCCCTGTCGCGCGGGTCCGCGCATCCCCCCCCCCCGTTTTCATACAGAGCGTGTAATAGTGGATTCAGGAGTTTGGCATAAGTCATCAGCTTTCTCCTTGTGGGTCTGCTTGCCAAAGAGGCAAGCCCAAATTCATATCTCATGACTGAGTTTGGGGTAGAGCTAGCAAGCCTTAAGGTATTCTTCCACAGCCTTGGACTGCATCCAGGCTGTCCCCCAAGTCAGTCAAATTTATATCGAGACTGTAGAGTATCATTTGTTCAATTTGTATAAGATAGAATTGAATCGCTGGGGTCGGAGAGAAGGCACATAACTTTGCATAGACTCGCTTCATTTTAGTTAGCTGTGGACCATATTCGGATTTTAGATATAGATGCCCGCCTTTTCTTGAGGCGGTATTTAGCACTTCGAACCCTAAAAAGGTCAATGCAGATACCCGTTCCAAGGCCTCGTCTCCTACCCGTCATATCATTAACATGTTTTTTTTTTGTTGTTGTGAAGATGCAAACACTTGATTTGGTACTGTTCATTTTTAGGTTAATCTGCACTGCATACTGGTGAAACAAAGCCAGTTTTTGCTGGAGGCCAATGGGCGTGAGGTTGAATAGGACGATGTCATCAGCAAACGCAATCTAGTCAAGCGTCACTGAGCCCAACCTGACTGAATTGGTTGTGCCTCCCTTCAACACTCTCTCTAGAACTGCTGTGTATAAATTATAGAAAGTTAGCGCCACCACATAGACCTGCCTCAGCCCCACAAAGATCTTAATCGGTACAGTCGTTGACCCCACCCTGTCCAAGCATACTCTTAATTCAGTGTCTACATGTAGCAGTCTCAGCAGCCAAACCAAATGGGTTGGTAGCTCGGCCAACAACAACTTTTGCCATAACCTCCCTTGACGGACCGTGTCAAAGGCACTAGCAATGTCGATTGAGGCCATGTATACTGTGCCCACCGATTTTTCCTTTTACTGCTGCCCTCATGTGTGCTAGTGTGAAGGCGTTTAATGGGGTACCCATCCCTGCTCTAAAGCCTATTTGGCAGTTGGCTAAGAGGTTGTGTTTATTGATTTGGGTATTAAGATCCCTCAGCAGCAGGGTTCCAAGATTTTACTAGAAGAATCCAACAGTGATATGGGCCTATAGTTTGACGGGTTTTGTTTGTCCCCCTTCTTATAAATGATATACCCAGAGGTTTTTAAGCGTGGACCCGGCGGTCGAAATTGTGTTGCTCCATGTCGTCTTGCTTCCAAGGTGAGCACGTTGCCACTGAGCTATCCTCCCGAGACCTTCCTGGGACTATTAGTCATTGTTTCCAGGTATCCGGCAACTCCTGAGTCCCTCATTCATGTTGGAAGAGCTGGCATGGGGGGGCCCAGATTTCCCTGTTCCCTTTGATGATAGTAGGCGGGATATTATCTGGGCACGACGCTCTTGATGATTTAGCTTGGTAATAGTACAAAAGACATCCTCTCCCTCTCATGGACAGGCATCTTTCATGTGTTTTTCCCTCTCCTTCTGTGTCCCATTTAGGCTAATTTTCCTGTAAAACATATTTCCCCAGTAGGTATTTCTCCCACACCTGTGCCGGAATGTGACAATCACCTAAGGTAGGAAGATTTTTTCCCATCAGGGCCAAAAAATTAACTGAATGTTTTTTTACAATTGCCTCTATCATCTCTTGATGTTTCTTGATTGAGGTTTCCCTCTTAATTAACTTCACCTCATGTTTAAAGCCTGCTTGGATCTTCCTCTTTCCCTCAAAAAAGTTGTGATGAGAAGTGGAATGACTGCAACACACTCTAAAATTTGCTTGCTGCATTCTCTATGTGCTCTGGTGATAGGTTCTGCTGAAGGAGAGCTTGCTGCACTCTCTGTGCTCTGGTGATAGGTTCTGCTTAAGGAGAGCTTGCTGCACTCTCTGTGCTCTGGTGGTAAATTCTGCTAAAGGAGAGCTTGCTGCACTCTCTTTGCTCTGATGGTAGGTTCTGCTGAAGGAGAGCTTGCTGCACTGTCTGTGCTCTGAAGGTAAGTTCTGCTGGAGGAGAGCTTGCTGCACTCTCTGTGCTCTGATGGTAAGCTCTGCTGAAGGAGAGCTTGCTGCACTCTGTGTGCTCTGGTGATAGGTTCTGCTAAAGGAGAGCTTGCGGCATTCTCTATGTGCTCTGGCGATAGATTCTGCCGAAGGAGAGCTTCCTGCACTCTCTGTGCTCTGATGGTGAGTTCTGCCGGAGGAGACTTGCTGCACTCTCTGTGCTCTGGTGATAGGTTCTGCTGAAGGAGAGCTTGCTGCACTCTCTGTGCTCTGGTGATAGGTTCTGCTTAAGGAGAGCTTGCTGCACTCTCTGTGCTCTGGTGGTAAGTTCTGCTAAAGGAGAGCTTGCTGCACTCTCTGTGCTCTGATGGTAGGTTCTGCTGGAGGAGATCTTGCTGCACTCTCTGTGCTCTGATGGTAGGTTCTGCTGGAGGAGAGCTTGCTGCACTCTCCGTGCTCTGATGGTAAGTTCTGCTGAAGGAGAGCTTGCTGCACTCTCTGTGCTCTGATGGTAAGTTCTGCTGAAGGAGAGCTTGCTGCACTCTCTGTGCTCTGATGGTAAGTTCTGCTGGAGGAGAGCTTGCTGCGTTCTCTATGTGCTCTGGTGATAGGTTCTACTGAAGGAGATCTTGCTGCATTCTCTATGTGCTCTGGTGATAGGCTCAGCTGAAGGAGACCTTGCTGCACTCTCTGTGCTCTGGTGATAGGTTCTGCCGAAGGAGAGCTTGCTGCACTCTCTGTGCTCTGATGGTAAGTTCTGCTGGAGGAGTGTTTGCTGCACTCTCTGTGCTCTGGTGGTAAGTGCTGCTGAAGGAGAGCTTGCTGCACTCTTTGTGCTCTGGTGATAGGTTCTGCTGAAGGAGAGCTTGCTGCACTCTCTGTGCTGCTGAAGGAGAGCCTGCTGCACTCTCTGTGCTCTGGTGATAGGTTCTGCTGAAGGAGAGCTTGCTGCACTCTCTGTGCTCTGATGGTAAGTTCTGCTGGAGGAGAGCTTGCTGCACTCTCTGTGCTCTGATGGTAAGTTCTCCTGAAGGAGAGCTTGCTGCACTCTCTGTGCTCTGATGGTAAGTTCTCCTGAAGGAGAACTGGCTGCACTCTCTGTGCTCTGATGGTAAGTGCTGCTGAAGGAGAGCTTGCTGCACTCTTTGTGCTCTGGTGATAGGTTCTGCTGAAGGAGAGCTTGCTGCACTCTCTGTGCTGCTGAAGGAGAGCCTGCTGCACTCTCTGTGCTCTGGTGATAGGTTCTGCTGAAGGAGAGCTTGCTGCACTCTCTGTGCTCTGATGGTAAGTTCTGCTGGAGGAGAGCTTGCTGCACTCTCTGTGCTCTGATGGTAAGTTCTCCTGAAGGAGAGCTTGCTGCACTCTCTGTGCTCTGATGGTAAGTTCTGCTGGAGGAGAGCTTGCTGCGTTCTCTATGTGCTCTGGTGATAGTTTCTGCTGAAGGAGAGCTTGCTGCACTCGCTGTGCTCTGGTGATAGGTTCTGCTGAAGGAGAGCTTGCTGCACTCTCTGTGCTCTGGTGATAGGTTCTGCCGAAGGAGAGCTTCCTGCACTCTCTGTGCTCTGATGGTAAATTCTGCTGGAGGAGTGTTTGCTGCACTCTCTGTGCTCTGATGATAGGTTCTGCTGAAGGAGAACTGGCTGCACTCTCTGTGCTCTGATGGTAAGTGCTGCTGAAGGAGAGCTTGCTGTACTCTTTGTGCTCTGGTGATAGGTTCTGCTGAAGGATAGCTTGCTGCGTTCTCTATGTGCTCTGATGGCAAGTTCTGCTGAAGGAGAGCTTGCTGCGTTCTCTATGTGCTCTGGTGATAGGTTCTGCTGAAGGAGAGCTTGCTGCACTCTCTGTGCTCTGGGGATATGTTCTGCCGAAGGAGAGCTTGCTGCACTCTCTGTGCTCTGATGGTAAGTTCTGATGAAGGAGAGCTTGCTGCACTCTCTGTACTCTGATGGTAAGTTCTGCTGGAGGAGAGCTTGCTGCACTCTCTGTGCTCTGATGGTAAGTTCTACTGGAGTAGAGCTTGCTGCACTCTCTGTGCTCTGATGGTAAGTTCTCCTGAAGGAGAGCTTGCTGCACTCTCTGTGCTCTGATGGTAAGTTCTGCTGAAGGAGAGCTTGCTGCACTCTCTGTGCTGCTGAAGGAGAGCCTGCTGCACTCTATGTGCTCTGGTGATAGGTTCTGCTGAAGGAGAGCTTGCTGCACTCTCTGTGCTCTGATGGTAAGTTCTGATGAAGGAGAGCTTGCTGCACTCTCTGTGCTCTGATGGTAAGTTCTGCTGGAGGAGAGCTTGCTGCACTCTCTGTGCTCTGATGGTAAGGTCTACTGGAGTAGAGCTTGCTGCACTCTCTGTGCTCTGATGGTAAGTTCTCCTGAAGGAGAGCTTGCTGCACTCTCTGTGCTCTGATGGTAAGTTCTGCTGGAGGAGAGCTTGCTGCGTTCTCTATGTGCTCTGATGGTAGGTTCTGCTGGAGGAGAGCTTGCTGCACTCTCTGTGCTCTGGTGATAGGTTCTGCTGAAGGAGAACTGGCTGCACTCTCTGTGCTCTGATGGTAAGTGCTGCTGAAGGAGAGCTTGCTGCACTCTTTGTGCTCTGGTGATAGGTTCTGCTGAAAGATAGCTTGCTGCGTTCTCTATGTGCTCTGATGGCAAGTTCTGCTGAAGCAGAGCTTGCTGCGTTCTCTATATGCTCTGGTGATAGGTTCTGCTGAAGGAGAGCTTGCTGCACTCTCTGTGCTCTGGGGATATGTTCTGCCGAAGGAGAGCTTGCTGCACTCTCGCTGCTCTGCTGATAGGTTCTGCTGAAGGAGAGCTTGCTGCACTCTCTGTGCTCCGATGGTAAGTGCTGCTGAAGGAGAGCTTGCTGCACTCTCTGTGCTCTGGTGATAGGTTCTTCTGAAGGAGAGCTTGCTGCACTCTCTGTGCTCTGATGGCAAGTTCTGCTGAAGGAGAGCTTGCTGCACTCTCTGTGCTCTGATGGCAAGTTCTGCTGAAGGAGAGCTTGCTGCGTTCTCTATGTGCTCTGTTCATACATTATGCGGGAGGAGAGCGTGTTGGTTTCTGTTTGTGCTAGTTGTGCAGGAGGCAAGCCTTGCATTATCTGTTTAAGCTCTGGTGATAAGTGCTGCTGCAGTGGCATTTGCTGCATTCTCTTTGTGCTTTGATGATAACTGCTGCTGGAGAGGAGTTTTCTGTGTTCTCTACCCGGTTCTCTGTGCGCTGTGGTGAAATGTTTTGCTGAAGGGGGGCGTGCTGCATTGTCTATGTGCTCTATGATAACTGCTTCTGGAGGAGAGCAGGCGGTGTTCTCTACCCGGTGCTCTATGTGCTCTGGTGATAGATTTGCTGGAAGAAACGTGCGGCACTGCCTGAAGTTATGCTATTTGCGAGCCTGCTAATATCTGTTCAGGCTCTGTTGACAAGCACTGCTGGACGGGAGCTTGCTCCGTTCTCCACGTGCTCTTGTGATAGGTTCTGCTTGAGGTGAGCTTACCGCATTCTATATGCGCTCTGGTGTTGGGTTCTGCTTGACGGGGAGCTTGCTGGGTTCCCTATGTCCTCTGGTGATAAGTGCTGCTGGAGGGGCATTTGCTGCATTCTCGATGTGCTCTGGTGATTCCTGCTGTTGCAGGGGAGCTTGCTGCATTCTCTATGTGCTCTGGTGATAGGTTCTGCTGGAGGGGTGCTTGCTGCTTTCACTATGTCCTCTGATGATAAGTGCTGCTGGAGTGGCATTTGCTGCATTCTATTTGTGCGTTGATGATTAGTGCTGCTGCAGAGGAGCTTGCGGCATTCTCGATGTTCTCTGGTGTTAATGTCTGTTCTGCTGGAGGAGAGCTTGCGCGTTCTCTATGTGCTTTGATAATATGTTTTACTGGAGGGGTGTTTGCTGTTTTTTCTTTGTGCTGTGGTGATTGATACGTGCTGGTGGAGGGGAGCTCGCTGTGTTGTCTTTGTGCTCTGGTGATATGTTCTGCAGGGAGAGAGCTAGCTGCATTCTCTATGTGCTCTGGTGATAAGTGTTGCTAGATGGTAGATTGCTACTTTCTCTACGTGCTTTGGTGATAAGTCCTGCTGGAGGAGAACTTGCTGCATTCTTTTTGTGTTCTGATGATAAGTTGTGCTATAGGTGAGATTGCTAATGTCTGCTTGTGCTCTGATGATAATTTCTGATTGAGTGGAGCTTGCTTCGTTCTCTTTGTGCTCTGAAGATAAGTGCTGATGGAAAGTAGCTTGCTAAGGACTGTTTGTGGTCTGATGATAAGTGCTCTTGGTGGGGAGCTTGCTAAGGACTGTTTGTGGTCTGATGAAAAGTGTTCTTGGTGGGGAGCTTGTTAAGGACTGTTTGTGGCCTGATGAAAAGTGTTCTTGGTGGGGAGCTTGCTGTGTTGTTTTTATGCTCTGGTAACAGGTACTGCTGGAGGGGAGCACGCTAAGGTGTTTTGTGCTCTAGTGATGATGCTACTGGAGAGGAGCTTGATCAGTTATCTCTGTGCTTTTGTGATAAGTACTGCTGGAGGCGAGCTTGCTAATGTATGTTTGTGCTCTACTGATAATACTACTGGAGAGAAGCTTGGTCAGTTATCTCGGTGCTCTTATTATAAGTACTGCTGGAGGCGAGCTTGCTAAGGTATGTTTGTGTTCTAGTGATGATGCTGCTGGAGGGGAGCTTGGTCAGTTATCTCGGTGCTCTTATTATAAGTACTGCTGGAGGCGAGCTTGCTAAGGTATGTTTGTGTTCTAGTGATGATGCTGCTGGAGGGGAGCTTGATCAGTTCTCTTTGTGCTCTTGTGATAAGTACTGCTGGAGGCGAGCTTGCTAAGGTATGTTTGTGTTCTAGTGATGATGCTGCTGGAGGGGAGCTTGATCAGTTCTCTTTGTGCTTGCTACGGTCTGTTTCTGCTCTGGTGAAAGGTTCTGTGGGAGGGGAGCCTGGCAAGGTCCTTTTGTTCTCTGCTAAGTGCTGCTGGAGGGCAGGTTGCTGTTTTCTGTGTGTGCTCTAAAGATGATGCTATGAGTGAGGAGTATAATCTTTTCTTTTTTTGAATTGTTGGGAAGTTCTGTTGGAAGAGAGTTCTGTTTGTTCTTTGATGATTCATAACGCATGCGTTCTCTCCAGGCTCTCACTCTGGTGATACATGCTGCTGGGGGAGACCTTATGAAGTTCTCTTGGTGCACTGGTGACTAGTGCTCCCTGAGGGGAGCTTGGGAAGCTAATTTTGTGCTGTAATGATTAGCAATTTTGGTGGAAAACTTGCTACCTTCTCTCTGTGTTATGGTGATATTTGATGATTGAGCAATCCTGGCTAAGCTCCCTTTGTGCTTTGCTGGTTTGTGCCGCTGGAGGAGTTCTTGCTAAATTCATGTTGTGCTTGGTAATATGAGGTGATATTGTATAGCACACTTTCCCGATTTCAGTAGTGCTACTTTGGTAATTAGTATTCAGAGTGTGCTATGTTCTCTGTGCTTTGGGTATCAGTGATGCTTTCTTTTTGCGCTTACATGATAAGTACTGGAGAAGAGTTTGCGAAATTCTCTTTGGGCTTTAATGATCAGTAATTTTGAAGGGCCCTGCTAAGTTCACTTTGTGTTTTGATGATTAGTGCTTCTGGAGGAGAACTTGCTTGCTAAAATCACTTTGTTCCCTGGAGATTAGTTTTACTGGATGATATTGTGATGAGTTCAGTTTGTGATTTAGTTGTATGTTTTGCTGGAAGTGGACTTGATAAGCTGAATGTATGTGTTAGTGTGTTAGTGATGCTGGACAAGGGCTTGCTATGTTCACTTGTAGCATGTTGGTTAGTGATGTGAGAGAAGACTGTGAGGAGCCGTGGTGATGTAGGAGGGGAGCTCACTATATTTACTTATTCGCTGTGGTGACTAGTGCTGCTGAGGGAGTGTTTGAAAAGTTCACCTTTTGATTTAGTGATAGAACGCTTGTTGCATTCTCTCTGTCCTATGAAGGTGAAAGGAAGGTGAAATGGGTATGTTATTCTACCCTCGATCCCTGACAGCCCCTCAACACCCTTGCAAGGACTGTGTTTTGGGGGTCTCAAACCCACCCCCACCATACCCCCAAGATGACGGATGCCACACACTGAAGCAGCTCCATAGAGACATTAGCTGAGTGCAAAAGAAAGCAGAGGAATTGCTTGCTGAAACCTAAAGCAGTTACCATGAACATCCATGAAAGAAAAATGGAAGCCACAGCTGCATGGAAATTAATTGGTAAGGCGTTAAACACAGGCCTGAGGCTGGACACACTGTGATTCCGGAGAAATCTGAAAAGATCTGTCAGCATGTCCAGTCCAGCCAAGGATACTGAGAGAGAATGTTCGAGTTAGCAGAAAAGATACAGCTCCTGCGAGGAAAAAAAAGGCTGAAATGCCTCATAAATGGCAGCAGAGAAATCATTTTTAGGGTCCCTGAATATGTGACCTGGAGCCGAGGAACAAGGCCTATTTATCTGAGGCAGATGGATAATGTTGCTCCGATCAAACTGATGACAGAAGATGCAAAAAATGTCCTTGCGCTGGGCTTGAGAAGTTGGAAGTGGCAACATTAATGGGAGACAGGCGGTGCTCTGAGATCACCTTCCCCACCAATACATTTTTGCTCAAATGCTGGTTAATTTCCTAAACTGACAAGCAGTGCACTGACATCCTGGGGGTGGTGCCAGCTGGAGCTACCCGGGTGGTGTTAGCTTCCCTGTACAAGTTTCTAAATTATGGAACACTATCCCTGCCCTTTTGCGAGCAGAACCGTCATTCAACCTATTTAAACACAATACGAAGTGTTGGCTTCACAGCATGGACTCTAGGACAGCCTAACCCTTTGCTCTCATCACACCTGACCGGAACTGGCACACCCTTGTAATTTATGTATTTATACTAGACTATGTATTTATGCATCTGCATTACCAAGTTTGTACCTTCCTGTAACTATTATGTAACGTAACCACTATTGACTGTTATCAATTGTAACTGTAACCAGATCTAACCTCTGCACCCGTATGCCCCTGGGCCTGGATGCGCTTTACAAATAAAATAAATACCAAAATACCAAATACCTGATCTTGGCAGACCAATCAGATTATCTGTCCCCCATTGACTGTAATTATGCCAACACTATTCACCCAATCCCATTTCGCCTAAGAGCGAGGAATGTATCTTTTAGTTGTAAGGTCACAGGAGTTTAAAAGCTCACTACCCATCTGTAATGAGCTGGGAGTGCATTTGGAGTTGTAGAATCTGTGTGTGTATCCCTGCTTGGATTAATATAGCAGCAATTTGTCACATTTCCGGACTCCTCTGTTTTTGGTGTATGAGGGGATTACCCTGGAGCCAAACTCTGTTTTTCTAACTACACTTCGAATAATAGCAGAGAGCGGGCTGCTCGTGCCTTCAGCGACAAATGTTGTCCCTTTCCTGCATTTTCTGTCTGCTCCGGAGATCAGAAGGTGGGGGTGGCAGGCTGGGGTAGTGACAGTGAGCCCGAAAGCTACAGAAGACTTGCAGAGCTGCTGTAAGTATGAGTCCAGGAATGTGACCAATACAGGGGGGAGGGAATGGGCTAATAATTATGTTTTTGTCAATTGTTTTGTCAGCAGCTTATAGAATGCAAACATATAGACTCAGCTATATAGTAAACAGGGGAGGGTATGGACAGGTTCCACTTGATGTTTGTGTTAAGATTTTTTTTATAAGGAATGTTGTTACATTTTCTGTTTTGGTTAGGGAACATTTGGTCTTAGTTGATCAGTTTGGGGAGTGAGCTTAGATGATTGACTGTAAGATACGTATTTTCGCTCGCTTCCTGGATGTGCGTCTACCTTTTTCCTAGCACAGCAGTTGGCAGTAATAGCTAGCTCTTCTCATGGAAGGTGAGATCCTTGTTTTTGTCCTCATGGAGGTAGACCTCTACAGGTGACACAGTAGATAAAAGAGGACCACAAGAATTATTGGAACTGCCTGTTATGTAGACAGGAAGGTGGCCATGGATCTGTGTCATGTATTTATTGTTAAGTTTGTCAGTGTGTTTGGGAAAGTGTTTAAAGTGGCCTTGTATTGAAGGGGAAGCTGTTCACTATTTATTTTGCCTTACTGTAGGGTTTGTGGCATCACAAATGATGTTATTGAATAGGACTTAAAGCACTTAGAAGGTGGCAGATTCTATGTTGGTGTAGTGGCACTTGAATTTCCTCGAGCAGCACATGACAGAATTGTATATTAGCCCTTGGGGGCAGTGAACACAAAGAGGGCAGTGGCAAACTAGAAGGGCTTGTGTTATTCTGGGAGAAGTGGCTTCACATTTATGCTGGTTGATAAATGCATTGTGATCCATAGTGGAGCACTGATTTGGTGGACAACTCATTGAGGTTTTCAAGCTTTGCAAAATGAAGGGAAAAAAAGAAAGAAAATGAAGAAGAATGAGGAATGCATACAATTGTGTGTGTTATGTGTTCAGAAATATTGTAATTGTGCATGTCTTCTTTTTCCTTTTCATATTTTCTCTCTTTCTCACTTTTTTCTTTTTGCCATGGCAGCCTAAGATATGCTGTTTCCTCTGTTTAAGCAGAGGACTCAGCTGATAGCTGTCTGTGAAAAGATGGGAAACTCCTACATAGGACAGTTTCTTTTTGCATAGTGTTGAAGATTATATTCCTGTCAAAAGGCATTGGCAAATGACAAGCACTGAATGGAGGGGGAGGAACCCAAGTAGGCGAAGCTGGCTTTAGTTAGCATAGAAGGCGATGGGGCATTCAGACGATTTTTGTTTTTACCTATGTCTTGGACAAAATGAAATAAAATGAAGTACTGAAATTGTACTAAGCATCATGGTAGGCAATTGAAATGTGATAAATGGAGCAAGCAACCAAAGAAGCATCTTTTTGTTTTAAGACTGACAGGAGTTTGTGAGAAGCAACACATGTAGGAATTGTGAATGTTAATTTCCATTACATCACTAAAAAGGGCAATGTGACTCTGTGCATTGGGAAAGAAGTGCATGGATTTTATGCATTGTAAAGTGCAAAATAACAGAGGCACGGTTTGTTTGCAGGGATTGGAAGGTAAATAGAGAGATGACAGAGAGGCGCAGAGAGGGCAAGCTTTAGAAAACAAGGGATTTGTGGATGACTGGGACGAGTGTGGGGGACTTATGAGATGTGATGTGGGGAGCAGGAGAGACGTGGGGTGTGCAGTGAGTTAAGTAAGGAAAGAGTTACAATTATTTAGTGATTGTGATTTGAGGCGCATAATACACAAGATTGCACGTTTATATTCGGATAATGAATAACACATATTTTAACTAGCATGTGTTTATGTTTTGGATTTTTAGTCGTTTTTTTTTAACAATTTAGTAGTGCAACAGTTCTTGAATTTGTAAAGCTCTGCTTTATAAACTGTATTGACAAAGCATTTTATTTGTGTTGGAGGCTTAAACATTTAGTTTCTGCAGTGCTGTTTTGGCCCACTTAATGGTGAGAATAATTTGTGTCTGCATGTAGGACTGCATAGGAGAATGGGTGGGGTCATACATGATATATACATATAAGGGTATGTAGGTATGTGAACAGTGTATGCTGGCTGGGTATTTTTATGAAAACATGTGCATAATATAGGGGTAGGAATGTAGTTTTGACAATTTGAATGGCTTCTTGGGAGCAAGCAGAGTGAATACTTTATCAGAAGACATATAACATTGAGGGCTTTATTGAGGGAGAGGCAGTAAAGGGAAAGCATTTTATTTGGGTTACCTGAGCAGCTCAGCTGCTTTAAGATTGACACCATGCCAGAGGTTTCGAAAGCATTAATTCAGGCTTTTTTTTGTGCATATAATATTTAGGTCTTGCAAGCACTTTTAATTAGCAATAAATGGAATACCTTAAGGTAAATAAGGCAGGCACACACAGTGAAAGGGAGTAACGCTTCGTTATTTATGGGGAGGAATAACACTGGACGTTTCAATTGAATTTCGCGACCATGGGCTGGCAAAGCAATGGCCCACACACACACATAGCGAGACTGGAATTTTCAAGGGGCAAGATAAGGCTGCAATGAAACAGACAGGCATAATTCTGGGAATTAGAAAGCCACAGATAGAAAAGGGACATATTTTAGCTCCGCACAGGAGAGAAGTATGGGAGGAAGGTTATGACACATTTTTCAAGCATGCAGGGAGGAAAAGACCACAAAAGACAAGGGGAAGATGGCAAGACTTGGGAGGGGTGGACACACCCTTTACAGTACAGTGTATCGCCACATGAACAGTAGGCGCCAGATTACAGTGTCCGGCGCATGCACCATGAATTTAACACACATCAAAGACAAATACGGCCACTGCAGGCACCAAGGCAACGCAGTTACACACACACATAGATATGGGGGGCATATCACGTTGAGGGGGATCCCTTTTTAGAGGAGCATAGTGATTTTTATTTGCATGATTCAGTTTGCATTTTACAGCCAGAATAGACACAAGAATAAGCCATTACAATGGCAAGTCGTTCCACATGAAAAGGACACACATCAAATATGATTGGCAGAAATGAAGGGCACATTATCACAATACTAACAGCAGTTTTATTGAAAGAAAGGGCACACACGAGAGGAGAAATTGACAAACAGCTACAAGCGAACTGCAGAAGTGTGTTGGTGAGGGGGAGGGTGACTTCACTCACACAAAATAAAGATGAAGTGCTGATGTGGAGAAGAGAGGCAGCTCTTTATGTAGGGGCCAGCAGACCCAGTAGATAGGTGGGTGTGTGTTTATAACAGGGGAATGCATATTTAATATTTTTAAAAAACTATAGACAACGAGGATTTGACATTAAAATGAATTGTGCTGTGAGCTGACAGCAGACACGACAGGCACACGTTAAAGGGAACCAGTTTGGAGGCATAGTGCACTGGAAAAAGGGACCAGAGTGGTGTTTCATGTTTTTATTTTCCTTTCCAGTTTTCTTTTTGGCTGAGAGGGAAAGAGGGCATCTATGTCAGAGAATATTATTGCAACAAGAGCATAATAACAGATCAATTAAAAGAAATAAGGTGCTTAACTGGAAACAAGATACAGGCCAGGAGAGAAGGGCTAGAGAGGGAAGTACATTGTGCAAAATAGGAATTCCCAGGCAGTACGAAATCAGCGTGTTAATGTAGGTAACACATTTTGTGTATTATTAATGAATTTCTAATGCATTAATGGGGTTAGGGATGACATCATTGGGGTAAAGTAGCAATGTAAAGAGAAGGGGAAATGCTTGAGGTACGTACTTGTGAAAGGGAAATGTAAGTGGATAGAGATTAAGTACTGGTGAGGTGAAAGGAATGTTAGAGGTCTCATATCTCTATGGGAGGGAAAGGAGGCACGGGTAAGTAACAGGTAAAAGGTGAGGGAACTGTAGAAAGTTTTTCAGTGAAAGCATCATTTGTTTACAGGACAAGATGCACAGATGAAGCATGGTACTTTGAAGGTGGCCTTCAACAAGAAAAAAGTATCCTTTTTATGAGGTGTGCCCAATGTAAGGGAATAAATGGGTTCTTTGATTTGAAATGTAATGTTTATATGAAATGTTCTTCATGATTTGACATTCAATGTTCATATGAGATGTGTAACCTTATATTGAAAGGAAGTAGAAATGCATGTACAAAAGATGCTATGCAAACTTGTGTACACAAATCTCACACCTTCACGCACTCACCCATCACCTGTGCTTGTCTCAGCATCAACAAAGGTTAGGGAGGTAGCAGCAAAAGTTTGGAGGAATGTCACAGCACAAGGAAAATTGACACGGGGAGAAATGCCAAGAAATAGACAGTTCATGCAGCCCTGCCAACACACAGCAATCCCAAAGACAAGTCCAACCTTAAAGGAAACAGGAAACATCTTGGACATTGCGGGAAGGAAATCACCATCGCATTGCCCCAGAGAGCAGAAATGGACAACTCATCACATGCCTATACTGTTCACCCAATCCCATTTCCCCTAAGAACAAGGAATGTATCATTTGGTTGTGCGGTCATAGCAGTTTAAAAAATCACTACCCATCTGTAATGAGCTGAGAGTGTATTTGGAGCTGTAGAATCTGTGTGTGTATCCCTGCTTGGATTAATAAAGCAGCAATGTGTAGCATTTCTGGACTCCTCAATTTTTTGGGCATGAGGGGATTGCCCTCGTGCCAAACTCTGTTTTTCTAACTACACTTCAACTGCCCTTAAAACAGATTTTGCTTTGGTTCCATCCTTTAGCTGTGGTGCAAGTAAGGAAATCCCCCTGAAATCTGTAGCTAGCAAGGGGCCAGAGAGACTTAACTCAAGATTGGAAACCTAATGGAAAGTCCATCATATCTCCCAGCCTCAAAACTGCTGTCTGTCACTGCTAACTCGCTGCTCCCCACCATCTTGCGGCTTTTGGCCGCTGGGTCCCATGTTTTAGATTATTTTTTGAGGAATCTACACTCCTATTTTTTCTGCCCCTCGTTTCACTATGAAGTATCCTCTGTCATGTTACAGATCCACTCTGCTGCCTCAAAATCTGCTGAGTTTGGGTTTGTTGGTGGCAGTGGAGGGGGGAACCTTGTGAGACACAGAAAAACAGAGAGGGAGAGAGAGAGAAAGAGAGAGAGGGAGAGGGAGAGGGAGAGGGAGAGGGAGAGAGAGAGAGAGAGAGAGAGAGAGAGAGAGAGAGAGAGAGAGAGAGAGAGAGAGAGAGAGAGAGAGAGAGAGAGAGAGAGAGAGAGAGACACAACTGGCATCGGAGCTACATAAATGGGACCTGTCTGAAAATGGCCAGGGGTAGAAAACAGGTAGTTTTTGCTTGTAATGCCTAGTCCCACCTTTTCCTGACTAATTGACTCCCCTATAAGATCTCCACAGATGTTAACCTACACACACAAACCCCCCACAGATAGCCACCACAGGTCTAGGCTTTAGCACATCAACCCTAACCTAGCCATGACTAATCTCACCTTTTTAGCCCTGTCACTCTGTCCCACCTCAGCGGCTAACCAGACCCAAAGCACTGTAATCTAACAGATCATTTGCTGTTCCCTATGGATAACATACTCCCAAGTTTCTCCGCCACACCTATAGAAAGCAGATTGGCCTTCAGGAGCTGGGTACTTTCAACCTGACTTTCCCTACTGTCCCACTAATGAGTCCCATGCCCCTTTTTTCTTGCAGAGTCAAGTGCAGCGAGGCCACCATTAGTGGCAGAAGGTCACTATACAAGACCACGTATGCTACATTACACTACATTACAATATGGTATCAAGTGACACTTGAGCAAAGCCTTTGTGCTCTAGCACCTTGAAGCATCTTAGTGCTAGATGGAATTACCAATAAAATGTCTTAGACCAAATAACCGGACAGGCTGAAAGAAGATGCTAAAATACTGCTTTTATCTCAATAAAGGAAAGCAAGGTTAATTGTAATTCATCAAATTGATTCATGCAGGATCACAATGTCTTCTTGATTATACTTCGTTTATATAATGCTAGATGCGTCATCTATGACATCCACTATGTGGTATACTACAAAAACCTATCAAGGGGTGGGATTGGATTAGGGGAACATGTCTACATATAGAATACCTGAGTACTAGTCTCTCATTGGCGGCCCCTTGTCTGTACGATAAGCCCTGAGCTACTTCTACTTTGTCAAGAATACACAGCAGAACAATACAAGCAGCATTGTATGTAAAAGTGCATAGCAGGCTGTTGTGATTGGTTGGCAACCCAAATCCAACCTTGGACATTCGGTCCGCTAGCAGCACGTACATAGAAACAAAACCCAGGTGCTAGGAGATACGTCAGGCCATCCCTTCTTTTCCCAATAAGTCTACCCTCTCTTATCGGTAGGCCTTGTGCCAGTGTCCTCTGTTTGAAGATTGACCTTGCCAGTCTGCACTGTCCTGGAACATTTAAAGGACTGTAGGCACACCACTATCTTAGTTTCAAGCCTAGTGAGTAGCCCTTGTTTGCGAGCTCTTTATCATGTGTTAAGAGACCACATATTTGTCCATTTCGACAGTGTATTTAACACTATTTAATACTATTATACTCGGTGCAGTTACTCCTATTGGTCTTTAGGGACTTGCTCACTCTATTCCATAGAATCTTTACAATTTTAATTGTCCAATATTTGGCATCTGTAAATGTTCTTGTTCCTCCTAATCTTGAGACATATGTCCTTCGCACATGGTCTGATTGTTAGACTGCCTTCGTACTTTGCCTTCATCTCTCGAAATAGCATCCTTGGTCTAAGGCCAATGTATTCCTTTATTTTGTAAGTGAAAAACAGCCTCTTCATCGTCTTTTCACTTCAGGATCCTGGGCTCATATTTTGAGGTAGATGGGTTGATTGACAACAGCCGTCGTCCATCTTGTTCTAATGGGCATCATAAACATTGAATATATAACTCTTATAAGCAAGCTTCTATGTGTTCTATGCACCTTACGTTATGGCTTATTTACACTTATTGAACAATGAGTCACTTCATTCTTCTTTGGGTACATGTTTCTCTTAGTACCTCAGTTACATCGTTATCCTTAAGTATTTTCATATTGTTTCAGCGTAGCTTCTTATGTCATCCTTTTGCTGTCGTCAGACTTTGTCTTAAAGTAAATCTATTCTGTTCAAGGCTGCATTTTTACAGTTCGACAAAGGTTATCCTTCTTGGTAGCATTCCCCCACTATTTCAGCTTGTGGGTACACTCCAAATGGTTGTCTGAGTGCTTATCATCTCTCATATACTTGACGTCGGACTGGAATATTGCATGGATTCGCAATGTTGGCTCTTTCTTCTTTCATTCAACTGGGATGGTGCTAAGGGGGCGGAGATCAGGGAGAAGATGCCCACCTGCTCCTCTACACTTTCTTAGTTCATTTTGTGCATTGCTGATAGTGCCGCTGAGTATTGTAATATGATATTGTACAAAGCACCTTCCTACATTTTGGTTGTCTCTTGGTGCTTCTTTATTAATTAATACTGCTTGATGAGAGCTTGCAAAGTTCTTTGTGAAGTGGTGTTCAGTGATTTGGTGACTAGTTTTGGTCAAGGAGAGTTTGCTAACATCTCATTGTGATTTAGTGGTCAGTGTTGCTTGGAGAGTCCATGCCAAGTTCAATTTCTTATTTGATGATAAGTAACGCTGGAGAAAAGCGTGCTAACTTCTCTTTCTTCTTAGTACTACTGGATACAAGCATAAATTCACTTTGTGCTTTGTTGATTAGTACTCCTAGAGAAGAGCTTTTTAAGCTCATTGTGTGTGGGGAATTGCCATCTGGCAAATGTGCAATGCCCTGGCTTTTTAGATTTGTATTCAAAAATAGAATTATGAGGGCACTTCTATCTCCAAAAAAAGTAATCTGTCAACCAGATTTCCCACTTTCCTGTTGGCCCCATGCCAAAAGCATAGTGCACTTATGCCCTGCTGCATCAGTAGCTTGATCCGTGGCATCCGTGCTCTACTCATGGCATGGAACAGGTTTGAAGGTCACAAGGCACCCACTGGACATCCACAGAGACAGCTAAGTCCATGAGGTGCAGAGGCAGCATTTAAGATATGCCCACCCTTTTACCCAAAACTATGATGATCATAAGTCACCTATGCTGGTAGCATGGTAAACTCTAAGTTAAAGCTCTGCCTATCTTTAGGCATAGTGCACAGATGATCACAACTGCCACATTCCAACTGATATTGCATATGTGTTAGCTCTTGCGAGTCAGCTCCACTATGCAAGGTGATGTGTATTCTGGTCAGCTGGGTGTAGCCCACCACATTCAAGGACGAGAAACTGGAAGCTGGGCCTCCTCTTTGATCTCCTTGTGAGGGGTGGTAGCAGCCTCAACAGAGATAGCCACACAGTATGCCCTCATTCACAAGGAGTAGCCTTACACCAGGGTCCAACATCTCTAAAGGCGTTTGTTCTCTGTAAGAAGTGAAGGGGCAACATTATTATAGGCTGGAGCCCTCTGGTCAATGGGAGAAGGTTTCCGCCATCGTGATTCTTACTGTCCCTTCCTCTCTTTCCTGTCCCCTCCAATTCCTCTGCAGCAAATTACTTTGGGTGTGACATTAGCAGGACAAAGTCCAATCTGTTCCACAGCAGAGGGTGTACAACCTAGGCAGGCTATCTTTAGTCCAGGCACCTGAGGCCTTTTGCCCTTAAAAGAAGGGGTCTTCCCCCCCTTCAGCAGATTTGCTCAGTTCCTCTCAGATACTTTAAGGTCACAGATTCACTCTGAAGATCTCACTGAACTCACCAAAACCCTCAGCCTGAGATGAAGAAGGAACCCCCTAAGGTAGAATCAAGATCTGTCCCCTACCTCTCCCAGGGCACATTGGGAATAACCTCTGCTGTGAATCAGGACCTATCACTCTGAACCAGAATCTCCTGACCTAGGAGATCAGACCCTGAATGCAACCATCCTATCCTAAGGAATATCATCATGCCGATCTGCGCCAGCAGATTGTAGAGGAGCAGTTACATGACTCTGCAGGAAATTCCGTCGCCTTCCTGCTATGTGTTGGAAGCCTGAGATTGTGCCATGCATAACAATAGCTGTTGTGACCATAAGACAGCGAGTATTCAAAAGAAGGTACCCACTGAGAAAACCTTATCAAATGTATCCCCGAAGAGACGACAATCTGAAGGAGGAACATGAAAAAGAGTGAAAGAGAAGCCAGTGATGTCACAAGAGATGAGCGCGACACACTGAGGATACTACCTGAAGAGAATGCATGGATCTTACAGACACAAATGATGAAGTTAAGATTTGAGTAAACTTTCATATGTGAAAAGAAGATTGCACGAAGCACTGCAGAAAATGCAGGCTTTTCAATAACTGTACAGAGGCTGTACCACAAGTATATTAAGTAATCTTATAAGCTGGCTATATGTAGTGAATAGCCTGTGGGCGAAGCCGCCATTGTATGGAAACTGAACATCTGTGTCATGAATTTAGTAAGCCAGGACCCATGGAGAGAAAAGGGGAGAACTATGTTGCAGCAATAATAAGCTAAGATCGTGGAAACGAATGGCGAGGCTGGCTGGCCTGGTACCAAAACTGAAGGAATCAAGGTTGGTTATCTATTCTTGAGGGCAGTGAATGTGTGAAGCTGTATCATCCCTTGTTGAGGTGCAAAGAAAAAGCACCAAGCATTTATTCATTTAAGATATTTAAATGCTGTAAAATTGACCAAATTGTGGTCTCCTGTCACATGAGTCAAGGATGGAAATAGAGTTGAGTGTGGAGTACTAGAATAGCGATAGTGAAAGCCTCTACTCCCATATATAAACCAGATAGTAGCAACACAGTCTATAGAGTCCAACACAGTCAATGAGTACCCAATTGCAAGATGATACAGGTCTGCCTACTACGCCTTTCGGCTGCCGACTGAATTTCCGCAGGCTTGAGTGTCAAAGTAGCTAAAGTGGTATGACAGCAGGTTTAAACTATATTGGTTAAATTCAGGAATATTACAAGATACAAGCCTTAGAGGAAGAGCCCTGAGCTCGAAACACGTGTTAGGCTGTTGTCTCTGCACAATAAAATACAAGCAATTAAGCTTGGACCCTTCTTGGAATTGGGTGCACTGCAACTGTTTTTCTTTTCATATCTACTCCCATATATACCAAGAGACTAAAATACTTTGCAAAGACAATCTGCATGGCAGAAGGCATGGGTGATGAGAGATGATAGGCTAATTGGGTGGGGAGGTAAAGTCAAGCCCCCCTGCTGGCAACGGGGTCTGAGCTTACGTGCTGCTAAGTGAACCGAATGTTCCAGATATGACATGAGCATGCCAACAAATTATACAGGGGCGTATAACGAAGGGCCTTATCGTTTGTAGACCAATGATGTACCGTGTACTTAATAGTGTTGAAGATTACATGTTTTAGATGTAGGCATAAGTTGTCCACCTGACACTAGATAGCCAATCACAATTCCACCCTTTATAGAAAGTATACTTAGATGTTCCCCTTGAACGTATCACAATCCATCAAATGTGTTTCTTATTTGCCACGTATTATGACATCACGTCTGATGCATTTTTTGCATATAAGGATGTATTTATGAGAAATGCACTGAGAGCTCAAGCAAACGTCCGTTGAAGTTTGTTCTAACTCCCTGTTTTAGATAAGTGTTAATAAAACAGCACCTTTGCCATCTTCCTGAGTTGGTTTGATAATTGGGTGTCAGAGTTATTCTGAATCCCCATCCATTTCATGCCCGATTCCCAAAGGGCCATATGCTCATGATGTATGGAAGGAGTGCTCCCAAATAACCACACACATGACCTGGTGGAGTCCATCATGTCACTGAACTTACGATTGATACCTTCACCATTACCACTAAGGAAAACTGGCTCCCTTCTAGGATGGCGACTGCTGTCTTTGTTGCCCTCACAACGATCCTCGGCAACAGGCAGGATTGGCTGGTGGCAGCCGCATCAGGGATTCATCTATTGGTCGAGGCCCGAACGTCCTGCTCTGCCTCTGGTGAGCTGGCAGTTGAAGTCGGCCCGTGAGCAAGGCACGGGAGTAAGGCATATCATCCTGTCTGTCTGCGCCTGAAGATGTGAACCCCTATAGTGCTTCAAATTAAGGTAACATATCGTACGATAAATGGGATGGAGAATAACTCTCACACCAAATAAGAAGACAGACTCAGGAAGTTGGCAAAGTGTCTGTTTTATTCTCAATTGTCTAAAACAGGGAGTACAACAGACATCAACGGATGTCTCACAGCATGGTCTCAACACATTTCATGAAAAAAATTATTTTTATAGCAGAAACACATCATACTTTACATCATACTACGTGGCAAACTACATAAACCTACATTGGATTGTGATTGGACTAAGGAGAGTATCTAAGTATACTTTCTATAAGGGATTGGATCGTGATTGGGTCTCTATACTCAGGAGGACAACTCATGCCCTCCCTTCGTGCAAGTCATCTTTGACAGTGATTAGAAACAAGATATATAATTGACTCTCAACCTATAAGGCTCTTCATTATATGGCTTTCTACAATTGGTTGGCTCACTCGTGCCCTCCTGGAACCCCAGGTGCTGATGGGTGGACATTCCCAAAGAGACATGACCGTGTCTCCCCACTCAATTAGCCCATCATCTCTCATCACTCATGCCGTCTGCTATTCAGATTGTCTTTGAACTTGGCCTTGCAGTTGCTTCTTGCTCCTGGGAATATAAGGGAGTGTGAGCATTTTCTTATCAAGGTTCAGGCTTGCATGCCCACCTCTATTTCCATCCAGGACTCACTTGATCACAGACCGTGAATCAGCACATTTTATAGCATTTAATTGTCCTTAATAAAGAAACTTGGCACTCATGGTGTTCTCTCTTTGCAACTTAACAAGGGGTGCCTCTGCGTCTCACGTTCCCTGTTCTTCAAGGACTGATAACAGCAGTTTTGGCTGCTTTAGCCTTTGACACCAGGCCAACAGTCTTCCTTTGGTCCATCTTCAAGCCTTGGCTTATTTCTGTGCTGTGACACACTCACAGCTATCAATCCTTCTTTCTCCACGGGTTGAGCTTACTAAAGTTGCGACATTGAATGTCCAGATTTTATATATATATATATATATATATATATATATATATATATATATATATATATATATATATATATATATATATATATATATTGGTGGCACCGCCTGCAATCCATTCACCATGCATAGCCAGCCTTTATGATCACTTAGTCTACTTGTGTTACAGCATCTGTACAGTTATAAAATGGCTTGCATTTCCTGCAGTGCTCCTTCACACGTGCAATCTTCATTCCGCACATGAAAGTCTTATCGATTCTTTACTTCGCCATCAGATTATATAAGGTCTATGCCTTGTCTTCTTTGGTCATCCTTCTTGGTGCGTCACGCTCATTTTTTGTGATGTCACCAGCCTTTTCCTTTTCACATCTTCACACTTCTTTGGGGCTCTTCCTCAGGAGACCATCATCTCTTCAGGGATACATAACATGGGATTTTTTGTAAGTGGATATCTTGTCTCAAAGGCTTTTTGTGTAATCAACACTATCACTGGCGTTGCACACGTTGAAATTTCTGATCTCCAACACATAGGCAAAATAGGGTCGGGACTTCCTGCAGACACATTCAGCTGCACCTCTGCAGATGTATGGAAGGAGGGCTCTCAGGCAACTTCACAAATGGCCTGGTGGAGCCCCTTCATGTCGCTGAACCTATGATGGATTCCTTCATCATTATCACTAAGGAACACTGGCTCCCCTCTAAGATGGTGCCTGCTATCTTTGTTCCCCTCTTGACGACCCTCAGTACCCAGCTGTATTGGCTGGTGGCCACTGCATCAGGGTATCGCCATTGGTTGAGCCCCAAACTTCCTGCGATGCTGGCCCATGGACAAGGCACAGTATTAAGGCATATCATCTTGCCTGTATGTGCCTGTCAGCGCTCTTCGAGTCAAACAACCCTTTTATCTTGTGTCCAACGATGCAAGACCCATCACAAACACTTGCCTAGCCATCTCGCCTACTAAGTAAGTCCAAGTGTTACCCTGTTATGCCCTGTTGCTCTGTGCTTTACACCTCATCCTGTGCCTAGCCCAGTGCTAAACCTGAAAGGCACATGTTCGTTACGCATTGGTTTCCCTCTGAACGATCCGGTAAATCTTCCTAATCCAGTATCATATATTTGTAACACACTTGACTGTGACTCTCGGCCCAGTGTAACAAAGGATCATGTCGGAGACTTTCTTGATTCAGATTCTTAGACTATTACCAAACTGGTAACACGGCTGCTGCATACCTTACTGTCCCTTGTCTTCTGCTTTTATGTACCATGCACCAATTTTTTACTTTAGCTATAGTTTGCATCCTACCCATTACGTACCTATTGTTTTTACTTTAGTAGCATTTTGCTGTACTTGGTTACTACCTGTAACTTAACGACTGTGACTCTAGCAACACTCCGCTGCCAATGCATTTTACCTAATTTGACATAAGCAGCATTTTGCTGTACCCAATGTGACCTGTAACCAATCGATTGTGTCTCTAGCAGCACTCTGCTGCCAATGCGTTTTACCTAATCTTTCCCCTGTACCATAAAGCGTAGCTTTGCCAGACTGTGCACTTACCCTAATGTTTTCCTATGTATCTGTATGCCTGATGTAGCCCCCCATTCCAGGAGGCATGGCTATGCCAAATTGTCCTTTTAAGAACCACCTGTATATTGTGATCTGTATGTATGGTCTTGCACTTTGAAGAATGTCACTGCAAAACTTTACAGTAACTAGCGCCCTCATGCCTAAGGGTTTGGCGCACTGCAATAAATGAAAAAATGTAAATAAAGAAATAAATCCTCAAGTCCCCCTGAAAGTGCCTCACAGCACCTAGTACCAGGCCACCCAAAGCTCCCTGTTCACCAAACCAAACCGGTCGCTCTTACTGCACCTGGAACAAGAGGAAAGTCACTGGCACTGGTTGCTGTCCTCCTCCACCACATCGAACATCCCTTATCTCAATGTTCACCTATTTCAGGCTAGGATACTTGATTTTATTCTGATGCAGGCCCAGAGCAATAGGATGGGGATTTGAGCTAATGTTTGCATATAATCAGTAGACATTCTTTTGCACATTTTGGACGGCATTGGATACTGAAAAGGTGCATATGGCCCAGGATTTCTGGGCAGATATTATATATGATTTCAAGAGAATTCGGTAGATGCTGTTATGAATAGAAATATTTCAGGCTCCAGATGGGGGCTTCATTCATTTAGGACTCGCGAGAATAGGACAGTTTGACCTGCATAGGTCGAACATAAGCCATATTTTATACATATTATTTTCATTTTCATTTCAGGTATTATAGGACGATGTAGATTCAACATTGCATTGATTTGGAGTCTGAAGCTACTGTCCAACATAACTTTATCTGATTCAAACGTTCACTGTCCAATGTGACTGTGAGAGTCCAACCTGGTCTCAAGTATGTTTCTTGATCTAGTCAATGACATCATTTTGCGATTCTAATTGAGATACCAATGATACTTACTAGGCTTAATGGTTACATTACAGATGAGGTGACATTAACCAGGTGGCACTTACAATCCAATTTTGAACTAAATTGTCCGAGACATTTTTTACCCGTTTAGGACTGGATAGTCCTTCCAGGTATGTCTTTTTACTGTGTTGCTATCTATTCACCTAGAAGAATGTAACTAATCAAACTCCTAGGTTATGTACAGTTATCTCAATAATCTCATTTTTCAGGAGATTGGATCATATGCTTCGGAAAAAGGGTAAGCCCAATTTCCGAGCATTTATGCACATATCATTAGCACTATTCTAATCTCGATCAGTTTAAAATTCCAACATGGAATAATCACCAGTTTCAAGATAACACATTGGACACCTATGTATTATGACTTAGCTCACACGCATGG
The DNA here is from genome assembly GCF_040938575.1 of Ambystoma mexicanum. Classification (NCBI taxonomy): domain Eukaryota; kingdom Metazoa; phylum Chordata; class Amphibia; order Caudata; family Ambystomatidae; genus Ambystoma; species Ambystoma mexicanum. Next base: position 378,017,955 of record NC_090921.1, on the reverse strand, counting down.
GTGATTTGCATGCAATGATACGGGCACTATAAAACATGGACACTGAGACATTTACCAGCAGCTATCAGTGTGATTTAAAGTGGCAAGTAAGTTGGTTTTACAATTCCTCTCTTTCTTGAATAGTTCTCCAACCTTGCATACGGTTAATAACATGAGATGACATTACTAATGTTGAATTTGATGTCCATGTTAAACTGTGTACTTGATATGCTCTCCTTTCATTTATGCACTTTTATGTTTCTTCTCAATTTCGACCAAACCGTTCCACTCCCCGCCTCTGACAGGAAATGTGGTATGTTGGGATTGTTTTTAAAATTTTGTTTTGCATCATTATTTGTATATTTATGATTTTGTATTGTTCAAATGCACAAATCGGAATCTCAACTTTTGTTTTGGTTTTGTTTCACATCTAATGTTTGCCTACAACAATTCACAGCCTTGAGAACGACCAGGTGGTCGAAACACGTGTCGGCTGTACACAGCATGCAATAAATTCCTACTATTATAGAAACAATTGTTTTGTATATCTGAATCCATATCAATTCTCAATTCTGAACCAATTATACCCTGAGTACGAGTCACCTACCCAGATCTTCATTCATTTGTTTATTATATTCCAAACCCCAGTCGATAGGGTTGTGGGAATAGTTTGTTCGCTGCCGGCTAAGAGTATTGAGAGTTCTCAAATCTAGAGGGGTCACTCGGGCACAGTAAACATATCAATCCCACTAATTCCAATCATTTGTCTGCACATCGAACATTGCTTGCACCTTCAATCAGCTCGACACTGCTTCATGTCCCAGCCAAAGCGTGTCACCTGTTAGGCCTAAAGTGACTGCTCAATGCTGTGGCCCGAACCAAATCATTGGAGAGTCACACACCGACTCCAACTGAGGGTTACAACCAAGGCTTTGCCCAGCTAGCCCTTGAACTGCTGCCTCATTGATCTCACATCGACGCACACAAGATCACCACTTTGATGACCGTTGCCTGGTTACATGAACCGCTGGAACGTCACTCATCGAAATCTCTCAGTGGCTAAAGCCCAACTCGGCCTAGCCAACTGCTAACCATTCCTGGCACTGCTGCGACCTGCTCCCTGGAAGAAATGCTGTTCTACTGCCCAGAGCACCGGCATTCACCCCCACTTGATGCCCACTTGCTGTTGACGCTTCCATGGTCCTATGTGCCAGAAATGAGCCTGATCAGCTCGCATCTGCGTTCAACCCTGGGTGGGACTGCATCAGCCCACCAAGAACGGAATCCAGCTACTGTTGACTCTGAACGTTCCCCTCGGTCTAATTTGACCCTAGAGACAGTTTAGGTCACAATTGCTCCAGCGTTTTACCAAGATATATATCCTTTTAGTGGTTAGTACCTTACCTACCACCCCTGAAGACACGCTCAGAGTGCTTCTTTCTCCAGTCTGTCACATCTTCTCTGCTCTTGCTTTGGGTTGAGTTTCTGTACAGTAATCTCTATTCATTCTACTTGCAAATGGTGTGTTTAATGAACAAGTTTTTACTTTTATAGAAACTTGATTAGACATTCCCTTTATTTTGAACTGAGAAACTGTGCTCTTTGGGCCACTACTGGTTCACCTTCACACCCTTCCTAAGAGTATTGCATTCCCTTGGCCCATGTTAACACAAAAGACAAAGGTGGTATATCTCATAACTATCCCACTTTTACGTTTATGATTGCATTGTGCTTTGGTTGTAGAAGTGTGAGGGCTGAGTGGGCATCTTTAACCTACTCATCCTTGGAATCTTGTGAAGCAGAATCTAATTTGTCACTCTGTGTGATTGGCAATACTGGGGTATGTTGCCAATTCACTTTGTGGTTTGCTGATCAGTGCTACCCGAGAAGAGCTTTCTATGTTATCTTTGTGGTTTGGTGATTAGTGTTGGTGGAAGAGATCTTGATGTGTTCTCTTTTTGCTTTACTGATTAGGAATGGTCTGATTAATGACCAGTAATCTTCGTTAAAGCTAGTCCTACTCTTCCTCGTCACCACACTTACTCATGAAGGCAATACACCTTTCAACAATAGCCAATCTCAAACAGGTCTTCTGTTTTGTCCTTTCTATTTATAGACTGCCCCCTCACAGCCTGGGTATAAAGCACCTCACCTGTCCCATAATCCTCCTGTCTATACCAAAGTATTCCAAGCATTACCTTCACGTCCATCTTCTTTGTTACGTACGTAGTCATGAACTATACCAAAGATCCAGAACATTAGACCGGCACATATTTGTGCCCGAATGAAATGTTATCCTTGTGCATCGGGATGAATGACAATCCCATGGAATGTCACAAGCAACTCTCCAAATTAGAGTAAAGGAGTGCTGAGGACATCCCTCACAGAGTCCAACTTTGGAGGGATAGAACTATGGATAGACATATATCCAGGTCACTCAGCAGTACCACTTCAGGTAAGCCAAAGTCCTGTTGCATGCACAATCCAACCTCGTGAACTGGCAGAGAATCACAAAAGTCCCAGGCAAGGAGGCATCTAAAGGCCACATTCTAACCCAAGGAAGCTCAGTAAACAAATCAAGCAAGACGGAGACCCACCACTCCCTTCATCATAAAAGAGCAACATCCACAACGCTATTCCCAGAGACAAATGATCAAGAAGAGACCCATAGTAAAGTATACTGCCCAGCAGCAAGTGCAGGCCCATCCAACTGTTGCAAAAGGGAAACCCAATTGGCTTCAAAAAGACTACTAGGATATCGGAGTGTCAAGCAAACACCAGAAAAATCATGAGACTGACCCCACAAAGGGAAAAAAGGTCATTGGGGAGGGTAAATGCCCTGTATGAGGGAGCTGCAGCAAAGATCTCCTACCCAGAGAATGGTGACTCAAAAATAAACAACAAGCAATAATTCCCTTTAGCAACTCTGGAGTAGCTAGTCCAAACCAAAGGAAGCACAGGAAAGTAGGAAGGGCAGACACTGGCTCCAAAAACAGTGAACAGTACCACTACCTTGCAGGTCCAACCGACCTGCTGGTAGAACTGTGTCTCTAAGGTCACCAAACTCACACACTATGCAGGTTATTTCACATTCATCCATGAGACACACTATCTGGTTCAGACAGAAGGCAATGGCAGTTCATATCAAGTAAACCTGTCATCACCAAAACGAGAGAGGGCTTTATTATAACAAATAAGCAGTCCTTTAAGAACTGTTGTGCAAAGATTCAAAGAAATATATATCTATTGAAATATATTTTTACAAGATTCTGTGTCAAAAGAGTCAATACCTACGAATGCATGAGCCTGTGAAATTAAAATAACCTGAAATTGTCCTCAAATTTGCTTCAATAAATTAAAATAAACTGAAATTGTCCTCAAATGTGCTTCTATTTTGAATTAATGAATTAAATCGTCTTTGTACATTTCTCTAATTAATTTGTCCTTCAGTATTCCTGAGTATTAATTTGTCCTAAAATATTCCTCAAATTAGAGCAGTCTTAGGTATTGCTCAACTACAGTTTCTTTGGGTACTCCTCAAGCATTCTTCTTGCACGGGTATGAAATCGTCCATAAATATTCCTCAATATACGATGCATTGTTAAATCTAAGATGGCGGCCATGTGGCATCACGACGACATTCAAAATCAAAGCAAATTTAAGGATAATTTCAGGTCAATACGAACAGAAAAGGTTCAGGCTGCAGACAAGTGGGAGCCTATGTTTTTATCGTGGGAAAGAAGCTCTAGCAGCTCATTCCATTTCTTCAACTTCAACAGCAAATCAAGTCTCAGAGACTGATTTTAGAGAAAGGAGAGATAATTAACACCCGTTCTCAGTGCCAGAGTTTATGGAAGATGACTCCCATCAACAGTCCTACTCCTCTAATTTGACTCAGGAGAGCTGGTCTATAGAGGATCTCAGAGTAGAGGCTCAGCAGAGTCCAACTTGGAACTATCAGCTAGTGAACCTTTTTGCCATCCCTAGAGTATGGGTGAAAAACTAAAAAAGGGAAGGGACGCTAAAGCTCTAAATCGAAGTGCGATTTAGGCAATTTTAAAGAAAATCCCTGCTTTGTATATTTTTTTCAAGTAACAACGTGGAGTATGATCGCTTTCCCCACAGAAATTGTACTTCTATCACTGAAATCGGCTTAAAAACAAGGCTACATGCAAATGCAATATTGGCGGTAAATGATGAGCTCAGAAAAAATGTGGATATGAGTCCTTGTCTTAATTAATTGCTAATGATGTTCAGGAGGATATTCAGAGAATAAAATCCAAAAGGGGAGGGAAGATCAATAAATCAGGGTGATATTGCTTCAGAATTCGTATTCTCAAATACCAAAACATCATTGACAAGCTCAGGAGAGCCAAATCTGTAGAACGAGACCAAGACAAAGGTTTAGTCTCTGCTACCAGATATCTTTAGCTAGATTTTTCAGATGTTGGGGGTCAATGAAAATACTCTCTAGTGAATAAAGAATTCCGTCTATTGTGTTGATACATGGGTTCCAGTTCTTTAAAGAACAAAACAAATGAAAGAGGAAATATTTGGCAGCTTTGATTTAATTGTATTCCAAGAGACCTGGTTAAACCACCGTTTTAAGGTAGCTGGGTTCTCTGTACTCTAACAGTTAGCGTCTCTGAGTAAGGGTGGGCGCCCTTCTGGCATCCTCCTGATAGCCTGGCAGAACGCAAAAGGTATTGCACTTGAAGTAATTCCAACTATAATTCAAGGTTGGTGAGCTGTCAAAATAGTCTTTGGAGGAAGCACGCCTCCACAGGAATTAGTTCTCATAGATATGTAATGGAACCCCGCCTGTTCTGACTTTTTGAATTGTTGTTAAGAGTAAACATTTTACAGGGGTCTACTGGTATAATACCTGCAGGAGATTTAAACTCTCAGTGCAAAACTACTAGTTTGCCAGGGCCTAAAACATCAGGTCGACGGCCCACTGTAAATGGCATGAAATGGTTGACTTTTTTCTTGGATTGGAACCTGGAAATCGATAATGGAAATGTACAGGGGGATATCCGCCCAGCCTTAACATGGAAGAGGGGTGTTGCTGGCTCAACTATTAATTATTTGCTCCTCTCCGTGGATTTGCTTGCCAGATGCAATGGTTTCTGGATAGTCGTAGTGGTAGCAGTGATCACAATATGTTGATAGGTGCTTTTGCCCACAGAACAATAAGGTTGGAAATAGGTCACTGTATAGATTTGAGTGTGAACAACGGAAATAACAGAATAGTAACATTTGGAAAAGGATGAGCCTCCTTGAATGACAACTTGCAAAGAGCTTCTAATAACTTAACTGAATTAGAGCTGAGAATAGCATGTGATCCAACTAACTTTTTTGATTTTTTGTGGTAGCTTGACCTGCCAGTGACCCTTGACCTAAGTAAGCGCAACATTTATAAACCTTCCTTAGACGAGGAAACGTGGCTCAAGAAAAGAGCATTGAGGAAGGCAATTTGGGGCTTAAAATATGTAACTCGAACACAGCAAACCTATCAATTTGAATTGAAGAATCTGCGCAATAGTTTTAGAAATTGGTCTTGGTCTTACAGGTATTTACACCACCAGCAGGATGGTGAATTCATGCTGGGTGCCCTGGCAAGTAAAAACTTGTGTAATGTTTAACTGCCGTGAGGCTTCACAGAGTTTGCTTCAAAGCAACGTGGTCGTAGAGGCAACTTGGCAAAACTATTTTGGTGCCTTGTATATGAACCTTTCAGCATCGTTCTTTCAACTGTAATCAAATGCAGCCTGGAGGTTGTACCTGAGTGAGGATATTATATCAGATATCATTTTAAGATCTTCTTCCTCTAGGGAAGCGGGACCTAATGGTCTGACCAATTCCATACTTAGATTAAATGTTGAACTCTGGTCTAAAATCTTATTAGCTCTTTTTAATGAAGTCTTGAAAAGAAGGAGTTTTCCAAAGTTTTAGAAATCTGCTGCTGTTGTCCCTATCTATAAGATGGGTGATCGGGTGGATCCTGGGAATTACCGCCCGATTGCAATTTTGGATGTGGATAGCACCATTTTCTCTGGGCTGTTTTGAGGGAGTTTGAATCCTGGGCAGTTGATAATAATATCCTATCAAAGCAACAGATAGTTTTCAGAAGTGGCCTTTACACCTCACTAAACGGTCTTGGAGAAAGGGCGGTCCTACATTGTATGGTGCTTGGATAGACCTCTCCAAGGCATTTGATACAATAAATAGGAAATGCCTGTGCTTAACGCTGGAAGCCTGTGGTTTGCCAAAGTCTTTGTTAGCCATAATTGTGAGTCTACATAAATCCTATAATCTCGGAGTAAGACTGAATGCTCTGTGTCATCTGTCCACTCTGGTTCCAACTGATAGAGGTGTGAGACGTGGATGTATTATTGCTCCCTCTCTCTTTAACCTGTACCTCACAGATCAAGCAGAAACATTGGAACCACACGCACTAGGCAGTCCTAAGATTGGCTCTCAGTCCATAAATTGCATTGCTTATGTAGACGATATAGTTCTACTGGATTGTACAATGGTAGGCCTACAACGCCTTTCAAGTGCTTTGGGTGTTTATGCCACAAGGAATGATTTACAGATCAATCCAACAAAATCAAACATTTTAATATTTAAGAGGCACATGAAGTCCACTTCTAATTTTATATTAACTGTATTGGACCATTTGGTTCCCTTCGCTAAAGAAGTTACACATTTAGGTTTAAATTAACCTCTTAACCTTTGCATGCTCAGCTTGAGTTAGAACTAGAGAATACATTAGTACAGGTGGCTTTCCAAATGAAAATGCTAGGTAATACTTATTGCAAATTTACATTAGTTCCCCTGGTAACATTTTATAAAAACCAGGGTAGTTCCCTCACTGCTTTGTGGAATGGAGGTAAAATCTCATTCCCAAGCAATGAATTGGATTAGAATAGAGGGAAAAATATGGAGGAGGGTTTTGAGTCTTCAACGGAGCCTCTCAATGGCAAGCCTGAGGTACGAGTTGGGGGGTTCAATCTTTACAATTGTATATTGAGTGGAAAATAATTTCACTATATAGATGTATAGTGGTGCCCCCAAAAGACCTCACTGTCTGAAGATATTGGGTCTGAACTAAAAAGGGATCTAGTCCAGTTCTAGCTCAGTTAAAAATAAATATAAGTTAGCAAGATCTTCCTACAGTGTGATCGCGAAGTGGCAGATCTAGCTGTAAACTCTGTGGGTGTTAAGAAGGCCCTGCTCGAATGGACTGGATTTGAACTATAACAGAGATGAATTGATTGGTTCTGTCAAAATATTTATCCATTTATGATAAACCAAGAGGTTACTTACCAACGTACCTCAAACGCTTTCCAAATTCAAGATGGCGTTTGTAATTCTTAAGATTTTGCTTAAATGTACTCTGTACAGAGAAAAACCAGTCAATTTGAAATAGGTCTGTGAAAGGTACCAATATTTGTCATTTGTGAAATGAGAAAGAAAAGCAGAAAAATATCCTTAAAATATATAATGATTGTTTCTAGGGGCTCCATGGAGATAAGAATTAAGTTGCTTCATCGATTTGCAGATAAAGTGGATTGGTTGTTCTATAAAATCTTTTTGGTAGAGACTGATAGCTCCGCATTAAGTATGTCTCCCTATAGAGGTGTTCAAAGTGTTGCAAGATTTGGGTTTTATAAGGTAATAATGAACCTATTTATTTTTGTTTCAATGAATTAATGTAATGTATTTACTTTTCTTACTAAATGTAACTGTGAAATGTGGGATTTACTGCTATAAAACAATACAAAATATTTTAAAAAAAAGGATTCAAGCCAATTTTAATTCACAAAGTCAATACATACATATGAAATTACACTATTGAGACATAGGGCCTCATACCGACTTTGCCGGTCCAGAAATAAGGGTACCAATAAGATCACCGGCATCCTTGTTTCGCAGGGAGCTGCTGTGCCCGACAGGTCTAACCCTGCCAGGCACAGTGGTCATGGTAGGCAAAGCCATCACGGAAGCACCGGCACCATTAACAAGGGTGCTGGTGCTTCTGTGACCTCACTCCCATAGAGTCCTCTCGGACTCTATGGGAATGTGGATTAACAGAATTACCGGTGCCTGACTTCCCGGCTGCCGGACTTGTAATAGCCCGGTGGCACCGGAAAGTCAGGCACCAGTAATTTTTTACGGGTCCGGCGGCAACCCGCCAGTAGCACCGTCGGGGTTACCGCTGGACCCGTCATGAGGCCCATCATCTTGTAAAAATACATTTCAATAAATATATTTTTCTTTGACTCTTGGTGCAACAGTTCTTCAAGGATTGTTTTTTGTTTTGGTTATTCTGACTGGGCAGATGAGGTTTAATTTCTTTGGAGGACATATATGATACAATAATTCTGTCATCCATTAACTAGGTGATGAATATAAATTTCTATATAATAATGTGATGTACAATAATATCAAGTATTTTTAAATGCCCCATAACTTCGCAGGTGTTTGCTATACATGCCCCAATGCTCCAACCACAAACTTGTCAGACCATACTGTACTGATGATCAGTAATAAGGTTTAAAAGAGCTGTCTTGGGTTGAAGACACTATATATGAAGTAGCAGTGCCTTGTAATATAACTAAAATGTTATTTTGCTTAAAGCTTGGATTTGTGATAATTTGCATACCCACAATGCTTCGCTCATATGGCTCTAAACTGGAGGTTAACCTCCAGTGATGGCTGCTGGGTAACACTGTGGAATGAATGACTTGTTCAAATGTCTTCACCTACATCCTTGTTTCAGGAGACAGGTTTCTTTCCTCAAGCCGTTTTAATCCACCTTATCTTTGCGGGTGTTTGCAACACGTACCCTAATGCTCTCACCACAAGTCTAAAACGGTTATGCAGTTGTTTGCATCCTTAAAAAATGTCGGCCTTGGGTTTAAGAATAGTTTTCCAAAGGTAGCGGGCGCCCCTCTCTCGCAAGAACAGACATGATAACCTGTTCAGTGGTTATTAACCACTTGAGAGTTCGCAGCCACTGCTTTTACTCACTGTGCCTTTCACAGATGGGAAATATCCATTTGCATATCAGTCTTTGTCCTGCCCAGGGGCAGTCCAGCACCGAAATACAATGGCAACTCCAATCTGAACGAGAGTACCACCAGCAACCCCATACACGTGTTTCACCCTTGTTGGGGATCATCAGTGAGGTGAAGCTGATGCCTCTCTAAGCACAGTGAGAGGGAGACCACGTCTGGTTGCCCCCAGGAGACCTAGGGTTACCAATCCCAGGTTCCTTAAAAAATAGTTTTCCAAAGGTAGCGGGCGCCCCTCTCTCGCAAGAACAGACATGATAACCTGTTCAGTGGTTATTAACCACTTGAGAGTTCGCAGCCACTGCTTTTACTCACTGTGCCTTTCACAGATGGGAAATATCCATTTGCATATAAGTCTTTGTCCTGCCCAGGGGCAGTCCAGCACCGAAATACAATGGCAACTCCAATCTGAACGAGAGTACCACCAGCAACCCCATACACGTGTTTCACCCTTGTTGGGGATCATCAGTGAGGTGAAGCTGATGCCTCTCTAAGCACAGTGAGAGGGAGACCACGTCTGGTTGCCCCCAGGAGACCTAGGGTTACCAATCCCAGGTTCCTTAAAAAATAGTTTTCCAAAGGTAGCGGGCGCCCCTCTCTCGCAAGAACAGACATGATAACCTGTTCAGTGGTTATTAACCACTTGAGAGTTCGCAGCCACTGCTTTTACTCACTGTGCCTTTCACAGATGGGAAATATCCATTTGCATATCAGTCTTTGTCCTGCCCAGGGGCAGTCCAGCACCGAAATACAATGGCAACTCCAATCTGAACGAGAGTACCACCAGCAACCCCATACACGTGTTTCACCCTTGTTGGGGATCATCAGTGAGGTGAAGCTGATGCCTCTCTAAGCACAGTGAGAGGGAGACCACGTCTGGTTGCCCCCAGGAGACCTAGGGTTACCAATCCCAGGTTCCTTAAAAAATAGTTTTCCAAAGGTAGCGGGCGCCCCTCTCTCGCAAGAACAGACATGATAACCTGTTCAGTGGTTATTAACCACTTGAGAGTTCGCAGCCACTGCTTTTACTCACTGTGCCTTTCACAGATGGGAAATATCCATTTGCATATCAGTCTTTGTCCTGCCCAGGGGCAGTCCAGCACCGAAATACAATGGCAACTCCAATCTGAACGAGAGTACCACCAGCAACCCCATACACGTGTTTCACCCTTGTTGGGGATCATCAGTGAGGTGAAGCTGATGCCTCTCTAAGCACAGTGAGAGGGAGACCACGTCTGGTTGCCCCCAGGAGACCTAGGGTTACCAATCCCAGGTTCCTTAAAAAATAGTTTTCCAAAGGTAGCGGGCGCCCCTCTCTCGCAAGAACAGACATGATAACCTGTTCAGTGGTTATTAACCACTTGAGAGTTCGCAGCCACTGCTTTTACTCACTGTGCCTTTCACAGATGGGAAATATCCATTTGCATATCAGTCTTTGTCCTGCCCAGGGGCAGTCCAGCACCGAAATACAATGGCAACTCCAATCTGAACGAGAGTACCACCAGCAACCCCATACACGTGTTTCACCCTTGTTGGGGATCATCAGTGAGGTGAAGCTGATGCCTCTCTAAGCACAGTGAGAGGGAGACCACGTCTGGTTGCCCCCAGGAGACCTAGGGTTACCAATCCCAGGTTCCTTAAAAAATAGTTTTCCAAAGGTAGCGGGCGCCCCTCTCTCGCAAGAACAGACATGATAACCTGTTCAGTGGTTATTAACCACTTGAGAGTTCGCAGCCACTGCTTTTACTCACTGTGCCTTTCACAGATGGGAAATATCCATTTGCATATCAGTCTTTGTCCTGCCCAAGGGCAGTCCAGCACCGAAATACAATGGCAACTCCAATCTGAACGAGAGTACCACCAGCAACCCCATACACGTGTTTCACCCTTGTTGGGGATCATCAGTGAGGTGAAGCTGATGCCTCTCTAAGCACAGTGAGAGGGAGACCACGTCTGGTTGCCCCCAGGAGACCTAGGGTTACCAATCCCAGGTTCCTTAAAAAATAGTTTTCCAAAGGTAGCGGGCGCCCCTCTCTCGCAAGAACAGACATGATAACCTGTTCAGTGGTTATTAACCACTTGAGAGTTCGCAGCCACTGCTTTTACTCACTGTGCCTTTCACAGATGGGAAATATCCATTTGCATATCAGTCTTTGTCCTGCCCAGGGGCAGTCCAGCACCGAAATACAATGGCAACTCCAATCTGAACGAGAGTACCACCAGCAACCCCATACACGTGTTTCACCCTTGTTGGGGATCATCAGTGAGGTGAAGCTGATTCCTCTCTAAGCACAGTGAGAGGGAGACCACGTCTGGTTGCCCCCAGGAGACCTAGGGTTACCAATCCCAGGTTCCTTAAAAAATAGTTTTCCAAAGGTAGCGGGCGCCCCTCTCTATCAAGAACAGACATGATAACCTGTTCAGTGGTTATTAACCACTTGAGAGTTCGCAGCCACTGCTTTTACTCACTGTGCCTTTCACAGATGGGAAATATCCATTTGCATATCAGTCTTTGTCCTGCCCAGGGGCAGTCCAGCACCGAAATACAATGCAACTCCAATCTGAACGAGAGTACCACCAGCAACCCCATACACGTGTTTCACCCTTGTTGGGGATCATCAGTGAGGTGAAGCTGATGCCTCTCTAAGCACAGTGAGAGGGAGACCACGTCTGGTTGCCCCAGGAGACCTAGGGTTACCAATCCCAGGTTCCTTAAAAAATAGTTTTCCAAAGGTAGCGGGCGCCCCTCTCTCGCAAGAACAGACATGATAACCTGTTCAGTGGTTATTAACCACTTGAGAGTTCGCAGCCACTGCTTTTACTCACTGTGCCTTTCACAGATGGGAAATATCCATTTGCATATCAGTCTTTGTCCTGCCCAGGGGCAGTCCAGCACTAATAACCACTGAACAGGTTATCATGTCTGTTCTTGCGAGAGAGGGGCGCCCGCTACCTTTGTAAAACTATTTTTTAAGGAACCTGGGATTGGTAACCCTAGGTCTCCTGGGGGCAACCAGACGTGGTCTCCCTCTCACTGTGCTTAGAGAGGCATCAGCTTCACCTCACTGATGATCCCCAACAAGGGTGAAACACGTGTATGGGGTTGCTGGTGGTACTCTCGTTCAGATTGGAGTTGCCATTGTATTTCGGTGCTGGACTGCCCCTGGGCAGGACAAAGACTGATATGCAAATGGATATTTCCCATCTGTGAAAGGCACAGTGAGTAAAAGCAGTGGCTGCGAACTCTCAAGTGGTTAATAACCACTGAACAGGTTATCATGTCTGTTCTTGCGAGAGAGGGGCGCCCGCTACCTTTGTAAAACTTGGGTTTAAGAAGCCACATATAATAGTACTGCCCTTTAAGACAAGGACAGTTTTCTATAGATTAAGGCTTTCATTTGGACTAGTTTGTATAACCACAATGCTTTGTTTGGAATGGAGAGGAACTTTCACTAATTGCTGCTGGGTAGTGCTGTGGCATGTGTGACTTTGATCAAATGGCTTATTCTACTATATTTATGTATAATATATGTAAGGCAGAGAGCTATTTAAGGGAGCAGGAGGCATCGGTGGGCATTTGGTATGTGCAGGGGGTTGGTTGACAGGAAATTGAACTTTTGGCTGTATATCCTACACGTTTTGACAGGCCACTTTGGGGAAATTTGTTAGGCAAATGTCCACACCAAATTGGGAATGTGGTTAAAGGTGCAAATGTAATGTACCAGGTGGATGGAGTATAGTATGAAATATTCTAAGATGGTGACAAGAAAGGATGTAGGGTATGGATTGGATTGATATTTTACCATAATCACTGAACAGGCGGAAGCAGAGTGGGAAAATCAAGAACCTCTAGTTAAGACAGTTAAACTAATTGATGAAGTCAGGAAATGTAATCAGTAGACTCTCAAGGGAATAGGGTAATGGTGCAGCCGATTGGTCATTTTTGGTATGGTAGGCAGTTCTTTTCTATTGGAACTATATTTTGGCCACTGTCAGGGATACACTTAAAGTCACACATAATTACAAAGGCAATAATAGCAAGCAACTATATTTAGACATCTGGCCTCTTTGTCCAAATTAGCCAATAAAGACAGATGCATTCAGACATGAGATGACTGCCTGTGGCAGACCACACCATCCACCCATATCTAGAGACAGTAGGTAAGCAAATAATGGAGACATACTGACCACCCATGTTTAGAAACTTCAGGTGACTGACTGTGACAGACCACCCCATCTTCTCCTGTCTGGAGAAATCAGAAGGATGGCTGTAGCAGACAGACCTCTGGAGGCATTGAGTGACTGCCTGTGGGAGACACATCTCTCAAGTCATGTCTTGACACATTAGGTGACTGGTTGTGGCAGGCCATTTCAACCACCAATATCTGGAGATAGTAGGCGACTGGCTATGGTGATGCTCCATCCACCCATGTCTTGAGACATCAACTGGGTGGTGGTGGCAGACAGACCATCCACCAGTTTCTAGAGATAGTAGTTGAATAGCTGTGGCCAATGTATAAATCCACCTATGTTTAGTGACACCATGTAAACAGATATCAGGTCTGTGACAGATCAGATGATGGACCATGTTAGATGCACTATCCACCCATGTTTAGGGACATTGGGCCTCATTACAAGTCAGGCGGAATGGGTTAACGGGGTCCGCTAATGGGTACGGACCCGTTATTCCCATTCCGCCTGATTACGAGGTCCGCTCGCCGGACTCGGTAAGGACGCCTGTTAGAGATCTTGTAGTGCGCCTAAGCGCTACTAATTCATCATTGAACCAGAAGCTTGTTCGTTTATCAGCACGCCGTGTTTTGGTTGTGATAGGTGCTAATGAGTCAATGGTGGTGGTGAGACACCTGTGGTAGATGTCTGCGAGGTGATCAGGGTTATAACTTGAGGCTATGTTAGATGAGAGGGTTTCACTGAGGATAGGGGAAAGGTTTTCTACTGTTAGCTTCCTGATATTTCTTGTTTCATAGGTGTCCACTGCCTTGGACTTAGGTGGACATTTCTCATTGCTGAGTAGTATAAAGTTAACACTATGCTGATTGGTCCAATAAAGGGGTTAAGTCGAGTCAATAGATACCTGGGAGTTGAGCGTAAGTATCCAATCAAGTATTCTACCCTTGATGTGAGTGAGAGTGTCCACTAATTGTATGAAGTTCATTTATTTGAGGGCAGCGTAGAAGGTGTCTGCTTTATGATCCTGCTTGTCCTTGAAGCCTAGATTAATGTCTCCAAGGATAATGCATCTCGGATTAGGTTTGATGTGGGGCGCTAATAGGAGAGGGATATCAAGATCCGGATTAGTGTTATTATTTGGTGATCTGCATATAACCAGGATATTAGTTGTTGTTTTATGATTGGATGAGAGCTTGGCTAGGAGAAGTTTGTACCCTTCTATTTCTTCAAGTGGGCAGGCCCTGATTTGCACACTGGTGTGGGCTATTATAGCCACACCACCTCCCTGTGCATTGGGTCTATAAAACCTTAGGATATTGTAGCCTGGTGGGATGGCCAGCGACAGTAGGGGGCCAGAGGATTGGTGTAACCATGCTTCTGTTACCACTAAATGGTTCAGTTGTTGGTCAATGATGAGATCATGTATCTCGATATCATGGGCTCCAAGTGAGTGGGCATTAATGAGAGCGCCTTTGAGGTTAGGTGAAGGTTCTGGTGGAGTCAGGGTGGTTATTGTTGGTACCTAGGTTTCTTTGATGTTGCAGGATTATTTGTTGGTAGTGTGGTTTTAGGTGTTTTTTTATGATGTTGGATGTTGGGAAGGGTGTTAGGATTGTACAGCTTTTGCCTGACCTGAAGCAGGTTAGGCTTAGGATGAGGCTGTTCAGCACCTATTCTTGAGCAATTAACATGAGTGTGTTTGGTCCGTGATCTTAGTCTCCTTAGTTTGGTATTACCCTGAATAGGATCTGTGGCAGATGTATCTAGATTGGTAGGAGCATAATCCAGGGCTGTCATGGAAGTAATGGTGATAGGCTGTGAGTTAATGCCATCTAGCATATGTTTATAGCCTAAGATGGGTGGGAAGGGTGGTGTGGAAGGTAGGAATGGGGTAAAACACTGGATGGGATGATGCCAGTAGCAGGCAATTTTAGAGAGGCCATTTCCCTGGGAAATATAAGGGCTGCCTGCGCAGGGTAAGCAGTCATTTATAATACAAAATGGATACATGGTGGCGAGCAAGAAGCCTATCATGATTAACTGCTAGATGGGGATAGAGGTGCATCAAAGCTAAGACTCACGACTCTGAGGCGTCCCGTAGTTGAGAAGTGGTGCACGACTTAACAAAGGGGCTCAAGCTAACATTAAGCGTACCCACATATAGAGGTATGTGATGAGTGTTGGCACTACTCAAGTCCCTTGGATGTTAGATTGATTTAACACAATATATTTCAGATTAGAGAGTAGGATAGTGTAATCACAGTACTTTTCACAATCGCAGTCATTAAATAATGCAATACACATAAATGCAGTGGTCCGGCTAACAGAGGGGAGACTTGGGAGACTACACTGTTACGAAGCAGCTCCCAGCCTTCTTAGGTTGACATGCTAGGTTTATTACAGCTTCTCAGGACACATTCACAAGCAGTTACATAGTCCTTAAGTAAGTTACATTAATAGGACAGAAACACTGGCAGCCCATTACCCAGGCTTCAGGCTGACTAACTGCCCAACATAGAACCTTCCCTCAGGCATTCCGACACTAAGACACAAACACTCCACATGACATCACAACATTCCTTCTGCATTCCCACTGCCAAGCTAAGCCAGACACAACACATCTCCTCCCCTTACATTGGCACATTGCACAGAGCAACAATACATACCGCATACACAACACACCTCCCCTCTTCCGACAACAACACAGACATTACACAACATACCTCTATACACATCAAAATCATTCACACTGACTCACATCATCAGGGCAAGCACACAACATGTGCTCTGACACTCAAACACTCACCTCATACCTGATGCTCTGGCCAGGCATACCAGGACCAACAACTAATGTCACTGTCACACTCCGGACCCTGATAGGGTGAAAAAAGTCATAGAAGGACACACAGTACAGCTAAACACAGCCACACGTGTACAACGAATAGAACAATACATTATTTGTGGTAAATAAACCACAAAGTCGGGGTAATACGTGACCATGCAATGCCTAATACCAAAGGCACGCCCAAACCAACCAAAACCGGGGCGCTACCACCCGTACACACATACCCCTAACCATGCGTGACTTATACTGAAGTCACAACCCTACACTTGATGGGGGTGCTACCACACAGATACCAAACCATTCACCTCGGATGACTGACACACAGGCGACTCATCACAATCACGCCCATACTGTACTGGAGGCGCTACCCCCAAACACCACATAACGTGGCACTACCTCCCAAATGCCCTTGTGTATATCATTCCACACCCATACTCAAAATATTACTGAAGGCACTACCCCCAGAAATCACATTTGGAAGGCAACAAACATGCTGACCTGGCATTCACACCATCAGCAAAACCATACTTATATATCACATATAAGCTTCACCCAAAACCAAATACATGGGAGGCGTTATCCCCGCATTCACCAAACAATCATAACCACACCTATACAAGAAACAAATGAAGGCGCTACCCCCAATCTCACTAACATCCCGGAGCCAACACAGATTTTCTATGCTGTACACAATGCATCACATAAGAGATTATACAGTTCACATTGCATTGCTCTACACATTTTTAATGATGCATTTTTTTTTTAAACACCATATATCATGAATTCCAAACCAATCCAATCCTAATAGTCCATGTCGCAACTTAGCGAACTAAACGCTGAAAATCCTCAAGAAGGTTAGTTCTAGACTCTAATACAATACAATAAATGTCATGAGCACATTTCAATATCCAATCCTAAAAGTCCATGTTGCTATAAAGCGGCCGAAATGCTGAAAGTCCTCAAAAGGTTAATCCTAGTCTTCAAAGATGACCCAGACCACTCACAAATAATCATGAGAAATCCATGCAGCAAACACCCATGCCATTACCTGAAGTAGCTAAACAGAAAGGCATTTGCTTAAAACAAGACGTCAATGTCACCTCCTATGTATCTACAAATCCTCAAAGTGTAAACATCCACTCTTAAAACACCAAATATCAGTGGCGCAACACACAAGGATAATATCACAAAAGTATATTTAAGTCCCTTCTCCTTGAATCCTTAGAAGATAACCCGTCACCATCTCAGTGGTCTGTCCATCAGTTTTTAGACAACCAAACAGCACCTCGGCCCCGCACCGTTCCTCCTTGGATGGGGAGAATGATAGATCTCCAAGTCTGCGTTGCATTTACAATACATAGACTTATTCCCTCTCCATGCCGCTCAGAATGCATAAGTAGTACTCCAACGGGGAATCGCATACTTTCACTTCGCTGGTTAGACCGCTACCTGAACGTCCCGCCACAGTACAACACAGCGCATACTCAATCTCTGTGTACTGTACTATTCCTCAATGAACATTACGCTGCGTCCTGAACACGCAGCCTCACGCCTTTGCGTTCCTTACTCGGAACTCCCCATCATTTCTCATCCTTGACGCGATACAGCTGCATTGTTTAAGTCTCCCAATTCTTGCAACTCCTGAAGGTTCGGCTTGTTTAAAACTCACTAGCAACGATTCCTGCATCTCCTGAGCATTCGGATCATTCACCAACTCTGTTCACTTCCATACTGACGGAGTTTGCGAATGAGCCGAATCCCATCCTCCTCGCAAATGTTACGAAGCAGCTCCCAGCCTCCTTAGGTTGACATGCTAGGTTTATTAAAGCTCCTCAGGACACCTTCAAAAGCAGTTACATAGTCCTTAAGTAAGTTACATTAATAGGACAGAAACACTGGCAGCCCATCACCCAGGCTTCAGGCTGACTACCTGCCCAACATAGAACCTTCCCTCAGGCATTCCGACACTCAGACACAAACACTCCACATGACATCACAACATTCCTTCTGCAGTCCCACTACCAAGCTAAGCCAGACACAACATACACCATCTATATATGTGTAGAGATATCAGGAGAGTGGCTGAAGCAGATATATAATCTACCCTTGTTTAGAGGCATCAGGGGATTTACTCTGGGACACACACCATCCACACATCTCCACAGACAGCAGGTGGATACCTGTGGCAAGCTTAACCATCCTCTCATACCTAGAGATGCCAGGTGACTGGCTGTTGCAGACCTACAACCCACACATGTTCAGAGACATTAGCTGGATGGTCGAAGCAGACAGACCAACCACTCATGTCTAGATATAACAAGAGGCTTGCAGTGGCCTAGCCACACACCCATCCATATTTAGGGAGACAGGCACTCCATTCATGCCTCGAGACATCAGATGACTTGTTGTTGTTGATGCACCATCCACGCCTGTTTCGGGACATCAGGTGAGTGTGTCAAATGCACTATCCACCCTCTCTGGTAGACTACATAACCTACCTATATCTAGAGAGATCAGATGAGTGGCTGTGGCAGATATATCATCTTCCTATATTTAGAGACATCAGGTGATTTTGGCAGATACAAACAACCAGCTCAGATTAGGGAACTTGTGTCTACAGATACTGTGTGATTCTGACAGACATAAGCATCCACATATGTTAAGAGACATAAAATGTATCGCTGTGACAGAAGCAGCATAAACATCAACAGGTATCAGGCGGCTGGTTGTGGAAGATCACACTGTCCACTCATGTCTAGAGACATTCATTTGTGACTGGCAGACATCTTTGTCTATTACACCTAGGCCCATCAGCATCTCCTAATTAACTCTTGAAGCAGAGAGTTTCAAGTCGCCCAATCCAGATTAGTTGATTCCTAAACAAAGAGGTAATGTAGCCCCTCCGCTTTGAGGAATTCGACAATCCGCACGATGGGTGTGCGCTCGCCTGGACTTTGTTGAAATTTTAAATGAAATTGAATGATGGTAGAATAACCTCCAGAAAATGTGTGGGGCTAATCCGCACACATTCTCTGATTCTCACTTCACGACATACACATAGACCTGTGGATTCTGGGTGAGCACAGCCTTCAGGCACCATCCCCCCATCATAGTTAGTTGGAATATGACAACCAAGAGTACATCAAGGCATCTCAGAAGGTGGAAGGCAAAATCTTTCTCCTGCCATGGCGAGCTTAATTAACTAACAAAGTCTCCTTGGATCCGCCCTGTCCTTTGTTAACTGCTGCAGGTAGCTTTGCATACTAATCAGAGTTAATTCAAGCAGGGCCACGGGAGGCCTGGTCACCGGACTAACAAAAGAGAGGTAAACCCCAGCAACCTTTGATATGCATCTGTGTCTTCCTGAAGCAGCTCCCGCCTCTCAGTATCAAGGGCAGGGACCTGTCATATCTGGGACACCTGTTTACAGTAGTCATCCCCGAAGGGGGACCCCATTCAGAAGGTACGAGTATGTGGTTCGCAATGACCGAAAGTCTGGTCTTGCTGCAGCTTCGAGGGAGACCTGCCACTTTAATCAGGAACCACAAAGAGCTCAATTGACCAGAGAGACCCTTTGATCCTCAACAGACACGAAGATGGGTGGCACTTAGTAATACATGTTTTCACCTCTTTAACTTGTCTGTTGCAAAGCACTATGGTTATGACCTCACGCATACAGGAGATTGTTGGTGGGGACTCAGGATTGGTTAATTAAGATAGGTTTAGCCCAAACAAATCACTGTGGCCCATTTGGCTTTAGAAGAGGGTCAAACCCCTCTTTTGTGCAGATCATCTGAATACTTTTCAAGGAGTAACAAGAATATCTCATTTGGACCCTGACTGAAGGTACAGTCTGCCTTACAGCTTCTGCAAGTGAAGGAAGGCCAGGATTTCAAAAGAGGGAAGCAAGATCCCTTCCCTAAACATCTCCCAGGGAACAGAGGGAGATTCTGAATACAGAGGACCAGCCAACAGCTCCAAAACCGGTTCCAATCCAGCACACAGCATGGCCTGCTAGGCTCTGCAAGCACGCTTCCTAGAAGGGAAGTGAGCTGTATTTTGTACTGTGCTAGAACTGTCTGTTGAATAATAATAACGTAGATATTTTTATACAACCTTGACTGGACATTCCCTTTTATCCTTGGGTAATAATTGTATTTTCTCTGTGTTGCAACTAACCAACGATCCTGCAGAGATAAGCCTGCCGTTCCGGCTACGATACCAAAATTGGACAAGTAGGTTTATAATTTGCTTGTGTTTCCAATCTGTTCAGATCTCTTCTGGTGTACTAGAGGTGTGTAGCTGATTGTTGGTTTAGAAACCGATATTCATCCCTGGACCAGAAACCGATATTCATCCCAGGACCATTGGTGCCCTGGAAGTTGATTTGTCATATCCAGCACACAACCACTTCCTCGCAATATACATCTGCTGTCGCTTGGCACATGGAACAGCAACAAATAAATAAAAATGACAAATCCCATTATTTCATCAGCTTTTATTTACAGGTGATACAAAATCACTGAATGGACAAAAATCAATCCCAGCTGGGCCGAGGCGTGCGAGGCTCTCTGTGCCCTGGACACCACTCTCTGAGGAGGAAGTCGAAATTCATACGGATCCATGGCTTGCAAGGCTTGTGTTCATTCCGTAGCCATGCAGACCCTAAGAATGCTTAACATCTGTAAACAAAATGGCAGCTTCACCAGCTTTTGAACGCAAAAGCGGGGATTGTGAAAGGGTATATTCCAGTGAAACATTGCACACCTCCAAAGCAAGATGATGGAAAGCACCTAGCACCTCTCAGCGTGTTTTGGGGTTCCTTGGTGGTTGTGGGAAAAGGAGAAAGATGTGAAGAGGGTGCTCATGCGACCAGGGTGAGGTTCTCGGCAGCTGACATCAGGTGTTCACAATTAGTTTGCTCCCTCAAGAGGGGGGAAACACCCAGCTCTGTGTCTGGAGCTCCGATCTAAACGTAGCCCTGCGGCATCCACCGCAAAAGAAAGAAGTTACAGAGTGGCTGTTGCCGGGTATCAAATAAAGGTGGCTGTGTACACCGGCCCGATGTCCGTTGGGAGGGAAGCAATACAGAGGCATCCGCCACCAAGAGAGAAGCGGAAGCAGCATGGCCGGACCAGCCTCCTGCATTTGACTCGGCAGCGCACTTCCGCATGGGCTCCAGTTGCTGCGAGAAGAGACTAACGTCTCTGATGTCAGAGCTGAAGGGTGCCCTCAATATGATCCTGGGCCCCACTGGCGGCGAAGAAAAGATGCGCCCTGAGACAGCACTATGAATGTCAATTCCGAAATCGGCGGTAAGAAGCAAAGAAAAGAGGTGTGCGATACACACGAGTGGGGGGAGAAAGAAAAAGAAAGTGCACAGTGTCAGAGTGAATGGGGAAAGGTGAATGTGCCAATGCTCAGTCATTGTGAGACTCGTATGTGATCACCAGTGCTGGCAACTCCATGCCCCCGCTCCTCTGTAAGTCTGGGCTAAGTGATAGTGACTGTGAATGGAAAGGCCTCTTGATCGGAATGTGAATGGGGGAAAAAAAGAGCACTCTCTGTCAAGCCTGCAGAGACATCAAAACACAATTCAGTATTTCTGTGCTCCAGTTGGTCTCCTGAAATCCGATGACTGGCAAAATCACTGCTCAGAAAACAGTGTGAGACGGCATGTTCACATCTGTCGTGGACCAAGCACTCGCTCTCTTCCCAGTATGTTCTTGCCTCAGTTGACAATGTATGCACCCATCAGAGGCTCCTTCACAACACCAAGGGCCTAAACACGGTGTCTCACGAGGATCAGGTGGACTAGGTTCTGTCGTTGTCATGTGCTGTGCATACCCCTGCAAAGAAGAAACAACTTTACTCTGCCGATGCACATACGTGCCAGGATGATAGGCTCAGAGTATGACGACACAAGTTGTCAGATGCAGTCATGTGCCATTCGATTGTCGACTGCCCTATTGTGACAACTGTTTGTGTGGTTGACTCTCACCAATATCATGGTCCATCCAAACACCTGGTGATAAGGGGTGCACTTATCCTGGCACTGTAAATTCATGTAGCACTCCTGCCTGGGGGTGGGGAGGGGAGAAGAGTGGATGGCGCCCTCCATTAAGACACTACTCCTGCCTGGGGGAACAGAAGAAGACAAAGCAGTGGCCCCAGCACCCTGCCACTGGTGTGCGCTCTCTGCTACTGCCTGCTTTCTGCCCACACTCCTGCCTGGGGGGAGACACCTAAGCAGCTAGTGGCCCCAACGCCCTGCTATTTGTGTCACACTGCCTTCCCTTCAAGTGGCCCTGACACCCTGCCACTGGTGTTGCACTGCCAACCCTGCAAGTGTCCCTGACACCCTGCCATTAGGGTCGCCTGACCGGACCCACCATCCATGGCCCAGGCCGATGTGCCCCTGGTGCGATTCCTGCCAGTCCCGAACTCGGACTCCAACTGCCCAATTGTCCTGCCTGGAAAAAGGGAAATGTGTACTGTCCAGAATTACTGCCGCACCAACAGCAGTGATTCCTGCCTGGGGATGCGAGGATGTGGCACAGACACTCTGTCACATGTGTCTGGCCATCCAAAGTGTTGTGGCCATGACACCTGCCACCAGAAGGAGGTGTAACAAGCAAGAAGGGTTGCAGCTCTGCATGAGTGCCTGTGCGCCCTCCGGTACCACTGCAATAAAGTGACAATCCTGCCCAGGGGAGTGTGGCCAAGAAAAAGGGGGGTGAGTAACATGCTGTTACCCGATGCCCTGTCAACATCATTTGGCACATCCTAGACACCCTGCTATCAGATTCTCACTGCCTGCCCCAACATCAAGGGAATAAGCCAATGTGACCCCCAGTTCCCCCAGGTATAGCTTTGCCGGTATTTTAACTGTACCCTCAATGAACCTGGACCCATGAGACTGACTGTCCTGCATGGACACTGAAGAAAAGTGAACTGGTCTCCTGCAATACTGCAAGTTCCCAGAGAAGACACAGTAAACATGTGTTTAGATGCTTAGAGCCTACATGTAGATTGTGTGCTTAAATGGATGTGAAGCTGTGTACCCGTAGTTTGTAGGCATGTTCTAAATGGTGCCAGCAGCTAGCAATGGTGTTGTTCAGTGGTGGAAGTTCCACTTACCCCAGGTTAATAAAGGGCCTTTTGAGAGGTTCTACAACTATCTACATTCGATCAGCATTTTGCTAACCACCACTGTCACCCGCCGATTATGTTTAGAGTGTGTTGATATGTGTTTCATGACTGTAACTATGTGAGTCCCTATGTGTGTAGCATTGGCATATCCTATCTGTCTACCCCATAATTCCCAAATGGTATATACGTATTGTCGTTCTGTAATGGGGGCAGGGATCATTTATGTTTCAGCAACATTTGTTTGTTCCTTATGAAAAAGGAGGAGTGTGACCCTCCCATGTGTGTTGCCCCTTTAAGATGCTGGTCACTCCCAATGTGTATTGCCATGGCTAATAAAAGGAGCCCCTACAGGCATGAGCAGCAGAACGGCTACAGACCCCCAAAGAGGAACAATTGAGTTGGTATCTCATTTAGGCCTGCAGACCCGAACTGTGTGAGCTCGGGCTGCAGGCCATGATGCCATGCGACCCTTGTGCCAGCAAGGTAGCTAGGGTCTGCATGGTCTGGGTATGACCCGCCCTGCCCCCACGTAAGACCGGGAGTCCCCCGGCAAACATCCGAGGCACTGGGCCTACAAGGTGCTGATGTCCAATAGCACCCACGGGAGTTGTCTTGATGTCAATAGCGGGCCCCCACAACAATGGTGAGCTGGGCTCACCACGGAGTACAAAACCTACATGAGCACACAATAATTAAAATAAGTACTCTGTACAAAGTACATTTCTAGAATGACTAAAAGCTTTGATTAACATTGGTTGTCGGTGTGATGTGCAGGTCTGTGCCCAGGTGCAAAATGGTGCACTGAGGGCATTCAAACCGGAACAAATCCAGACGAGCACAGGACAAACCCTGCCCTGGGCATTCCTAAAAAGGTTCAAGTCCCAGTCCCAATCTTTTTCATTTGCATTCTGGGGCTAGCCCAAAACATTGAGATCTTTTGTAATTAAAATACCCATTCTCATCCTACATCCCCTCCTGCCACGTAAGCCACATTGAGTGATGTAGGAGTAGGTTGAGGTTGTCGGAGCCGTTAGTAATGCTTGCAAGGTGGTGTTAATCCTCTTTTATCAGATTGTAGTTCCACCTGGTATAGAGGTTGAAATTAGAACACAGAAATTCTACCTCCTCGTCAACTTTGAAAATAAAGTTGGGAACAGTGTTCCTAATTATTTGGTCTCTTTCAGGGACCCCACCCAATCTGGCACGGTCCTCTGTGCCCATTTAGTAAAGTGTCCTCCAATGAGAAGCTGGTTGCTTCGGGGAGACCACAGGAATTGCTAGCACTCAGTGGCATGACACAGGCAGCATAGGGGACTATATAAACCTCCATTAGTAAGAGTGGACCTTTGGACCCAGCATTATATCAACAAGGTACCTGACAATATGTGGGTAGATAAACCTAGACAAGTCTGGAATCCAGGAAACACCAAACGCCATGGAAATATCTCTCCTGTCTCTAATTTGTGGAAATATGTGCGCTTCAATGGGCAATGTCACTTTTATAATGTATCCACCACATCTGCAATTCACACTACTTTCATTTGAAGTCATACATATTGCAGTCTAAGCCCTCTGAAGTGGCCGCAAGTAGACACATGTGGCTTTATAAAAAGGCTATAACAAACCGACAAATGAATCCCACTCTGTCAGCAAATTATAAGTGTTAATCTGGTATCAAAATGTGGGATTTATATTTTTATAATTTGCATTTTGGCAATTTACCTTCTGAATGATGATGTTTTCTCTTTTACAGGGGTTATCCTCTCTGCTCTCCTGACTTCCCCTCCTAAACATACACCATGTTTTCCATGTTTTGGTGTCTGGATTTCATTTGATTCACCTTATAATTGTTAGTGCATATTATACTTAAAATATGGCACTTGTGGGGTACATTTACCAGCCCAGCAGAACTCCCCTGCACCACCAAACTGCATTTTCAGCAGTTACAAGAATAATGGCAGCGCTAGGTCTGCTGAGCACATATTCCCCAGCATCACCAAAACTGGGTTTTAGGAGTTGCAAAAGTAATGGCTGCGCTGGCTCTACTGAGCACATATGGGGCGAGATGGAACATAGAGCACCTCGAGAATGGCTGCAGTTATTTTCTTCATGTGCACCAAAAAGAAGAATTTAAAAGCAGCCTGGCTCAGCGCTGCTATGCTGCCAGATCACGACTTCCAACTGAAAGAGAA